>NC_051176.1:328492402-328862402 GCF_013339695.2 Rhipicephalus sanguineus | reverse complement strand
GTTAGCTGTTAATGATTGGTCGAAATTTTCTGGGTCGTGCGCAATGCACCTGCTCGTAAAGCGAAGCAAGAAATGACGCGTAAGTGATCCACCGCGTAATTACCACGCACTCATGACTGCGTAAAAATAATATAATGATGAACTATTTTCAATACGGCGTATTTTTTGTCATTGGTTCTTCGCTATTCGCCAAAAATTTTCAATGTGCCATAAAATCGCCTCCTTGTTACGCGACGTCGCAAGTCTGCGAAAACGCGCGGCGTTAAAATGAAGTGTGCACAATAAGCAGCACATTACTGTGCTGAACAATAACCCATTTATTTCGGATAGCCAGACAGTGTTTCTTTCTGAACGTAATTTAAGAAGGCTGCCCGCCAATCACATTGACAGCGGCTGCTTATAGCAGCGGGAGAGATGGATTCATATGTGTATAAAAGATACTTTCAGTTGTAGTACAACGATGTTGAGCTGTTTTTGCGCGTGTACAACTCACTCATCCTAGCTGAAAGAGAGGCATAGAGAGAAATAAGCATCATTAGGAACAGACACAATCCTTTGCAGGTAGGCAGCCTTCTTACTACAGAAAACCGTGGACGCTGATGATCTCCCTGGTGACGTAGATCAAGTAACGGGGGAAACTTGAAAGCTGGGCTTCTCAATCTGCTCGAGTCCACTGCCTTATTACAAGCCGCCGCGATCGCTGCAGGCTGCCATATGATAAACCAAGTGAAGCAGGCTAATCGGAGACTGAAGTGAGAATCTATTTTAGCTGTCCTGGCTAGGCACAACGAAAATGCTGGACACTTCTGCACACTCAACTCACGGCACCTTGAATATGGAGCAGTGGCGATGCTATTCGTTTTAAAAGGAAGAAACTGAATTTCTTGAAAAAGGAGAGCGTTTGATCGGCCTATACAACGTTTACTGGTTCCCGCCCATATTTGCGTCGCCAATTACTAAAATTTCAGGACAGGCGGAACAAAATAAAATCATGTCAGATTGCTGCAATGTTATAGAGCCACTGCTGAGCGATAGCCTCCTCTGCAATGCTCGAACGCAAGACGCACAAGCGTGGAATAGGCAGCCCGCACCGCAGGTAGCCTACAGTGCGTGGTCATGACACACGGAGGACAGTCGTCACAGCAGAATCGTAGGACAAACTTCATTACAAAATTACGTTATTGCTGCGTTCAAGTAAAACTTTGCCTGACTTGTTAGTTTCCCAGTCTGCAGCCGACAGTGACCACTGTCGAAAGTGGAGGGGCTAGCGCCCCCCCGGTAGATACGCCTATGCCACTGAAGAGGTTAACGTTCAACTGCATGAGCCCTTATTTTTGTATTATCGAGTGGAATATAGAGATCTCCTGAAATGATTTTTTCCATGAGATTTGCAATGAATCGAAATATTTCTTGCTGTTCATACGGGCCCCATAATAATTATTCAGGTGCTTGAATGTTAATGCAATTTGCTTCTCTTGTGCACCCCAAGATGTAAAATTAGGTGCTGTGGAGGGCTCCCAGATGCAAAATTACTTGCTCCAAAGTGCTCCAAGATGGAAATTTTTGCTGCTCCAAAGTGCTCCAAAATGGAAATTTTACTGCTCCAAAAATCGCTCCAAATCAGAAGTCCTCGGTAGCATCACTGCACACAGACAAGCTGCGGAATCGACAAGGTCTGCGTTGCTCACATCAGTTAAAAAGACATTGTGGTCGCCGCAGTCTATCTGAGAACTATTAAGAACCCCTCCCACACATGCACACGGGTTCGTGAAGTCAAGCTCTGGTTGGTGAAACGCGTGTGCGTTCTCCATCATAATGAACAAGTATAAGCACTGCATATCAGCTTACCGCGTCTGGTGTTGTTAATGCCCATCTTGCTGCTGGCATCGTTACGCAACTGTAAACAAGTGGTTGTATAACACATGTGCGGCTCTTGAACATATATGAGTGTGTATACCATTTGCACATATATTTAGCGTCTTTTCGTAACGTTTCGCTAAATGTAAAAAATTACGCCACAGTCACCTTGCCGCTGCATGCTTCGCACAACATCGATTCCTACAGTACGTGGGATCTGCCGAACTTTTTTTTTCACGACTGCAATTACTCTATTCAAATGGAACAATTTTTTTGTTCACAGCATCGTCTTACATATGCTAAACGCGTAGGCATTGTCGCTGAATGTGCGATCCGTTATAAAATGCTTAGTTTTCTGGAAAGCTGGAACTAGAAAAAATTATCTGAAGGTATTTGTCCAAACCTTCTTACAAATGCATTGTGCATGCATTCGTAAGAAGGTTCATTTTATGCGGTTTTTTTTCACCGCCAAACAAGCACATCAAGCCAGGCAAGTAAATCAGCACCGTCAACAATAGCGCCCGAAGCAGCGCTCGATAAATAACTTCTCTTGAATGGCCTGGCTCGATCTAGCTCGCGCCGTTCGGGCTTACGGTGGGCCGACCCCCTGGTTATTCGTATCCTTGCGAACAGCCTTGAGATTTTATATTTTCGAAAGCGAATGCGCCATGAAAACTTGGAGGACGCTTGAGCTTCGCTCTCAAGAGTAAAACGTGGTAGCGTAATCGTATCGCCTTTCCCATCGCTAGCCTCGCTTCGCTTCTCGGTGCACACCTAAGCCGTGCCGGAAGGAAAGCCAAAGTGGGGAAGCCCTCTGGCTCCTACACCCATGCATGCGGCAGGGCCCCTTGCGGCACTTCGCGGGTGCTACTCAAGCGCCCGCCATGCTGAAGCACCTTCACTAATGGTAAATGGTGCTCTAGGGGATGCAGGTGTGGTGGCTCAGCGGCTAAACGCTTTACGCCACGGAGCGAGAGGTCCCAGGTTCGAATCCCCGGTCCCACTCGAACCGAATGTTGCTTATTTGCATCTACCTCTGTTTTCGCTCACGGACAATGCTGATTTCTCGCTCACAACTAGGGCTCCGTGTTTTTGGAGAAATGAAAAAAAAAATCCGATAAACACTCGCTGGTAAAATTTTTGACAACTCGGATTTATCCGATAAACTCCTATTTTAAATGGGCATTTTCAAAGCTGAGAATCATCAGTCGAAAGGAGCGCACTTCCATGAGCGGGAGCAAGCTCGTGAAATATGCTTGCGTCTATTACAACAAGCTTGAAAGTTGTAATACGAACAAACGTAGGTGTTTTGTAGTCAAGTATTTGTGCTCGTATGTATATGTGTATGTGCGTTCAAAAAGATACACTTAGTGCGTTCGCACGTTTTCGTGTTCAGATATAATTTAATCTAAGGTTTCGGAGTATTGAGAATAATGATAATAATAGGTCCTTTATTTTTCATCAAGAAGATAAGGGAGGATGGGAGAAAAAGCTTAGAAGCAGCCTGACTAGCTCCTGCCCCCCTAAAAGCACACTTTGGCAAGTTTACAGCAGTGCACAACAACAGCCTTACTAACCGGTTAAGTGAACAGGAAGTGAGAAAAAATGAAAGGATAGAGAAACAGGACTATCAGCAACAATGGAACGTATTTTTATTGGAAATGAAATTAATAAGAACACATTGCAACAACTTACAATGCAAAATTAAACACGAAATTTAGGAGAATTGCAGATTTACGTGAAATAAACTCCGATAAACGCCGAATTTCCTCCTAAAAAGTAAACTCCGAGAAACACCCTCGGAATTTCAAGAAAAATAAGCTCCGAAAACCCGGAGCCCTACTCATAACCAACGACGCCTTCGCCGACGCGGGAATTTCTGCGAAACGAGCTCGTTAACGCTCTCGCGTTAAGGTGTAAACGCAGAGCGTGGCCGTTGCGCAAAGCATGCGGGCCAGCCAAACTAACGCTCCTGTCCCGTAGCAGTGGTGCCACTGTGGTGGCGCGTAGAACTAGCCTCCTCACGCCGGTTTCGGGTGACGGGGCAGGGCGCGCCTGCCGCAAGAGGCCGTGGTTCGGCATTAATAACCCTGTGACCACTGGCTTACAAGGGCGACGCACCCTAACATTACGATCGTAAATGCGCGTGTAACTGCGTTGCCGCGATCTGCATCCGTCGCGTTATCCCGACTATCGGCCACCTCTATCGTGGGAAAAGGGAAAGGTCGAAACTTTCACTAACATCAGGTAAGGTAGATCATGTTACTTGTCTAATATTTATGTGTAACTCAAAGTTATATCTTTTTTTTTAACGAGACCACCTGAGCGTCAGATGTTTCCGATACCTCTTGGACACTGTTTACACTGATGTGAATGTAAAAGAACACGCACCTTGTTCAGTACCGAAAGATCCTTGGGTCCTCGCCGTTTACACCAGGGGATAGCACATTGCGTCGGAAATTTCGCTATACGATCTATAGGTCAGTTTGCGGATTGTGAATCCGTGGGGGTTTTGCGCAATCTCCGTTTCGTTAAAGGAGTATTGACACGATTTTGAGACATCGCAAAAGGGACATTTTCCGTTTCCTCGGTATGCAGTGTCAACGCTGTCCACACACCGGTGTTGGAGAACACGTATAAAACATTTTATTTGACCTTGAAGTTTTGGTCGCTGAGCATCTGCAAGCCAGCCCCACTGCAATGGACATTATCCCGACGAGTCAAGACAGTTCCCCCGAGTTTGCGAGTTCTGCGTCCTGCATGCAGCCTAAATCGTGGAAATCGCTGTCAGTGTCACTGGACGACAGTTCACTCATCGTTGTTTATGTGCACCACGAGCAGATGACGGATTTGCCGCTAGTTCGTCGCGAGTTTCTGTATCCCCGTGACGTCATACTGACATGAAACGTCACTGAGAAGCAGCCCCCTCGATATCGAAACCGAAAGTGTCTTTTTAAGGTAGCGGTAATTAAAATATATACGATGCATTCCCAGGCACCGCAATACTCGTTTTAGGTTTCTCGACACCAGCATTTTTATTTAGAGTGCTCAACAATCCGAAAATTTTTAAAATTCGTGTCAGTACTCCTTGAAGCGTCGCCGCTACCAAGACGCGGAACTTGTGCACGTGATGGCGCCGCGTATTTCGTACAGTAAAACCTCGATGATACGAATCTCGCGGGGTTACCGAAAATATTCGTATCATCCGAAATTCGTATCACCAGAAAACATGGGAAATTAGTATGCGACAAAAGAAAGTTGGCATACGTTTTGATTTAGTGTTTCTCAGGGCCGCATCGACGTCATGAACAGCTCTGAATGATTGCCAGTAAAGGTTTCAGATGTCAACGATCATACTTGTACTCGTAAACATACGGTGCATGCGCGCGTGTGTAATTAATGAACCAGATGTGTTGTGCCCCGTGACCGCTAGTAACCCCTTCCTAATCTTACTACGCTTTTCTGCATGACACTAGAGTACTGCGGCGAAAGTGACTTAAGAAGCCAAGCTCCTTCGCCAAGACCGTCCGCTTCGTCTCTTGCGGTTTTCGTCCACGTTACATGGGACTTCATGACGGACCCGCTGCCCAAGTTTCAGTCTTGTTTCATAGAACGTCTGATTGCGGGGACATGGCTTGCATCGACGTGGCAGGCACGTGTTAACACAGTACAAAGACGATGCTGCCTCGAGCCCAGGAGCGTGCGCCAACGCGTTGAAAAAAAAAAAAAAAGAAAGTGCGACGTCAACGTCATCTGTAATCTAAACGCGAAGGCGCATAAAGGCCTTCAAAATTCGCGCGCACTATCTCGGAGGCAACGACGCACCGTTGATGGTCCCGCAGCGCGTATGCCCGCGCGTGACTGCCGCGTCTTCCGCGACAGCGCGGGCAGCACCTGTTCGTACCTGCGCGCTAGCGTACGTTCGTATCAAACATCGTGGGGTGCAAATCGGTTAGCAACAACCGTACTCCAATACATTGCAGGCTAATGGGCCTTGGCCGGGACCACAGAAGAATTCGTATCACCCCGAAATTCGTACGAGCCGTGATCGTATCACCGAGGTTTTACTGTATATCGTCTGTTGAGTCGCAGTAATCCTTTTACACCTCCCCCTCCCCCCCTCTACCGTACTCTCAGTGAGTGCCTTCGACCGCTGGAACTTCGCTGTATCAGCTTGTCCGATCAGCGATAGTGTCTTAAAAGCTTGTCGCGCCAGCGTCTTAAAATTTCTTGAAGCATGCACCAACTAGCCTAACAACAAGATTTACTGACAGTGTTGGCTGGCGTCCTGGTGTCTTGTGCGTGATTGCCTGCCGTCAGGAAAGAGGGCCGACCTAAGGTTTATGGCGACGCTGCTGAGTGAGAGAAGACGCGCGGGGCTCTGGGAAAATGGCTCATCTAGTCGCTCGGCGTGGAACTCTTAAAGCTTTCCTTTTTCGCTGCGCAAATAGCCTTATAAAAGTACCATTAAACTTCTTTGTTTTGATTTTTCCCAACGGGTAGGCATCAGTTATCCTCAGCCTAAAGACCCAGTCGTGCCATCAAAGAGTGCGGGCTCAACGTAGCCCTGACGCCACAGCAGAGCATATGAGGTCGTTAAACGGGATCGAATCTATCTTTACATTGTCGAGAGCGCAAACGCGTGCTCGAATCCGATGAATCTGCAGTGCTGTACAGGCGCATGAATAAAGGAACGCGTCTCGTGGTGGAGGCCTGGCATATCGATAGTACTGGTTGCTCATGCTTGAGCCAGCCGTCGATTAACTTGCATAAAGATGAATTGAAATGCCCGACTAGTTATCGTTCGCGTAGACTCCCACGTGTGTCGGATTAACAGGTGGCGCTGCATGCATGCGCATGTGCGCAGACAAGTTTTTGTGTCTATTTGCTTTTCCGCCGCAGTGTACCTTTTCAGTTCATAGTCGGCATTTCTCTTGTGTCCGTGTTCGCACGCCTGGCTTCGTTTGTCATGAATCCGCACCAACTACCACAACTTTCTATCGTTCTAAGACGAAAGTTTTCCTTTTGGCTAGGTTGTTGTCACGGTGTTGAAGATCGACTGATGCGGCGGAGAAGCCATTGTCGATGGCCACGTGTTGCGATGCCTACTTTCCGTGCCTTCGAGTCTGGGATTTCCCTGTCTGGGGCATAGTGGAGCGCGCACCGACTGGCCCGCTGGGTCACGTGCTTTCTCGACACGGCTTTTACGGACGTCTTCTAGATGTGCCTTTTAGCCAAACTTACGCGGAAAACGCCGCCAAAGAGAGCGCGCCCGGACATACTAGCCCGGCCATTTGCATTTATTCGACGCCGCAATGCGCCGCTACTGCATGTGCCTCCGTTGGCGCATACTGTTCTTGTGACATTATCTGGCCGTCCACGCTGAAGGGATCCAAATATTTTAGACCCGTTACCCTGACCGTGTGAAAAGGTGATTCTTCCGCAGGCGCGTGACAAATCAGGAACAGAATGTAAGAGCGATCTTTGCCTGAATGCAGATGGCTCTATGCAAGAAGTGCACCTCGATGGCTGCAGGATGAGCTCGGTGCCGGTGGAGCACAGGGTGCGCCACGTGAGCTGCGGCCACGGCCACCAGCTGGCGCTCACTGTGGATGGCCAGCTGCTGAGCTGGGGAAATGGTGGCCACGGCCAGTTGGGCCATGGTGGCCTGGAGTGTGTGCAATCTCCGCGGCTGATCGAGCCCCTAGCCGGTGTGGTCCTGGTAGGCGCCGCTGCGGGTGGCTGGCACTCGGCCGCGCTCAGCGATGCGGGTGACCTCTACCTCTGGGGCTGGAACCTCAACGGCCAGCTGGCCACTGAACCCAAGCAAAAGCCGCTTTCCGCGCTGCCAGTGCTACTAGACATGGATGTGCGCGCGGTCAGCCTGGGGTCGCGCCACACCGCTGCTCTATCAGGTACGTTGCTCATCCATCATAACTGGGACAGCCAAACTGTTTTCGCAGGCAACAACTCAGCTTGGGCCTGGGGCAGCAACGCATACGGACAGCTGGGGCCTGGCGCAGATGGAATGGCACAAAGCACCAAGCCGGTGCGACTGGCAGCTAAGGACGCAGTCGCCGTGCACTGCTCACCTTGGGCCACCCTGTTGTCAATAAAGTTATGAGCTTTTCCTGTTACTTAGCGCAAATTAAGAGTCACTTCCGAATCAGGCTTCATTGAAATAGCTGCTTTATTGATGCGCACTCACATGCCCATTCTCCATGGATACTGCCTAACACACGTGTGAGTTAAAAGGTGTTCTACAATAAAATTCCCAGAAACTTGGCTTGCTTCAGAAGCGGAGTGCCACCTCTTAAACGGTCCCTGAACTGGTTTTTATTGCGATATATATATATATATATATATATATATATATATATATATATATAAACCACAAATATATATATATATATATATATATATATATATATATATATATATATAAACCACAAAGAAAAATCCGGCAGATCCCACGCACTGTGGGAATCGATGTAATGCGAAGCAGCCAGCAAGGAGCTGCATACATCGCCTTGTTTGTCTTTGAGCCAAGTGAAATCATTCATGCCATGGCATCTAGTTCATCATATATCGCATGTTCGCCATGCACGCATGCATGCACAATCTGGTATATACCATGCTATTGAAACGTATATTCTGGTATATGCAACGCATGAGCTGTCATTTATATTCATCACGCACTCGTGTCATGCCATACCAATTTTAGTATATATCCAGTTAACAAAACGGCCGGAAGCGCACCATGACCGTGTCATGTAAATCATACCGTACATGAGATGCATAACATGATTCGCATGTTAAGACCTGTCATTTATGTTCGTCATACAGTCACATCGCGCAATACCAATTTTGGTGTATAGCAAACGAGCGAAATGGCCGCGAGTGCACAATGAGCATGGCATGTAAATCATGCCATACATGACATGCATATCATGGTTTTCATGTTACCACCTCTCATCTACGTTCGTCATGCAGCCGCGTCGCGCAATACAAATTTTTTGGTGTATATCAAGCTAGCAAAACGGCCGCGAATGAATAATGAGCGTGGCATGTAAATCATAACATACATGACATGCATGTCATGATTTTCATGTTACCGCCTTTCATATGCATTCGTCATACAGCCGCGATCAGTTTTTGGTGTATATCAAGCTAGCGAAACGGCCGCGAGTGCACCATGAGCGCGGCATGTAAATCACGGCATACATGACATGCATGTCATAGTTTTCATGTTACCACTTGTTATTCATGTTCATATAGTCACATTGCGCAATACCAATTTTGGTGTATACCAATCTAGCGAAACGGCCGCGAGGGTGCCGTGAGCGTGGCATGTAAGTCATGTCGTACATCACCTGCATGTCATGATTTTCATGTTACCACGTGTGAGTTATGTTTGTCATACAGAAATGTCTCGTCATACAGTTTTCTTATATATCTATTCATTCAAACGGCCGCGAGCGCCCCAACACCATGTCATGTAAGTCATGCTGCACATGACATGTGTGTCATGATTTGCACGCTAGGACCTTTCATTATGTTCGTCATGAACTCTTGTCACGCCATGCCCATTTTGGTATATATGAAATTAACGGAACGGCCGCAAGAGCGCCAGGGCCGTGGAATGTAAATCATGCTGTTCATGACATGCATGTCATGATTTTCATGTCGTGACCTGCCATTTATGTTCGTAATAAGGTCATGTTATGCCACACCAATTTCGCTATACATCCGATTAACCAAACGGCCAGGAGAGCTCAAAGTCGTAGGCGGCTAGATAGATAGATAGATACGCTCAAAGTCGCATACGTCCGCTAAGAAATGCTTCGCATTTAATAAAAATTCAGAAATACTTTCCGACGCGCGGAATCGAACGGCTGACCTCTTGCTCCGAAACGCGCGGCGTTAGACGGCTAGGCCACGAGTAGTACCGTCTTACAGCATGCTAATGGCGAGCTATTTATATACACCATTTACTTCAGCGTGCTTTCTTACCAGCGAGATGGCGCGAAGTGCGCGGGGGGCGGGCATTAAAGGTCGCCCCGCTCCTGCGAACGTCAATGCTCTTCGCCTTACAGGGCGTGGTCGGCTTCGTGCGCTTATCTCGAGGAAAGGAGAGGGGCGGGCGGGGGGTGGAGCGGGGGGTTGTATGTCTTGGGCTTTCCCCGCGATGTCCGCGCTGAATTCACAGAGCGTACGAAGGTCACTTCGCTCGCTGCAGCGGCCGCGTTTGCGAAAGGAGCGCGCTGTTGAAACAGAAATAAGTAACAACTGTGAAAGTGGGGCTCTTCGATTTCCCACTTCTGGCTACCCGCGGGCTGCCAGAGCCAGGCAGAGCGCGCTCGTTTTTCTCGGGTTGCTCCCCCTCCCCCCGCGGCGCACTTCTGGTTGGCGTTTGTTTTTCTCGGGTTGGACGGTTCTGCCGACCCGCGGGGAGCCCAAGGGTCGCCAGAAGCTTCCAGGACAATTTAGTCGTGGAAGCTCTCTGGAAGGTTTCGGGCTAGGAAAAGAGACGATACTCGCTCGCCGCCATGTTTGTGAGGACTCGACGGATTGCAATGCGGGCGCTTGGGGACTACGCCTTCACTTGTCCTTACGTTCCGCGCCGTTCCGCCATGCGAGATGGCGCGATTACGAGTGGCGGCGATCATTTGGAGCTAATGTTTATTGCTTTTCTTATGTGTCCCGTGAAGTTTCCTTCCGTGAACAACGCGGCGAACTGTCGCGTTCTAACTGCGTCGTGCACATGTCTCAAAAGTTATGTACACGTTCGTACGCACGCAAGGAGACCCCTTTCAAGTTTATTTTTTCGTAGTAGCATTCGATTGTGGTGTCGTGTGTGCATTCTGTGCACTTAGCGAAGACGATTGTGGTCGAACTAGCTATTTCGCTCCGTCTTATGTTTGCGTGCCTGAACCCCGTCAGGACTTATTTCAGGTCTTCGATGTTGATAAAACGCACTGATTGAAGAAAAACGATCGCGACATTGTTTTAGATGCGTAAACATCTTATGCTCGGGGTAGTGTCCGTTCTGCGGCATCCGCACCCATAATGCGCATGCGCCCTCTCCTCGCGTGAGCGCGAGTAGGTGGGAGGAGGTGACGTGAGCGCTGCTTCCGCTTCGTTTCTCCTCTCCCGTTTCTCTCTCCGCCACAGCTGTGCGCTCGTATATAATGCGCGCGCACTCGCTCCCGTTGCATTCTCCTTCGCAACGGCGCTGTGGACGCTCACGAAGCTGAACGTAAACGGCAACGCCGGCAAGCGTTGCACTCTCCTTCGCAACGGCGCTATGGACGCTCGCGAAGCTGAACGTAAACGTCAACGCCGGCAAGCGAATCTCGAAGCTGCGAAAGCACGCGTTCGCTGTGCTTCCGTCATTCTCGCTCTGTGCAATGGTGTGCGAAACGCCATGAACGTCAGCGTCGGCGCTAGTTGCAGCGTCACCGCCGCGGAGCAGAGGAAGGCTCGGGAAGCCGAACGTAAACGTCTGCGTCGGCCAGCGGCAATTCAAACGCCTCGACAACCACCGTCTCATAAGTCACATAACAGAAACGGAAACCCGAGGCGCACCCCCCCCCCCCGCGATGCTTTCGCATCCCACCATGGTTGCCCGTAGGGGGAGATGATGTGTAATTTTTTGTGTGATGCTCAATGGTCGCGAACGGCGTGCGAGCGTACTTCGATCCTACGGGCCAGTATATGAGGTGTGGTATTATGTTATGCTACGACGCGTCGATGTGAAAAAACGGAGATGAATTCAGAAATGTATACACCCTTTTGTTGCTTATTTCGTCGTCGGCTTTCTCTTTTTCCACCTCTTAGTAATAATGCCATGCAGTATGTACGCGGTTATCACCTAGTAGCTCAAATAAAAGCTGAGCTACATGAGATTTTTG
Organism: Rhipicephalus sanguineus; assembly: GCF_013339695.2. Taxonomy (NCBI): domain Eukaryota; kingdom Metazoa; phylum Arthropoda; class Arachnida; order Ixodida; family Ixodidae; genus Rhipicephalus; species Rhipicephalus sanguineus. The sequence goes on along the minus strand of NC_051176.1, from coordinate 328,850,631 downwards.
GAGTGCCACTCAGGCAACATGTGCCAAAACGAGTCGGAAGACGCGTCACACAGAAGTTTATTTTAGATATAATGCTCACTCGGTGGTACCGATACCGCCTCATGTCTCAAGTTATGACAAAACGCAAGCTGGTCAACGCGTGTGTGTGACGCAGTACGCGATAGATCCTCGAGCTGTTTTGGGGGCATGATCACTTTCGCGCTGTGTTGTGCAGCGACTGTTACATGTAGTAAGCAGACGTGAGCTAGTTAAGCCGTTAGCGGCGCGGCAGCTCACCTTCAATCGCTTTCGTGGCGCCGTGCGCCAGCTGGCTGTTTTGTTCGCGGACGGGGCGAGTCGCGCATGATCTTGCGAACGTGCGTGATCGTATCCCAAATGCGTATGCTCAAGAATATCACTTCAGCTCTTCAGCAAACATGGCCACATATTTTCAAGCGGGCAATGCAGAAAAAAACAACGCGCACGCGGCGCAAAGTTTCGTTTGCTACCACGGCGGTAGCGTTTGTTTACGTTTACGCTGGCTGTCCTAGCGTTCGATTTTGCAATCTTCGGGCAGCTTCGGGTTGTCTCGGGCTTCCCACACAGGTGATCAAGACACTGTTTCCTGTCCCGACCGGAACTAGCTGGCTGACCCTGTGGCTAGCTATGGCTGCCAGCGAACTGCGAGAAGTCCGAAAATCGAAGATCCCCAGTTAGTTCGCGCTCGTCGTCTGTGCACTTGTTCGTTCGTTTCGTGCGTCCTGCTTTATGTTTCAGCAGTGCGCTTCAAGTATCCAGCTGTGACACTTGATAGTTCGCGCTCGTCCTGTGTGCGTTCTTTTCGTGCGTCCGTTGGGCTCGAGCGACGCGCTGGCAATTTCGAGCTGCTTTCCGTTCTTCGCGTTACATCCCAACTTGTCGTTGCGGCGAAACTGTGACTCTCTTTTTTTCAAATAGTTAAATCACGGATTACGGCGCAAAAGCAACTTAGGCTATGGTCCCCCAGCTACAAGGTGTTCACTAACAAACAGTAACGGTTATATATAGTTTAGAAGAACTTGTTGCTGGGCAAGTTGGTGCATCTTAATACAAAAGGGATAACTGCGCTACCTGACACATACGTAACACACACAGGCGCAGACTTGCAACTGAACTTTATTGCACACATTCCTCCTATAAGTACACTTCGCTGAAATCAACACCGAGCATGCGCTTTTCAGAAAGCTATCATCACAAAAAATCTTAGCAACCATAGGACGTCATCTTAACAATGCTCATCGATAAATCTAATTTCTGAACAAACCAATACCGCGAACTCGAACCAGTCGGCGCATCACGTCAAGCAGAAAGCGTAACCACATATTGTTGACAAAGAAAAATAAAACAAGGTAATGACCCCGCAGAAGCAGTAATAAAACGTGCGTGAGAGATGGCGACATACTGCAGTGCGATTCCTGCTCTACTACGGCGTTACAGCGGGAATCGAAGTTCGCAAACCTTGGCGCATACTTACAGTATGAGAGACTCGCAACTTACCTCGCATAGTCGAGTCGAAAATGTCGGCCTGAAGCTCTCCCTTCTGATTATGTGCAACGAAGTCTTTCGTCGCAACTCGTTGCGCTTACCGGACGGTATCCTGAGGAGCTTCTTGCCTTCGCTAGACTTGTTCTGGCATCAGAAGGCGCAGCAGCCGCCCATGGCAACCAACAGCGACGTCCATCTTGTGTGAGAAATATTTCACAGCACAACGCGCACGGAATGACAAGTGGGTATCTATAAAACACATGCGCTGTGCACCAGCGAGTCCACGCTTCACGAGCAAAGATGGCAGTCGAGAGCGACTGTAAACGAACGAACGCTGCGCGCAGTCCCACGTGACGGCAGCTGGCCAATACCGACGCGGCGTCAGCGTCGGAGAGGGCGGAGGAGGGAGAAAAGAGAGGAGGCGCGCTTTTAACCACGTATGTCGCTACTTCACGAAGTTTCAGGGGCTTTGCGGTTAGCGCTCCAGCGTGCGCTTGACCTTATTTCTTTGTAACGCGCTCATGCTGCGGCGTTCGCGCGGAATTACCTTGCGTGGTTGCGTCGCAGGCGTTCTGCGGAAAGTAGAGCAAATTTTGGTGTTGCCGCTGTGCACACACCGTGCTACTTGCAAATCCGTTTATTGTGCTGTTTGTATCACGGTTATTACTGGCGTCGTATCTGTGAATACATCGCGGAGCTTAGAAAATTTCAGTTTCTATATCGCTCGTCTTCCCGAACGTTAATGTGACCAGGATTATCAGAAGTTCGTTTGTATAATAGCTTTGGCATGATTTAGTTCATGCTTTTTTGATACTGTATGACATCGATCGATTAATGGAGTTTGGATAATATATTCACGACGCGTGCGATGCAATATTGACAAGGAAGTCTCACAGCGTGCAGTTCCTCAGCGTTCTTGCGCTCTAGGATAGGGGCGAAGTATTACTGTTAGCTGCATATTGGTACATTTGTGTCTTAGGATCCCTTCCGCATATTCCTGACTTACTTGTCAATGTCGTAATTTTAGTGCATATTTTACGCATTCATAGAGTGACTGATTTTAGGCCTCGTTGCAGCTTTTTACATATCCTGGTCTCTATGTAACATTGTAAACTGCTTCCGCCATGTTTTTGGCGCTCTTTCGCTTGACCTGGCGCTTGCGCCGTTGACACTCATTCAACCACTGAACCGCGGAGGCCGTTATTACTTCCACGATAAATGGAAACGAATGTTTGATTAATGAACTTTCCAACTAATTTCAGCTATATAACTGAAACTCTGTCAGTGCTGTCTCTTTTTTTGTTAGTGAAAGGGACGTGAGGCCCTGTTTCTCCTCTTTAATTTCAGGAATATGTCATACTGCTCGGTACCCTTCTGCAAGTCAGATATGAAAAAGAATCTTGGGATAAGCTTTCATGAATTTCCCGCAAATGAGACGTAACGGCAAGCATCGTTGAAGGCTATATCAAGGAATAATTTCGTTCCAAATGAAAACAGCAGTGTTGTCTGCAGTCTGCACTTGGTAGATTGTGATTACCCGATCGCATGTTCCACAAAGCGGCGACACCTCAAGCCAGATGCTGTGCCTAGCGTTTTAGCGAATACCCACGCTACATGCGGCCTATTCCACCTAAGAAAAGGCGTGAATTAGAGCGACAGCTTTAAATCTCTGATCAGAAAACTGTGACGTCAACATTGCGAAAAGAAAGACACGAGGAAAATGCCGCTGACAATTTCAACAGCGAATATTTTTCCACATCAGTTGTTTCTACAAACAGTCTGTCTAATCATCCATCAACCACGACGCGGCTGTCCTGACAATTCGGATGCCACCCAACAAGCTGCGGATTCAGTAGAATCTGCTGTAGAAACTGTTTCTCTTACGCCCCATAAGCATTCGATGTCAGGGCTATAAATCGTATGAGGATACAAGCCTTCAGGAGTAACGACAACATTCGAAAACTACGAGAAGAAAATGAACGACTCAAAAAGAAGCTTGCAACGTTTGAAAATAACACAGTACATTCAGCAGTGAAAAATTGTTTGCAGAGGATGGGCAGTTGAACATTTTGTCTTGAAGACTGCTTGACTGAGCAGACCTTGAATGCAGGGAGACATTGAATGCAGGAACTACACCTCGGTGCCTTTGATGTACACGTATGCGTGGGTGAGCGTGTCGTGCTGCTTTTACGTTTCGCCGCACCCATGAAGTCTGGAGCTGGTCTCGACACGTCGCGACGCCGCGCTGCATATCTCCGGCGTAGTCACGGCACTGCGTCGCCACCAGCTGGGTATGGCGGCCGAGAAGACAGTAGGACTATCGGATCCATGATTTCGATCTGATCAGCTCTGGGCACAAATTGGCGCTCGATTCTTTCACAAGTAAGTGATCACTCTTTATTCTGCCGTACCTATCGCGTGCGCGAAATTGATCGCGATTGCCGGTAACGGACTCGCTCGTGTTGTATGTCGAACGCACGAAATGTACTACCGCGAGGGCCGGCTTTGGGCGTCAGCTCGCCTGTGCTTTGTGACCGCCTGGATATTGGCCGCCATTGTCGTCGGCCGCCCGGACGCTTGCTCACCGAAGATTCGCCGTGGTGATGAGCTGCGAGATCGCGATATTGGGCAGAGGCCTCGCCGGTGTTCTGCGACTCGTCCAAAACGCATTGCGGTCGCCTGCAACGATCTCGACTGCTTATCGCGCACTTGAAATGCACCGACATGGGTTGGCGGGTGCTTTAGCTAGCCGACTTTAGCTGCGCTTCGGAACTCTGTGGAAATTGGTCGCCATTACCGTCGTCTTCCTCGACGCTCGCTCGCAAGCAGCTCGGCGCCGTTTGTGGCGGGGGCTCCGCGTTCGCTCGCTGTACTGGTGCTCGCTCGAGGCACTTTGTGGAAATTGGTCGCCATTACCGTCGGCTTCCTCGACGCTCGCTCGCAAGCAGCTCGGCGCCGTTCATGGCGGCGGCTCCGCGTGCGCTCGCTGCTCTGCTCGAGATTCGCTGGCGGCTGCGGCGGCTTGCGGGCTTGCTCGAGCTGTAGGACGCCGCTCGAGGAATACTCGCCGGCTCGTTGGGGCATGGTGGTTGGCGGCGCCTCGGCGTGATCGCTGCGGCTGCCGCACTTGAACTGTTGCGCTATGTGGCTTGAAATGCGTCTTTGATGACGTATGACATCACGGTGAAATTATTTACATGCCATAATTTAGACGTGTGTTTTTATTTCACCTTGAACTGTTGCGCTATGTGGCTTGAAATGCGTCTTTGATGACGTATGACATCACGGTGAAATTATTTACATGCCATAATTTAGACGTGTGTTTTTATTTCACCTTGCACGTATTTACCATGTGCGTGCTTCTTCACTTCCTCTGTGACGTGTCGCAGACTGTTTGCAATATTTTTGTGATTTGCAGGGGTGAAATTATTTGCATGCCATATTTTAGACGTGTGTTTTAGTTCACCTTGCACGTATTTGCAATGTGCGTGCGCCTTAGCCCTCGCTGTCACGTGTGACTAACTATTTGCAATATTTTTGTGCTTTGCAGCCGTTGTCCACAACGAGCAGAATGCCCTGGCGCGTACAATGCCTGTCATCTATCGCTTCCGTTGGGGCAGCTTCACAAAAAGGACTGTACGAGATATGACAACGTGGCTTGACCTGTATTGGACATTTTGCAGTGAATTCCATGAAAGAAAGCAGAAACTTGATATGTATAGAGAAAAATGAAACATTTTATTGTATCACTTTTGTCTTTCATTGTCGCATTGTCTGCGAAAGCAGTGACACACGCATGACTAAATATTCTTTCGCGGGTTCTTTTCCGCGGCATTTGCTGCTCACCGCGCAATAGAAGCACGCGAAAGAAGTATCAAGCCTTGCTGAGCGTCCGGCGAGGACTAACGGTTGCCTGGTAAGGTGTAAATGTGAGGACCAAATGTTAGTCCATTGAGGTGATCGGTGGTGACTGTTAGACCCGGTGCCGTTAGTCCTTAAAGAGATTAATGGTTGTGGCAGCCCCATTAGTCCCCAAAGGGACGAACCACACACCCTTTTAACACCTTTTTGCCTTAGAGTGTATTGTATTATCTGTATGATCATGTAGCATTGAACTGTGTTCTGCGACTGTTTTTCATACCTCTTTGCATTTTTTGTCTTGTTTATTTCCACGCATGCGTTGTAGTGCAATCATCATTGTGCAGTTTGGCAGTACCTTTGCGTACGTGATTTTTTCATGTTCTTAGTTTTCGCTTCAGTTGTACTATGTACATTGACTGCATTGACGCCACATTCTGCCAATTCACGTTTTGCGGATAATGCTTTCTTGATGTGGATCTTTCTTGTTTTTATTTCTTTACGCTGATGTGACGACGTTCCCCTGTTATACCCAATGACTGTAAAGCATTCCGTATAAAAGGAAACGCCTGCAAGTTTTTAATAAAGGAATATATTAAAAAAGGTGTTTCTAATGGGAAATTTCAGCGCACCTGTACATGTGTTTTCATTTCGCTATATCCTGAGACAAAAAATGTTACAGCGAAGGGGAAATGCACAAACGCAGAAGCACCGATTTCTGCTTGGCGGCGAGGAGGGAGAGATGAGGACGCGCGCGCGGCGGCGAGTGCAGTGAATAGGCTCCCCAAGCATCGCTTAGTGGCGCTGCTGCTCTTGACAGTCAGCGCCATCTCTGGCATAAAAATACAAACTGGGTGCCAGCAACGCGCGTTTTCCCTTCTCTCCAATGCGCTGCCGCTTGCTTCCGTGCACGTGAAGAGCTCTCGCGGTGCACTTGCGGCGTCTTACAATGTACCGCTTGTTGCGCGGCTTCAGAAGGATCTTCAAGCTTTACTGGCACTTCCGAAAAGTGAACTTGATAAAAGGAGAAAGGCTCGTCAATCACGTTTACGGTGCAGAGCAGACGATCGACGACAACGACGTCCGACTCAAAGCGAAATGCATTTCCCAAGTCGCGATTACACCGTGTAGGACGTATACCTCGAGGTGTGTCATTCTGTCATGTTAAAGATGCGTAATATGGTCCACGTGTACTCCGAAATGAAGCCGTGTACGCTATCGATGTTCTGCGGTGCGGACAACGAATCATATGATTGTTGTTGTGATATGGCATGCTTGCAGTAGCAGCCGTGCCTTTTCGTGAACAAACGTTTGCGGCGTGCGAAAAAAAATTATACGGCCATAGCACTGTTTCCTGAGAAGGTCAGAGTCAAGTCCTCCGTGCCGCTGGATCACTGTGAAGCAAGGTGAAATGCTCGCCTCGTTTTTTCAGCTCTCGCGTCATGTTTGCACTCTATTTTTATGAGGATATCGACTTGACAGGCGTATAAAGCCTGCTGCGCGAACGCGGCTAGAGAATCGCACAAAGTCAGAAGGTGGTTACTTCAAGGTTGCAATTGCAAAGATTGTATTAAGTGGCAGTTATATTTAGCGGCTTAAATATCACCCTAATGAAGTGACAGAAACAAAGCAAACCTGTAGAACGATATCAAAGCTTGCTGAAAATGCACCGACGTCCGTTCCGGCGTGATAAAGCAGCCTTCCCGACGCGTGAATTGCAGTCGCCGAACTTCTGACAGTGTGCCGAGTTCAATTGAATTCAACGAACTTGGCAACGCTTGGTATAACGCGAGTGTAAACGTTCAACAACGACGGGTAGGTCTCGCGAACACGGGGAATCAAAACACAATGTTGTTTCACCTACAACCGTAACTGGACTGTCACAATGCGAGAAGACAGCGCGTAATCATTACTGTAGTCGCTGCGTGCATGCGCCAAGTTACGTGCTGATTCATGTAGTGGAAACGAACGAAAGCGATGAACTCAGACAGCCAAAATAGGCGAGACAGCGCTGTCAGCTTTCCACGCTTGCCGCCTTTATTTCTCGTGCGACATGCCCGAGAACCGATACAGTTTCACACGTGAATCGCGTGCCTTGGTGTTGTCTGCACTGTTGTGGCAGTTCACGACACAGCAATACTTCGGACCTCACTTGCGCTTCCGCGGGGTCGCTTCTGCCATCGCGGAAATGCGCAGCTTCGCACTGCAAGCCTCTCGGTTCAGCGTGCCAAGCTGTCGGCACGACGCCCCAGTTCCCCGCACCGACTGACAACGCGCGCGCGCGCGCGTGTTCCCGCTGCCGACAAGCAGGCTGAGCCGGCCGCGCATGCACCCAGTTGCACCAGAGCTTCTCTCCAGAGCCGCAGCGCGGCGCTGTCGTCGCGCCGCAAACTTGAGCTTGGGTTCCCTATTGGCCGCGAGATCGAGCGGAGTCGCCACCTAGCGGCTTCTGGCTGAACCGCGCCTAGTGTGGATTGCTCCATGCGTCGTCTGCTAGCCCCGTTGTGTTTGCATGTGCGCGTACGTCATGCAGATCCTCAAAAGGCGGCTTGTTCCGTTGCGTTAGTGCAACTTTAACCGCTCGTACGTATGCCTAACACGATGTAAAGAAGCATTTGGCCTTGATCGGCTGTATATGTACTGTAATAAGATCAGAGAGTGCACTTGTCGAGAGTGCTGTGTGTGGTCGTCGTACCCTGCGTTCACGAGAGTCATATCAGTGTAGGTGTCGCTCTGTGGTTCAAGCGCATTGCAAAGTGCACTTGGCGTTGCCCTAAAGATGAGAAGTATTATATCTCCTGTGAATATAGCCTTTTAGCGGCGCGGTGGTAAACAGAGGCTCGCATGTACTTGAGCGTTGTGGTTAGGTGTTGTTTATACGTTACGCGACGAGCTTTAGTTGTGTACGGTCCTGGTCCCACTAGAGAGAAATATTTCTGTTAAGTGACGTCTGACACTGCGGTACTTAAATTGCCCCTAAAAAGAACAGAAAATGAAATGACACGGAAATCGCAAAACTGAGTTGCCTTGCGCAAAAGGTGCGCGTTAAAGAGCGCTGATGGTCAAAATTAATCCAAACGGCGTAGTTTACATTTATGTCGTAGTAATTTCACGCGAAGCCACATCTTTTTTTCTTTACATTATCTTGAACGTTTGTGTTGCATTGACGGAAGGCAGCGGACATTATTCGTATGAAAAAACGTACTTTGGTCCCGTGAAATAACCGGACCTTTGTTCCATTACTGTCGTGCAAGTAATCAATCGAAGAAATTTTCGTGCTGTACAGTTACCTTTGTGTACTGTTACTGGAATAAAAACAAGCGTGTGCGTGTTAAACGTCTCCGTAGCGCTAAAGTGCTGTCAGCCACGTAGCTTTCCTCAGTAAACCTATCAACTGTCCTACATTTCATAGAGAACTGAATAAGAAATGCGAATGAATATTTGAGCACGCAGTGCACAAAGTGCTATTTCAACTCATCGTGCAGGAATACGGGCTTTGTTCTTGTTGAGGGGCATCCAAATGAACAAGTAAATAGTTAATTCAGTCGCGCTATACAGTAGTGCGTAGTAGGTGGAACACAAGCTAAACATGTACAAATAAAACAACAAGAAAATGTCACCTATTGCGAAAACGCTGACTGTCGCCGAAGGCGAGCAAACCGTTCGTTGGCAGAATGCGCTTCTCTCACAAGTAATTGTAACGTTCGGCGCGCTTCCTGCATTATTCGGTAATGAAGAGCGCACATAGTACCACAAAGCTGCAGTCAACGCATTTTGTTTGCCGGAAATCGGGTCACATCGCTCACAACGAAGCGCTGTTGTGCACGTTTGTACGCTTGCCGACAACCGCCTATCCACAGTAGCGCGGCGACGGTGCTGCCACCTGTAGCCCGATCTCGCGGCGAATAGCGGTACTTTCCGCGTCGAAGTTGGTAGCGCCATCTCTGCTTGCGAAGCAGAACCTGGTAGTCCTGGCTATGGCCTCCGAGATGGCGGGCGCGCGGCGTGTTTCTCTCCGGCCGTCCCAATCGCACGGAGAGAGCGTGTTCCGCACCGCGGCGCTCTTACTGAATATCGAAAAGGCTGCCTCGCTGTTGGCGCTGCATGTGGCGAGAAAAAAAAAATGGTTTTGAGCTTTTATATAGCCTCGCGCTCATTTGGAAATGTCGGGTCAAGGTGTACGAGAGGCAAAGTCAATGCCGGGGCGTATATATTGCAGTGATTCCACTCCTGCGCCAACTGCGCCAAAGTGCGCCAAATTGTATTTACTGCGCCATCCTGATAATATCGACGAAATTTGCGCCAAACTGCGCCAAAGTCTCGGGTTTGGGGCCGTCTATCACCGGAAATCGCACCGCCGGCGCGTCAGAACATGTGCAGCTCGATCTTGAGGCTGCCAATAAAGTCGCAATCATGGACCAAGAATTATTCCGCTGAATAAATAGCGCTCGCGCGTGCGTTCCGAGTAAGCCACGATGCCATGCACGGTGCCGACGCAGCTTCTGTTCTGCAAGTCGGCTCGACAGCAAAACGCGCTCTCCGCAGAGGCTTGTGACGTCTAGCCTATCGGTAGCGAGAAAGTGCGACGGCGATTTATCGGCGGACGTCGTCTGTTATAGAAACGCTGCTGATAGCTCGTTTCAAGCGTCGCACGGCATGTAAGGAAAGCAATGTTCAGTAATAACTACATGAGTGCCGCTAAAATGTCTGTCACTTCTGTTTCCGGACATCGCGGAATGAAATCTGGGATCGCTCGCAGTAGATATATGGGACAATATCGAATTTTCCTTGCTTCGCGTTTATCGAAGAGCACGCGAACGGTGGAAACGCGTTGACACTTTTCCTCAAATATACTTTATCCATGGATCTTCATCCAGAACAGCTTTTTCGTAATTCCTTCCGCCAGCACGTCCGAGTTTGTAATCACTCTGCAGTAAATACCCCCTAAAAGGCCCTGCCCTTTCGAGCTCACGTGCTAGGGTTCCAATTCGAATTTTTTGCTTGCTTTTTTTTAAAAATGTCATCTCATTAGTAAAATCATATCTCCTGGTCGGAGCAGCCGCAAATGCGCAGCTGTCAGTAGCGGGCCCGTCGCTGACGGCCCACAGTGAAGCGGCTACGCCATGTTACACGTCCGCCCCTCGCTTTCGGGGGTCAATAGCTAACGGTTAAAAAAACTCAGTTTCGCTTAAGAGCGAAGCAATGAATGCGAAACCAAAAAAATTGTATTGTGAAACGAAGTAAGCCTAGCAGCCAACTCTTTTGGATCCGATCTCGCGTAACTCAACAAAACGCTGGTTTAAGGGAATATGGCCCCTCCAGGAACCGAAGCGTTTTCTTGCTCCGAGTTCTCTAAACGCGAAGTAAGCGTTGAGGGCACAGCAAGTTTACGAGTCGTCTCCTGATGCCTTGAGATAGCGCGCGCGCAAGCGACTGCGTCCTTCGAAAGATGCGCCCCCCCCCCCTTCCGCTCCCCTGGCGTCCCTTCATGCTCCTTACGAAAGACGGGCGGGGCGTTTCCTCTCTGATGAGCAATCGACGGCAGGCCCGCACGCGGGAAGATGTTATCTCATGCGCTGTCCGTGCGGCTGAGACAGAAGGCCGGCTAGTTTAATCTCCGCTTCAGCCGCGTTCGTCGCCAGCGCTCGCGAGATTTTATCCGCGGCTAGAATGCGCGTGGTGATGTTATTAATTTGGACTTTATACGGAAAATTACGGCAACGGCGACGGCAAAAATCCGCCGAGAGTGTCCATATAATTGCTATTGCAAGGGTCAATGTACGGGGCATATTGTGCGCCCCCCCCCTCTTAGGTGATTAGGGGGGGCGCCCCCCCTGGCCCCCCTGTGCGCACGCCTATGCTCCTGAGATGATTTTTTCCATGAGATTTGCAATGAATCGAAATATTTCTAGCCTTCATAAGAGCCCCATAATAATGCTCAGGTGCTTGAATGTTAATGCAATATGCTTCTGCATTGCACTCCAGGATGTAAAATTCGCTGCTCCAAAGTGCTCCCAAATGCAAAATTATCTGCTCCAAAGTGCTCCAAGATGAAAATTTTGCTGCTCCAAAGTGCTCCAAAACGGAAATTTTGCTGCTCCAAAAATTGCTCCAAATCAGAAGTCCTCGGTAGCATCACTGATATATTGTCAAATGGCTTTTCTTTTTTGCTGTAGATTTGCGCCGGCCATATTAGAGCACTCATAATTTCGATGCCTCTGCAACGGATCGGACTCGATCGTGTCTCGGAAGTAGGGAATTCAGGCGTTCGGACTCGATTGTGTCTCGAAAGTAGGAAATCCACGCTCAACGACGGGTTTACCGGGGAAAATGAATGGCGTCGCAGAAGTCCGGACACTGCGTAGGGAGCGTTGCGATACATCGGACTCGTGGTCACCGAAGTATGCAATATCTCCGTAGCTGTGCGTGCCGTGTCGACTACGCACATCGACGCGTTCGCTGGGGCACGTCCGGACTGGAAAGACGCGCGCGCGCGTTCCGTGGCTGGGGAAGCTGATTCAATAGCGTCGCAGAAGACGTGGCGCTTCCTTCAACAAAACGCGTTCGATCTGGCGCTCCATTGATTCGGGCACACCACTGACGCTGGCGAAATAGTGAGACGGACCGTAATGAAAAAAAAAAGTAATATTGCCACAGACAAATTGATACCTCCTTACAATGATCTATATCAGGAAAAATCAGCAGTTGCCCTGCTTTTTTCGTAAATTGGACCAAAATAAATACAGTAACAGAAAAAAAAATACTTGCCTTCAGTGCAGCCAGAAGATTCTGGCGGTGATTTTTGCACGTACGCGAAAAAAGAAACCATGCGCACGCTGAAATTGCGCTGTGCTTTCTGCCGCGGTCTCCGCGGCGTGTTTCTCTCCGATGGATGGATGGATGGATGCTATGAGCGTCCCCTTTATAACGGTGCGGTGACAAGTGTGTCACCAGGATCGACAAAAAAAAATATTTTACTCTTCTTTTTCTTAGTGTTGGCCTAGTGTCTCCGGCCGTCCAGTCAATGCGCCATCTCGCGGTAGCCGGGCGCGCGAGGCGAACACGTTGGTTTTGCTGGGGAGCGTGGCGATTGGGATGGCCGGAGGGAAACACGCCGCGCGCCCGCCATCTCGGAGGCCATGTCCTGGCGTTCACTCACCGAAAGTATTTCTTGCACCGTGGCTCACCACATGCACATTAGAGGGAAGCCTCTCGAACTGAAGTTTATTTCTGACGGAAACAGAAGTACCAATTACGTTGAATTTTCTTGCAGCGCTCAGCTGCGGACCTTGTTACGCTCCGATGCAATGAGCCTGGCGAGTTGAAGTACGCGCTTCGTCGACATCTTGTTTCTTCATGTTTCGCCTGCCACCGACACAAGAACTAAGGTAGGCAGGGGGTAGCACGGAATGGCGGCCAGGCCTGTCAGTCCCCCGCAGGGGCGTCTGCGCAAGCAGGCGTTTGGTGTGTAGTGACACAACGGACCCGAGCTAACGGGGGTTTCGACCCCCTCCCAAGCCTAGCCGTGCGTGGCTTAGCCGTGTCCGGGGAAAAGGGGATCCTGGGGGTTGAGGCAACGCCGGGTGCTTGGACCTTTAAGGCCCTCCGGCAGAGGCAACACACCCCTTTGGCCCTGGCTTCACGTGACGGCACCCGTGGGCTGACCCACCGTGTGGAAATCGGCAGTCGCCTTTTCCTGTCTCTCTCTCTCCCCTCATTTTCGTCTTTCTCTCTCACTTTTAATCTTTCCTGTCTACTTCTCCCTTCTGTTCCGATTTTTTCCCGGCGGCAAGGGTCAACCTTGTGTAGTTACTCAACCTTGGGCAGTTATATTTGGTTATAGCGGCACTGTACCGCTGGAGTTTGCAGTCTTACACGTCTAAGTGCTTCAGCGTCCCCTAGTTGGACTCCATGGTGGGTGGCCGCCATTGCTACCGAAACAAAACGAAACTATCATGGGAACACCATTTTCCCGCCTACTCGATCGTCTGCCTCACAAGAGGGTGCGCACCGAAGAACTAGCATGTTCCAACCGACCGAGACCATCCTTTCCGAAATTCTATGTAATTCATAGTGAAACTCCAGACAAACAAGCCAGATCCATTTCCCCATTTGTTGTGGCAAAGTCTCTGACCGAAGTCTTTGAATCAGGCTACAAGGTAACTAAGATGGCTAGCGGTGACCTTCTGCTTGAGCTACCTGAAAAACCACTACGAAAAACTTGGCAGTCTAGCAACATTTGGCAACATTCCAGTATGTGTTACACCTCATCGATCAATGAACACAACACGCGGAGTCGTCTCAGAAGTAGACCTCCTTTAATTGTCCGAACAAGAACTCCTACAAGGGTGGAAAGATCAGAATGTCACTGATGTGAAACGAATCATCATCAGACGCGATCACAAAGAATTACCGACAAAGCACCTCATATTAACTTTTGCATATAGCGTGCTGCCTGCTACGATCGAAACAGGTTACATCAAACTTGCTGTCCGTCCATACATCCCCAACCCTAGACGATGCTACAAATGCCAGCGATTTGGCCATGGCTTGCAGAACTGCCGTGGTAACGTGCGCAAGATGTGGAGGCCAAGGCTACCCATCAGGTAACTGTACAGTCACCTCACTGCTTCAACTGTGACGGCGATCACGCAGCCTACTCGCGTTCCTGTCCCAACTGGAAAAAAGAAAAGGATATAATCACCCTCAAGGTCAAAGAAAACATTTCCTTCAAAGAAGCCCGTAAAATGTGTACACCTTTTCATACCACACCCTACGCTGATGCGGTGCGCCGGGGGGCAACGTCGCAACGGCCCCCGCCACTCCTTCGTCCTGAGCAATGCGAGCCGTCGGTTGTGGTGCCTGCCCCTTTGGCGGAAGTAGCTCAGTCTACTCCGCCAACTCGCAGAGAGCCCGTCGACTCCAGGGTCGTCGGGTTTCAAGGCCCCGTCTCGCCAGGCGAGGCCCGAATCTACAACCACCAGCTCGCACGTGTGGCCATCCAGTGCCTCCAAAGAGGCAATGGACACTACTTCGGCACCCCTGGCGCCGAAAGATCGGCACAGCTCCCTGGAGCGTGCTAAGAAAACTAAGAAGGCGATAACGGGACCCGAGGACGGCCCTGTTACTTGAGTTCCAACTCTCCACCTAAACAACCGCAACTCCCTTCTCGTACACACAGCACTACTTTAGTTTCATCATGAACACGCAAATCATCCAATGGAACGTGAGGGGCCTTCTCAGGAACCTCGACGATGTCCAGGAACTTCTCCATAAACACACACCAAAAGTGCTGTGTGTACAGGAAACACACTTGAAACCAATACATACTTTCTCCGACAGTACATCATCTTCCGCAAAGATCGCCAGGATGCTCTCGCGTCCTCTGGCGGCGTTGCTATCATAATGGATAGAATTGTAGCATGTCGGGTTTTGCAGCTGCAAACGCCCCTTGAGGCAGTGGCTGTTCGCGCTGTTCTTTTAAAGAAGCTCATAACGATTTGCTCACTCTACATACCCCCAAACTACCATTTACAAAAACAAATTCCAGTCCTTTATTGATGAATTGCCAGAACCATACCTCGTCCTTGGCGATTTCAATGCACACAGCAGCTTGTAGGGGGACTCTAGCAGCGATGCGCGAGGCCGTCTAATTGAGCAGTTTCTGTTTTCCGCTGGTGCATGCCTGCTCAATAAGAAGGAGCCAACATTTTTAGATGCGAAGTATCTTATGGCGGAGTTCAATCCGGTGGTGGTGGTGGTGGTGGTGTGCGGCGTGACCACGCTTACTGCGCTTGCGCATACCCTCCACACACCTCCTCTCCACTCCATTCACCATTCCTCCTGTCCTCTTCCCCATCCCCTCTCCCCTCCTCCTCTCCACATCCCCTCTCCACTTTCCCATACCCCTCTCCCATTCCCCTCTCCACTTCCCCTTACCACTCTTCCTCTGAAACGCGGGCTAGACATGCCGAAAGTCTCTCCTGCGCAACGCCGCGATGAGCACCAGCGCATGCGCGTCCCCTCCCCTTCTCTCTCCTCTCGCACGCCTGTCGACCGCGTTCCCCCGCTCGCCCTGTGAGAATTAACGGCCACGCTAGAGGGAAGACAAGACGCGCTTAGCGTTCCTCTTCGCGTTCCACGACGCGAGGACGGTAGCATGCCCAACGAACGCCAACGGAACGCGATCGTGCAAGTGCTCCGGCTTCGCATCGCCTCATAATCCCCTTTAGCGGGAAATGGTGTAATTTTTAGCCTCGCAAACACGATTTACTCATCTATCGATCTTAGTATTGTTTCACCCACCCTTTTACTTGATTTTAACTGGGATGTCATTAAAAACCCTTACGGGAGCGACCATTTCCCCATAAGCACGCCAGAAGAAAACGAATCTCCACCACAGGCTCCCCAGTGGAAGGCTGATGCACCAGATTGGGAGAAGTTTGGAACCCTCACCCATATCTCGTGGGTTGAAATGTAGTCCTTGGAAATTAGTGCTGCTGTTCAGTGTTTCACCGCTTTTATTATTGACGCCGCTTCGATATCCATTCCTCAATCAACTGGCATTGCCTCCAAACGTCGTGTCCAATCGTGGAACGACGATTGCCGGAACGCTCGAAAAAAGCAAAACAAAGCGTGGGGGTTACTCCGCGACTCCCCTACTGCCGAGAATCTTGTCAATTTTAAACACATCAAGTCCAAAGGCAGGCGAACACGCCGACAGGCAAGGAGAGAGCTGGAAGAAGTTTTTATCAGGTATTAACTCCCACACAGACGAGGCTAAGACGTGGAACAGGGTAAATAGGGTAAGAGGCAGACAAACACATTCACTTCCTTTATTAAGTACAGATGGCAACAGTCTGGAAGACCAAGCAAACTTTCTGGGCGCACATTTTGAACGCGTCTCCAGCTCTACGCACTACTTCGACACGTTCAAACGACGCAAAGCAACTATAGGAAGACAAACATTAGAAAATGTGCAAAAAACGAAGCATTCAACGAACCATTCGACTCAGCTGAGCTGCAAGCAGCGCTTAACTGCTGCAATGAATCTGCCCCAGGTTCTGACCGTGTTATGACCGTGAGCACTTGTCCTACGAAATACAGAAAACACTCCTCGGCCTTTATAACTCTGTATGGACTTCCGGCGAGATTCCTTCTGCCTGGAAAGATGCCATTGTGATCCATGTTCTGAAACGGGGAAAGGATCCATCTAGTGTATCCAGTTACAGGCCTATCAGATTAACAAGTTGCCTATGCATGCATTTGAGAAAATGATAAACTGCCGCTTAATACATTTCCTAGACTCAAACAAAATACTTGATCCATATCAGTGTGGCTTTCGAGAGAGTCGATCCACCACTGACCGCCTTATACATATTGAGGCGCAAATTCGCGAAGCCTTTGTCCACAAACAATTCCAACTCTCTGTATTCCTTGATATGGAAAAAACTTATACGTGGCGGTTTGGAATACTTAGGGATCTGTCACACTTAGGCATACGTGGCTGCATGTTAAATATAATCGAAAGTTATCTAACAAACCGCACATTTCGTGTTCGGGTTGGAAACACTGTCAGGTTCGTTCGTGCAGGAAACCGGAGTACCACAAGGTGGTGTACTCAGCTGTACGCTGTTCATTATAAAAATGAACTCGCTACATCTTTGGATCCCACGAACTATCTTTTATTGCACGCATGTTACACGTATCACGTATGTTACACGTATGCAGATAGCATTTAAATCATGCAATCTCGCGATTTGTGAGCGGCAAGTCCAGCTCGGCCTGAACAGGGTGTCCAAATGGGCAGACGAGAACGGGTTCAGGTTAAATCCACAGAACAGCACCTGTGTTCTCTTTTCTAGAAAGAGAGGCCTCCACCCAAATCCCGAAATATACCTGCATGGCCAGCGGTTACCTGTTCAGGCGGAGCATAAGTTTCTAGGCGTAATTCTGGACTCTAAACTCACCTTTATATCACACATTAAGTATAAAAAAAAAGTGCACGAAGACTATGAATATCCTAAAAGTGCTCTCACGCACTGCATGGGGCAGCGATAGGAAGTGCCTGATGAATCTACACAAAAGCCTAATTCTAACGTGTCTAGATTAAGGTGCCGTTGTTTATCAGTCTGCGACGCCAAGTGCCTTGAAGATGCTTGACCCTGTCCACCATTTCGGCATCCGCTTTTCTGCGGGTGCTTTTCAGACGAGCCCAGTAGAAAGCCTCTACGTTGAATATAACAAGTGGTCGCTCCAGCTGCATGAGATCCTACATGTCCTTCACATATTTTTTGAAGGTCAACGCAAACAACAAACTCCCCTCATACTCAACTGTCAATGACCTATCCAGTTCAGCTCTCTTCAACAATCGTCCTGCGCTGAGAGAGCCCTACTTACTTCGTGTGAGAGGCCTAGCTGAGGAAATGGATATTCCACTTTTTGAACACCCCTTGATCGCTGCTGCTGCACAGCTCCCTCGTGGCAGTGGCAGCCTAGACACTGTGATTTGTCTTTTGTGGAAGTCAGGAAACGCGCCCCTGTCGCACACATTCGCATGCATTTCCGTGAGCTACAACACAAATACACTTATCCTTTATTCTTTACAGATGCTTCAAAGTCTTATGCTGGCGTGTCCTACGCAGCGATCAGTCCATCCTTTTCTGATGCCGGTGCTCTGAACCCTAACGCAAGCATCTTCACAGCAGAGGCTCATGCGATATTGGCGGCTGTTAAACACACTAAAGAATTGAAAATCCGTCGCGCAGTTATATACACATTGTTTAAGCGTCGTTAAAGCCCTTAAATATTTCAGGAAGCACAAAAACCCTGTCATCTCCTCAATCTACTCAATCCTATGTACCATCTATGCACTGAAACAGCACGTTGTTTTATGCTAGGTGCCAGGGCACAGTGAGATAGAATGAAATGTTCAGGCAGATAGACTGGCCGGATGTGTCCATGCAAACGTTGTGATACAGCCATGGTTGTCCCTGTGATGGATTTGAAGCCTCTCCTAAGAAGCCTCAGAGCATACTGGCAGCGCTTATAGGACACAAGGACACACAACAAACTTCACACTGTCAAACCGCAGCTTGGAAACTGGCCACCCATAGGAAAGTCTCGTCAAACAGAAGTCATATTTTGTCGGCGGCGCATATGACACACAACACACACTCATACCTGTTAACCAGCGGTGATCCGCCGGCGTGTCTTAAGTGTGGTGAGCCTTTGACAGTGCTTCATGTCCTGGTCGAATGCCGTGAAATAGAAGGCCACCAGAAAAAGCACTTTCATTTTCCATCACGACAGCATATATCCCTCCATCCATCGATGTTTCTTGGTGACCAGCCGCTCTTTAACAACCAATCGGTTCCACAGTTTTTAAAGGATGTCCAATTATGTATCGTATACCCAGGTGAGCCGTAGCACTGCCTCTCGTGAGAGAGGCCGTTGCTACGGCTGACCACAGGATCACCACAGGTTTCTCTGCTTGATTTTATTGTCATACCGTTCAATATTAAGCTGAGCGGGACCATTTTTTGAGAATACCAGTGGCGCGTACTGTTTATCAATCGACACTCGATGCACTCGGTAGGCCTAATTTTAGTGCTCACTTTGCTATCCTGGCGTCGGCCATCTTGGTTTTGACGGGGGAGTAGCGTTTCTCTATGACAAATGGGAGAAACGTTACCGCATTCATAGGCGCAGTCATCATTTCCTTAGAGGAGTCACTCGTTCTTTTTCTTTTTAATAGTGTACTTCAGTTTCGGCCAGCAGAAGACGCCCCTCAGTCAGGACCACGAGGAAAACGTTTGGGAGGTGAAACTCCCAAACTTTTGCAGGCGCGCGACACTGGATGAGGGAGAAGATTGCTGTCGCACTTGGGGTAAATTAGGCATTGAGCAGTAGCTTTTTTTTCTCCCCTTCAACGACATCTCTCTCTCCTTCTCTGAAGGCCCCCCTGCGGTGCGATGCTTTTACAGCACCACGGGAGCAACAATTGCGCTGCAAGCCGCACGCGTAAGCTGTCGGCCGACAGCGCCGGTCCGTCATTGTCAAATATCAAGTACACAAAGAAAATTCTAAGGCCTAATCGCGCATACTTGTAAAGACCTCTTTATAAAGAATGTCCATTTTTGACTTTGGATTTTATTTCTTTTTTTCCTAGCTCTAAAGATGACGACGATGATGATGTATTGTGTCTTATGGCGCAAGGGTCAATGATGGCCAAAGAGCGCCAGGTCATGGCACAGAGGATGTGAACAATGGTTGGGGTAAGTGGCTGTATAAGGACCTTAAAATTCCGCGCGCTAAGGCGAGTAAGACATACAAGTATTAAAACCATAGGAGTGACGTGAAGTGAGAATGAATGTAATAAAACTATGGTGGAGATATATAGCACAAGTGCCTCGTCCACGCCCTTGAAGCAGGTGCTTTCTTTATTGTAGCCACCGCAGCCGCGACCGTCGTGCTACGGATTGCCTGGGTATATCACGTGAAGCACGTCTTTTAGAAATGCGAACAATGAGTCATGTTTGGAAAGCGGTTCCCTACCGATGAACATTGATGGGTGAAATGGTATTTGTTGTCGGTGGGGTAATGGAAAGTGTTGTTTACTAAGCGTGTCTAATTCTTTACACTGGATTAAAATGTCAAGCACGGTTAGTGCTTCACCACACCTCTCACACAAAGGTGGATCGCCACCGGCCAAAAGCTATGAGTGTGTACTGTATGTATGTCCTGTTCTTAGCCTGGTAAGTGTTACTTCCGTGCAGGAAAATTTGCGCTAAACTAGAAAAGGACAATACAAAGAAGGAACACTTAAACAGATCGAGCGCACACTACCAACTGTTTTTATTGAACGTAGAGAATCAGTTAAATAGGGAACCCCGAACTGCGCAGACACCCCGTGGCTGCGCATAGAAGCACAGACACATCGAGGAACACCACGTGTTAACGCACCTTATTAATAAAAAAAGACACTTCTGCGCCGTAGAGCGCTACCGAGGCCTCACTTACACAGCTATCTTTTTTCCCTTTAATGAAGAATGCTTCCAAAACCTCCCGAGCACACGTGTTTTTGCTACGTCCAAGTATTTTAGCCTCGGGAGGTTTAGGCTCGGGAGGTTTTGGAAGCATTCTTCATTAAAGGGAAAAAAGATAGCTGTGTAAGTGAGGCCTCGGTAGCGCTCTACGGCGCAGAAGTGTCTTTTTTGATGAATAAGGTGCGTTAACACGTGATGTTCCTCGATGTGTCTGTGCTTCTATGCGCAGTCACAGGGTGTCTGCGCAGTTCGGGGTTCCCTATTTAACTGATTCTCTACGTTCAATAAAAACAGTTGGTAGTGTGCGCTCGATCTGTTTAAGTGTTCCTTCTTTGTGTTGTCCTTTTCTAGTTTAGCGTTAGTTTTCCTGCATAGTATGAACCAACTAGCCCCTCAAGACGTCCTGATCAAGTTACTTCCGTGCAGCGTGACTTTGATACTGGCGGCCAATTACCAAGCTGCGGCTTGATAACGTGCGGTTTATTTTGTGTGTGCCTATCTCTGTGCTCTGCCAATATGCCCTGAGCTTTCGTTTAAGGAAAGGTTTTAGGTCAAACGCAGGGATAGCTGTGGATGTATTGGCATTGGTTTCGTTGACGGATGCAACTAGCTGGTCCGCCAACATGTTTCCTTGTACCTCGCGGTGCCCTGGCACCCAGCACACCACGACAGGCTGTTTGAGTGTGTAGATGGTGCGTAGGAGTGAGCAGAGCGAGACAAGGAGAGGGTATTTGTGTTTTTTCAGTTTTTAGGGCTTTTACCACGCTTAGGGAATCGGTGTATATTACTGCGCTTTGTCGTTTTAATTGTTTGATGTGCTTGACGGCAGCGTATATCACGTAAGCCTCTGCTGTGAAGATGCTTGTACTGGGATGCCGAATGCCGGCATCCGAAAAGGATGGACCGACCGCGGCGTAGGACACATTAAAGTGTGAGATTTTGAGGTATCTGTAAAGAATTCAGGACAAGTGTATTTGTATTGCAGTCCGAGGAAGTACGTGCGGATATGTGCAAGAGGCGCGTGTTTCGTAACTTCCACGATAGATACATCACATTCTATGAGCTCCAACTGCCACGGCGGAAGATGTGCAGCAGGAGCCATCAAACGGTGTTCAAGAAGCGGCACACCCGTTTCCTCAGCGAGGCCTGTGACACGAAGCGAGTAGGGCTGTCGAAACGAAGGACGGTTATAAAACAGGGCAGAGCTGGACAAATCATTGATTATGGAGTGTGAAGGGTGTTCTATGTGTTCACTTTGGGGTAATATACAAAAGACATGCAAGATCTCTCGTTCGATTCGACGTGCAGGTTTCTACGGGGCTGGTGCGAAAAGCACCCGTAGAAAGACGAATGCCCGAATGGGGGTGTCACAATTATCTCGGGGGTGCTTGCAATATCGGATCGGGAGAGAGTGAGACGGGCACGTGAGACCGGGGTAGGACGGCAAAAACCAAGTTTATAGCGAGAAAAAAAACGACATAAAAAGAAAACGTTAGTGACACTGAACAATCCAAGCAAAAACCTATTTAGATTTGCAAGATCTCCGTTCATGCCCAGAACTGAAACTAGCTAAACAATGCGTTTCAGCTAGGCTTAGACACTTCTCTTCAACTCAGTCTGGCCACTATGGGTCTTGCGGTAATAGAATGTTCTTACAATTCGGCTCGACGACTCGATGTTCCCGCCGCGTCACTCTCTCGTCGAGACCGTCGACGACGTCCTCAGTAGGCCTCCAAGTTCGTCGGTTGCCTTGGTCCAGCCTGCTGCTTGCTCTCGTCGCGTGTGTCCCCAGTAGCCTTCTCCGTCCTCGGCCCGTCGAGGTTAGGCCTAACTGGGCCTTGGTCCCTTGCTTCAGGACTCCACAGGTGACGGGCGCCTCCTTGACTGAACTGTGGTCTGCAGCCGTCCTGCCGAGAAGAGAAGGGCTGCTGGCGATCCCGGAACTGCCGTATTGAGGGGCGACGGGTCCGGGCAGCCTCGCTTGGAGCCTTCCAAGGTCGTCGGCCACTCCCCGGGCCTTGCGTACCGCCACCTCCAGAACCGAGTACCAGCCGCTTTCGCCGCGGGTGCGACGCTTGCTTCTTCCTCGATCTTCTCTGTCCGGCGCCCCACAGCACAGTGTCTCGATCATCCTCCGTCGTTCACCATCACGGCTCGGGTCGCATGCCACGAGCCCCTATGTGGCCAATCCTCTGCGTCGACGTGGCTGGTGCGCATGCCATCGGGTGACTTTCTGCTTCTCGCGCACCGTCGCCGCACTTCCACGTTCGGCACGCGCCTCGTGCCCCTCCTTTACTCATCACATTGGGCCCCCCTTTCAAGAGTTTTTTGTCAAAAAACTGCTTCTGTCCTCCTCGGGGTTACGGCCCTCTGCTCTTCTGATGTTGTCTTAACCTTACGACTTGCATCCTCTTCTCTTCTGTTCACATGTACTTTCACTGCACGCTTGTTCTCACCACGCACTTTCGCGAACACGTCACAAAACACTACACTGAACCCATTACAATGTCCAGCAGTTCATCGTGCGAAAAACTATATAGCTACGCACACATAGATAACTACCCACAGTACACCACACTCACTCATCGAAAATATTCACAAATTCAATTACAATCAATTTCTACTCAAAATAGTCCTCAGTCAATCTGTTTAAGGCCGATTCCACTGCGCAGAATCTATTTTCTCCTAGAGCAGTCACCAATCCAATGAAACGTGCTTAATTTGTGTTTCTTCACCCTATAAGTCGGTACCTCCTCCTCATTCGCCTCAGCAATTACCGTGCACACAGTAGCCCTCTCTTTGTTTTCTGCCTTTTCAGCCGCCTTCCCATCTTGCTTTTTAACCACTGTTCTTTGGCATACGTCGCATGATTTGACATATCTTCTCACATCGCTCCACACTCCTATCCAAAAGAATTCTTCAGTTATCTTGTCCAAAGTGTTTTTCATTCCCTGGTGACCGCCCCTTATACTATCATGCCCCAGTTTTAACACCGCATCCTTTAACTCCTCCGGCACCATCAGCTGCAGGACTTCTCTACCCGAGCTAAATACACACTTGCGATACACCAGCCCATTCTGCTTCACAAATTGTGCTACCGTTCTACTCTTCTTCCTTTTCATAATCTCTCCTGATTTCCCCTCGCACGCTCGAATAGATGGATCCTTCTCCTGCGATTCCTTGAACTTCTCCGCTGTTACATCCAACCCCTTAATGTCGGTGACTTGCAGTGGTCTCATATTCTTTCTCACATTACTGGGGGCCCTAGTTTGCACTGCTGCTGCCACTTCCATTTCTACTTTTGGTTCCTCCCCTTCTGCCGGCCCCAAATCTTTAATCTCTTTACTCTGCTCCACGCCTTTCTTAGTCCTTTTCCACAAGGTGTCAGGGTCATCAGCCTTTCTCACACCAGGTACATTTCCCACTACCAAGTCGTATAGGGGATCCTCAACGCATTTTCCTGTCACTGGCCCCGTATAGAAGGGTGTAGCTACCTGTATCTTAGCTTCTGGCAGATACCGGATTGTTCTGTCCACAAAAACCACTGGCTTTACTTGCCCTGTCATATTCTCCGGTGCCACTAAACTTTTCCGTACCAACACGGTATCAGCGCCTGTATCCCGCAACACTGTAGCCTTATGCCCTTGCACCTCGCCTTCTACTACGGGCATGCCTATTTCTTTCTGCCCCTCATCTCTGTATCTCAATACACACGCAGCCTTTTCTACTGACTTCATCTTACAATCCTCTGCATCTGGAAGCAGGATGGTGCAATCGAAAGCACGCTTGACAGCATCATAATTACTCTGGGATCTGACTCCAACAGCTGCAGTGACAGTAGTGACAGTGAATTGAGTGGTATAGAGGAACTCTGGTGAAACCGGTGTGCGCTGGCTCATGTGATGCTGATTGTTTGTGAGATGCTATGTATTCCTTTTTAAGTCCCAACAGCTTGGAAGTGTGCTCTGTCATTCTAAAAAACAGGGTGTGCAAACAAGGACACTGGAAGGAAGTCAAGACACCACAAACGCCGACTAACAAGTGATGATGTACACTATCCGCTTACGTGATTCTGGTTGCATGCAGCACCAAGCAATCATTTAGTAAGAGTGGTAAGTTGGGCTAGTTGGTAAAGATCCATACTTATTGTAACTGCGCAAAAAACGGACGGAAACACGAAGGGCAAGAAAAGGACAGACAAGCGCAGACTATCAACTGAAGTTTTATTGCAAGAACGAGGCAATATAAAGGGCAGGAAAAGGCGAGAGAGGGCAAAAAAAGGAGACAAAAGACACGAGGAACCAAATCAACAAAAACTTTGGCCACATCAGGCATGGCACACCCGTCATACAAAACCAAGATAACTGAACTCTTTATCATGTATGTGGACAGAGGGAACACTGACGCAGGACTCAGAATTCTTTTGAATATGCGCAGCCTCAATTAGTTCTCGCGCTCTTTGGTTATTATGCGGGAACAACACAGAGGTATCGCCAACGAGCGGAGTGCAGCCGCATTTCTTACAGTGGGCTGCCAGATGAAGACCGGAGTGCCCTTTCAGGGAATTAAAATGTTCTCGAAGTCTAACATTAAGGCAGCGACCTGTTTGTCCCACGTAAACACGTTTGCATGACAAGGGTATGAATAAACAACACCAGTGATACAGCATACATAATTATTGACATGACTAACATTACATTTATCTTGCCGAACATTTTGCTGATTTACGATTCGTCTGTATACTTTAGCGCATAAAGTGGACAACTTGTTCCTGGCAGATATGACCACTTGGACGTCATATCTTGACGCAACCTTTTTTAGGTGGTGGGTAAAACCGTGAACATATGGCAGAACAGCAAATTTCTTATGCTGCGCCTTCTCATCCAAGTCACAACCATCACCAGGACCTCTCTTTATTTTCTTAATCAACTTCTCGCAGACCTTTAATAACACGTTCCGTGGAAAGCCTGCCTGTCGCAGTTTTTTCACCTGCGCAGAAAAACTGCTTTCAACCAAATGCGTGCAGGTTTTCTTCAGTGCAGAGGTAAAACATGAAAGTGTAATGGCATTTTTTACCAGTTTTGTGTGACCCGATTTATAGTTTAGCAGAGGTTTCACAGACCTAGGGGCGTAGCACCAACACACATGCGTGGACGAGAACTGCAGCTGCAGATCCAAAAATTGGATACGTTGGTCCTTTAAGTATTCCGAAGTAAACCTCAGGCCTAGACCACACTGCTCAAAACTCCTTAGGATGCCTGCCGAGATATCTTCAGTGCCCTTACGGAAAAAAACAATGTAGTCGTCGACGTAACGAAAAACTCTGATTATGGATGCCTGTAAAACCGATTGGAGCTCCCGGTCAACTCTACTTAAAAAAATATCAGATAGAACCGGTGCCACCCTAGACCCAATAGAGCCACCTTTCTTTTGCAGGTACACCTCACCTTGGAAAGAAACAAATAAAGACCACAGGTAAAAGAACAAAAGTTCTGTGAAGGAATCAACTGACATGCCACTTAAACCTATGAAGGCAAGTTCATCATTGTGACACGTTATACATTCCTTCATTGCGGTCAGGAGGTGATTATGGGGGAGAGAATAAAAAAGATCCTCTACGTCAATGCTCACGGCATCACAATCAACGGGGTTGTCACCTCGCAAGAATTGCACAACCGTTTCCGAGTTAGGAACAACGTATGGGTCATCTATATATAGAGACGATAGGCAAGTCTGCAAGAAACCAGACACACAATACTGCCACGAGTCACGTTCCGTGATTATTGCACGGAAAGGCATCCCAAGCTTGTGCGTTTTTGCAGTGTAAAAAAGTTCAAGCTGCAATTTGTTCGCCTTTTTTACAGACAACGTTAGCTTAGTTGGACAAAGTTAGCTAATGAAATGTGCTTTACGATGTCAGAAACCAATTATTGCTGGCAAAATGGGAGGTGACCATTTATTTTTTAACTTTAGAACCAGCTGTAATTGTGTAGACGTTCAGAAAGCATGACATTTTACAGACGTGCGGGGGTTTACACGCCTTCCTGTTCTAAGTAACCTAGCAAGTGCAGCATACGATTGCTATCCTGAGGCGTACATAACCGGCGCCATGCAGTATCGTGAGAAATGACAGCATGCCCGTACGGTTTTAATGAAGGAGACGGAAACGGGCAGCGGTTGGGATTGAGCACAGGATTCGTGGGTTCTGCAGCGGCGCGAGACCGCTGCTATACGTTTGCTGAGCAGCGGAGCGTGTGGGCAGTGGGCCATCGATGCCTTTTGATGCCGGCGTAACTCAACGCGATCCAAACTGAATTTCACTTCGCGCCGCAGGATGTGCGAGCTGCTCTTTGATATACCGCGCCCGCGTTATGTAAGCACGCTACACGCGTCAGTTTTCAGCTCTAGATGAGTTTACATATCAGTGCATACCCTAAAAACTGCAGCGCTGAAAATATTCACGTCATTTCTGGACGATACAGAATCGCACAGACAAATTAAGTGTAGGGAACGAAACGCCAATACCTGCACGCTCGGTAATCGTGGTTCAACGCAATCAACCAAGGAGCACATGCGAAGAATGAACTGCAGGAAATACGCATCTGTCACGCTGAAACTGAAACCGAAACAAGTTCATCGGGGACTACTTTGGCGCAGTAACACAGAGCAGTTAGCTCCGTCCCCGTAGCTTTCCCTTTATTGCCACAGAAAGTTGTCCCCGAGTGTAGAGCCGAAGCCATATTCCCCAACTGCATGATCTCCAGCCTGCTTCTTGCCTACCTTTGCACTAAGGTCGCCCATCAGTACAGTTAATGTCTTTACCTTACTCATTGCTGATTCTACGTCTTTGTAGAAGCGTTCAACCAGTTGATCATCGTGGCTGTATGTAGGTGCGTAGGCCTGTACCACCTTCATCTTGTACCTCTTACTAAACTTAATTACGATACATATCACCCTGTGATTAATGCTATTATTCCTCTATATTGCCAGCTATATATTTATGAATAAGGAACCCCACCCTTAGTTCTCTTCTCTCAGCTAAGCCACGATAGCATAGGACGTGTCCGTTCTTCAGCACTGTATAAGCCTCCTGTGGCCTCCTAATCTCACTGAGCCCTCTTATATCCAATTTAACACCCTCTAATTCCTCGAATAGTACAGCTAGACTCGCCTCACCAGATAAAGTTCTAGCGTTATACATAGCCAAGTTCAGATTCCAATGGCGGTCTGTCCGGACCCAGAGATTCTTAGCACCCTCTGCTGCGTCGCAAGTCTGACCGCCGCCTTTGTCAGTTGCTTCGCAGCAGCTGGGGACTGAGGGCCGAGGGTTAATTGGTGTATTCATGTGGGAGGTAGTGGCCAAGTACTGCACCAGGGTGGCTAATCCTGCTCTGGTGAGGGAGTGCATTGCTGGCTGTGGTCGCCAGTGAGGCTGCACCGCAGGCCTTTTTTACACAATTCCATCATCACGCGGATTTTTTTAATCCGGTTGGGAATTGTCCGGCACCGGGATTCGAGCCACGGACCTCTTGCATGCGAGGCTGATGCTGTACCACTACGCCATCTCTGCCTATTTGACTTGAATCAGAGGGATTAAAAAAAAATTGAAAATGGCCTTTTTGAGAAAACTATTTTGAAAGTTCGGCGTTTTTGTTAAATCACTTACGTTTCAGCCTAATTATCGAGTGAAACGGAGCGCGATAAAACCATGAAAATTATTTTAAAAGAGAGCGAAAGTATCAAAGTTAATACGTACGAATTTTTATTATCCTCACCTTAACTTGCTTGCAGCAATAAATTCCTCGAATACAGGTATTTTGTGCGATTTACCATGTTTGTGATTTTTTTTCTTCAAAAGTGCTCCGACAAGCAAGGGGAATAATAAACTCATGAGATTGTATTTCAGTTTTTCTCTGAGGGGAATAAGTATTGTGACCATGAAGTGCACCGTTTTTTCCCTAGGTGCGCTCAAAATTCACAAATCGCGAAATTTGCGGAAAAGTGTTTTTTGCGGCCAAACTTTGTAGATTTTTTTTCAGGCGAACAAATCTTTTTTCGCAAAACCAACTTCGAAACCATTGTTCTGGGTGTAATGCCTAGACCTACAGTAAATTTCATCAAAATCGGGAATGGTGACCGGGACCTCGTGTTCGACCTTATCTGGACACACCCCAAAGTAATTTAAAATGTTAAACTAAGCATAGATAGTGGCGTGAAATGAACTGCTTCCAATAAATTATTCTTAATTATTATGACAAAGTTGTCAACCTGAGGAAAAAAGTAATTTTTGTACGTGTCCAAGTTGCCACTGCAGTCGGTGCCGTAGCCCGACAACGACATACACGTGGAGAACTTGTGGCGGTCTATACAGTGCGGGTTCATTAGCATTGAGTGTTCCGGTATCGCAAAGGTGTAGCATGTGCCATAACTGCCGCCACCTGCCGCCACGTTAAGTGGTGCCAGCTATGGACGAAAAAAAAATCACGCCATATTCACGGAATGAATGATGATGAGTGGGGCGAAGCTCGAGAGGGGAGATCATCGGTAAAACCGTAACTCTCCCGTGAAAGTTCGCCCATGACATCATTAAGAAAGACGTAAGACTCGCAAGGGCACTTCATATAACTCGCAACTCGTAAGACTCGCAAGTGCACTTCATATAACTAGGCGGTCACGTACCACGAAAGACATGCATGTACCCACGGCTTTAGGAAGTATAGCGTAGTGGGTTCCTCGCAAGTGCACTTAAAATTATGATGATTTATAGTGTAGTGGGTTCCTCGCAAGTGCACTTCGCTCCTAAAATTATGATGATTTATAGCGTAGTGGGTTCCTCGCAAGTGCACTTCATAGAACTAGGCGGTCACGTACCACGAAAGACATGCCTGTACAGACCCACGGCTTTAGGAGCTTCGCCCCTAAAACTAACACAAACACGTAATCTGTCCTCCGACATACAGGGAGCACTCATCGCCAGTCGCTAAGCATACAGCATCGATTATTTGAGTATGGCTCTCGAAAAGGTGCCGAATCGACACGAATACTTTGCTGTGGAAGTTTAAGGACATTAATATAAAGCAAATAAAAACATCAATTCGGAGCTGACGAGCTACAGAGCGCACGACGGCCTCGAGGCGGACGTGACCGAGGCGGACGTGACCTGCTGGGGACAGCTGATCTCCACTAAGAGGTCAGTGGTGGCAGCGATGTTTATGGCCTCGCGTACGCACGGCCCCGGCGGGACGCGCATGCGCAGTACCGCCTCCCCAAGGTCTTGGTTACGCAAGCCGCTTGGGTACCCAGCAAGAAAACTCTCCATTAGCTTGTCGGTGTCGCAGATGGACGAAAGCAGTGACTGTAAACGTGTGTAGGCAGTGCTAGAAACGCTGCCGCGGTAACTCAATGAGCCATACGAGCTTCGATCGGCGCAAAGATTTCCTACAGGCATCTCTTACAAGCTTCGCCAGGCAGTGTGCGCCCACGTACGTAGTCCGCATGCCGCGTCTGCCCTACACCCCATATCCCTCCCCTTTCATTTTTCTTTTGCTTTCTTCGGTCAGCGAACACGGAGCATGGCCTCCTAGATTGCGCGCCGGCGGCTTTCTCTCTGGCCGTCCCAATCGCACGGAAAGAATGTTATTTCAGAGGTGGGCGTGGCCTGTCTTCCCCCGCACCGCGGCGCTCCCTGCTGAAGGTCGGAAAGGCTGCGTCGCTGTTGGCGCGGCTTGCGTGAGGCGAGGAAAAAAAATATATAACCTCCCACTGATTTGGAAACGTCAGGTCAATGTGTACGCGACGCAAAGTGCATGCTGGGGTCTATTTTTTCTGAAATGCGCTTTTTTGTTGCTGTAGATATGCGTCTCCTATATTAGAGCACTTAAAAGTGCGATGCCTCTGCAAGAGATCCGCATGTGCTGGAAACGCACTACGAAGTTTGCGGGCTGCATTGTATGGGGTGCTGGTGAAGGAGATAAAAAAAAGACAGGGCTTGCAAACACGGACACAAGAAACAAGTTAGGACACCACAAACGCTTGTGGTGTCCTGACTTCTTTCTTGTGTCCGTGTTTGCGCGCCCTGTCTTTTTAGAATGAATACTTACCAACTAGCTCAACTCTCTGTTATTCTGAGATAAAAAAAGTGAGCGATTATTGGGCTGGGCGCGATGACGCTCGGTGCTCGCGCTCGCCCTGCCACTGAAGACAGATGAGTCGCAGCCCGGCCTTCGTAAAGTAAAGCTGTTTTTTTGTCGCCTCCGTGTTCTCTCTGAGGGCTCCGGCGAACTACTGGCCTTGAGCCCACAATAGATGTGTTCATCATTTTGTAAGCTAAATTAAAAGCCGGTGACGAAAGCAGCCCGTTTCGAAGCAGTGTCGCAAAAAGCAGGTATCGGTGCTTGCTTCGTTTGTGCATTTCCCTTTCGGTGAAACATTTTTGTCTCAAGGTATAGCCGTCCTCTCAACGACGATCTTCAACCTCGTGATGATCGGACTCTTCGAACAACTCTAAAAAATCGAGGGGTTTAACCACACAATCTACGCGGACGATGTAACCATATGGTGCTCCACAGGGTCGGATGGCTTCATCGAGTCCACCCTACAGGAGGCCATCGAAACCACCGAATCCTACCTCGAACACACCGGTCTCATGTGTTCCCCAGCGAAGTCGGAGCTGCTGATATACCTGCCCAAACGCCGCGGCGCAAAGCCCAAAGGATGGCAACCCCCGGCCGAACGCAACATCCTCCACACCAGAGATGGTGGTGCAGTCCCCAGGGTAGACTCCATTAGGGTCCTGGGCATGATCATCGAGTGCCGCGGAACCAATACCTAAACGGTGGAGAAGCTCAAGACAAGGACTGATAACGCCATACGGCTTGTACGTAGAGTGGCCAACCGGCACCACGGCCTGAAAGAAGACAACTTGATGCGTCTCGTACACGCGTTTGTTCTGTGCCATTTCACGTACGTCGCTGCGATGCACAAATGGCTACGTATTGAGCGCGATAAACTGAACGCCCTTATTCGAAAGGTCCTTAAAAGAGCCCTCGGCCTCCCTATCAGCACTCCCACTGAGAAACTCCTCGAGCTCGGCGTGCACAACACGCTTGAAGAGATCGCCGCGGCTCAGGAACGGGCGCAGTTGCTCCGACTCAGGACCACCAAGGCGGGCCGCCATGTTCTGCACGAGCTTAGCTTCTCCTCGACGGCCGGGGACCCCCCAGAGTGGACGCCGGTTCCCCGCGAAATCCGAGATGTCATCACGATCAATCCCATTCCGCGAAATGTACACCTCGACTATAACAGAGGCAGGCGCCTTGCGCAGGCGACCGCCCTTCTCAAGTGTATAGAGGTGAAAGTGGACGACGTCTCGTTCGTGGACGCCGCTCCCTATCGCAACAACCGAGCCTTCGCCGCGGTCGCGGTTTCATCCACAGTGGCTCCAGAGCGGCCATGAAAGCCTTCGAGCGTGGCGTTGTCTCCGATCAGGCGTTAGGCATTCTCCGCAGCGTGGATCCGAGTACTCTCAAGCATCACACCGTCATCTGGTTCCCTGCCCATCTCGGCCGGGTGCCAGGCGCCCCGTCCAACCTCAACGAGATCGCCCACGATGCAGCGCGCGCGCTTACCGACCGCGCCGTCACAGGGAAACCTCATCTCGACGAGTTAGAAGCCAACCGGGACGCACCCATTAGGTATACCGACATCACAAAACACTTTTACCTTGGACGCCGCATTTTTCCGCCCCCGCATCCGAAACATAACATGCCGCAGGCGCTAACCCTACGCTTACTGCAAACGCACACATATCCAAACCTCGCCAAGCTGCACGTTTTCTATCCCGACGCGTGCCCCAGCGACACGTGCCCCTCGTGCGGACACACGGCGACACTCACACACATGCTCTGGTAGTGTAGAAACGCTCATCCCGGCTCTACCTCACACAAGTGGGAGACGTCCCTCAGAAGCTCGCTTCTATCTATCTATCTATCTATCTATCTATCTATCTATCTATCTATCTATCTATCTATCTATCTATCTATCTATCTATCTATCTATCTATCTATCTATCTATCTATCTATCTATCTATCTATCTATCTATCTATCTATCTATCTATCTATCTATCTATCTATCTATCTATCTATCTAGCCGCCTACGACTTTGTGCTCTCCTGGTCGCTTGGTTAATCGAATGTACACCAAAATTGGTATGGCGTAACATGACTGTATGACGAACATAAATGACAAGTCATAACATGAAAATCATGACACGCATGTCATGTACAGCATGACTTACGTGCCACGCTCATGGTGCGCTGGCGGCCGTTTCGCTAGCTTGATCTACCCCGAAATTGGTGTTGCGTGACGTGACTGTGTGACGAACATAAATAACGCACGAGTTAACATGAAAATCGTGACACGCATGTCATGTACAGCATGACTTACGTGTCACGCTCATGGTGCGTTGGCGGCCGTTTC
This sequence comes from Rhipicephalus sanguineus, assembly GCF_013339695.2. NCBI lineage: Eukaryota > Metazoa > Arthropoda > Arachnida > Ixodida > Ixodidae > Rhipicephalus > Rhipicephalus sanguineus. Next base: position 328,817,745 of record NC_051176.1, on the reverse strand, counting down.
GCTAGCTTTATATACATCAAAATTGGTATCTTGCGACGTGACTTTGTAACGAACATAAATAACACGAGTTGACATGAAAATCATGACACGCATGTCATGTACAGCATGACTTACGTGCCACGCTCATGGGGCGCTGGCGGCCGTTTCGCTAGCTTGATCTACCCCGAAATTGGTATTGCGTGACGTGACTGTGTGACGAACATAAATAATAGGAGTTAACATGAAAACTATGACACTCACTTCCCTTAGTGACATACAAGACGAAGTATGCAGCTCTTTGCTGGCTGCTTCGCATTACATCGATCCGCACAATGCCTGGGATCTGCCGGCTTTTTTTTCCAATCCAATCCAGTCTCAAGATATAGCGAAATGAAAACACATGTGCAGCTGTGCTCAACGCCTGCGACGCAACCACGCAAGGTAACCGCGCGAACGGCGCAGCATGACCGCGTTTCAAAGAAATAAGGTCGAGCGCACGCTGGAGCGCTAACCGAGCCGACCAAACTGGGCACTCGGCTTCATCGTCGCAAACAGCGCGAGCACACGGGGCTAGAAAGACAGACAGGACAGCGCAAAGTCCTGTCAGTCTTTCTAGTCCCGTGTGCTCGACGATGAAGCCATGCCAACAAGCTCAAGTTGACACCCTCCTGGGCACTAGGCATCAGCGCTTGGCATGCTTTCTCCTTGCGATGTCGCCGGCGCCTCCGGGTCTGGCGAAAAAGCTGCGCTCGCGTAGCGCAAAACGCTTCGCCCGCGAGGCTTCCGCAGTTTCCCTTTCCCACCAGCTCATGTCGCACCGCAGAAGCAAGAGACAGGGTGGAGCCATACGTCTAGACTGAACTTCGCCGGTGCTGTGACGGCTCCGGACAGGCTACAGGCGCGTTTGATTCATTTATGGTCGCCCATTTGCATTGCCAGTTTTACGGTGTTTAGTAGATACGTTGGGCGTTGTCAAAACAAACATCGAAATCTTTAGCTTTTTCTGACAGAATGCAACACGAGTTCAAAATTTGGCGTATCTGATATAAAACACTGGGCGTTACATAGCAGTCACAATTTGCGCTTTTTTTTTCAGTTGTTCTCCTGGATGACTACTTAGTTTTTCTTCAGAAGGACGCCGTTCCTTTGCATGTGCGACCCTTTGAATGCAGTCGAGAGTAGAGTAAACGTAGATGATATTGATATTACCATTGTGCCACCAAAACATAAAAAAATAGAGACGATGAAAAATTACACCATCTCCCGCTAAAGGGGACCATGAGGCGATGCGAAGCCGGAGCACTTGCACGATCGCGTTCCGTTGGCGTTCGTTGGGCATGCTACCGACCTCGCGTCGTGGAACGCGAAGAGGGACGCTACGCGCGTCGTATCTTCCATCTAGCCTGGCCGTTAATTCTCACAGGGCGAGCGGGGAACGCGGCCTACAGGCGGGCGAGAGGGGGGCAGCGTAGGAGAGGAGAGAGAAGGGGAGGGGACGCGCATGCGCTCGAGCTCATTGCGGCGTTGAGCAGGGGAGAATTTCGGCATGTCTAGCCCGCGTTTCAGAGGAAGAGTGGAAAGGGGGAGGGGAGAAGGGGAGAGGGAATGTGGAGAGGGGAAGGGGAGAGGGAAAGTGGAGAGGGGAAGGGGAGAGGTAAAGGGGAGAGGGGGAGGGGAGAGGGAAAGTGGAGAGGAGGTGTGGAGAGGAGGTGTGGAGAGGGGAGAGGAGGTGTGTGGAGAGGGTATGCGCATGCGCAGTAAGGGTGGTCAGAACGCACACCACCACCACCACCACCACCACCACCACCACCACCGGATTGAGCTCCGCCTTAAGATACTTCGCATCTAAAAGGAGACGATGACAACTCAGGCACTTTCACTGTGAGCGACGTGTAGTCAATGTAGGTCGGCTAATCAAAGCCTGCAACAATATTCAGGTAAAATTACTTATGACCCTACTTCAATGACATGACCAGGGTACTCAGTTATCTTGAGCGTTTCTCCCTAGAGCGTAACCATGCTTGGGTTGACCACCTAATAAATATCTGTACGCGATCAAATAGTAAAACGATGTGTCACAATATGGGAACCATCGTTGAAAGCGCAACACCACACAACACAAGAGAAGACCAGACGAGCACTGCTGCTATTGGTACTCGTCTGGTCTTCTCTTGTGTTTTGTGGTGTTGCGCATTTAACGATGGTTCCCATGTCTAAACCCCAACTAGCCTAACAGTCAACTCTCTCAAAGATGTGTCGCTGTGTTGAAGACAATACGATTCACCGACGAAAATTAACCCAGTTTCCACCCATTCACGTCTCAAGAAAGGAAGGATGCTAGAACACCCCTATATTTTTCAAATCGAGGTATTTGGCGCCGAGATTAAACGGACTGTAATAAAAAAATAATACTACTGTGAGACGAAATGATACGTCCTCACAATGATATCTATATCAGGAAAATTGAGCAGTTTTCGTGCTTTCGTTTGTTAATTCTGCCAAACTAAATGCAGTAGCAGAAAAAAAATAATTGCCTTGAGTGCATTCAGAACATCCGGCCGCCGATCCTTCCTTGCACGCGAAAAAGTGCCAACGTGCACGCTGGTATGCCGTGCGCTCTGTTTTCTGCCGCGGTCTCCGCTGCTGCCGGAAACCTAGAGTTACTGCATATGCTACCTTTAGGTAGCAGAGTTGCGCATCTGTCTTCCAAACGCCGCTAGCAACCATGCGTTGCGGAGAAGCTGACGCTGGGGCCAATTTTTGTATTTCTCGATGGCGCCGCTGCACCGAACTGGATTGACACTAGTCATTCACATTAAAGTAAATCACCGGTCTTCGACACGCCAAACATGTCGACCGGTGACTCGGTAGGCATGTCGCCTGCAAAAATGGAGTGAGTCCTCGCGACATAGTCATGGTTGCTAGCCAAGAAGAAGGAAGAAGAATTAAAGGAACACACCACCTAATACTTACCTAGTGATGTTGCGCCTCAGATATGCGTAATATTTACTTTTTGATCGACAACGTTCACAAGTATGAACAGCCGTACTGGTTCAAGCTGGGTGGGCGGTAAGCAAGTGGTTCAAATTTGGCCGGGTGGCTGAATCGGGTGACAGACAAACAGACAGGCAGACCAAAATTTATGCGTTTAAGTTCCCCAAGAAAGACGATCGTCTTTAAAAAATGCCTTTACTAACGTTTCGGCCGTGGAACGGCCTTCGTCAGAGTAAGTAGGTCTGTTACAATGCAGCCGCTTTTATGGGCTCACGTGTTGAACTATTGGTACAGCAGCTAGAACAATCGAAATAAAAATAAAAAACAATTGGTAATCTGTCAAAAAGATTGGGTTAACATGACTGACATGCGATGGGTGCATGAATATACAAGTTTCAAATTTTCCCTGTGCATCAACACGTGGGACACAGTGTGGTGGGCAGGACATGTAAAAAGAGCTCTGAAGTAAAGAAACCACGAATGACTAATGTACATTAAAACATTTTACTAATCTAAGTCGTGTTGTGATGGTGCGAGACAGCTGAGCTTTCCTACGTTTTGATTGATGCCTGAACGAATGGTGTTAAATTTGTGGATCAAGAATGATTCCCATACTTCCCTATCGTTATTTGTCTTAAAACCGGACTGAATAATGGTGGCCCTAATTTTGTAGAAACCGTGGCCAGGCGTACTGACGTGCTTCGACAGTGGTAGATTGGGGAGCCTTACGGCGTGTGCACGATGATTATTAAAACGAATTCTGAAACTTGTCTCTGTTTGGCCTATGTATTGAACTTTGGATGTTGAACACTCGAGAAGATAGACGACGTTGGTACTTTCACATGTGTAATCACCATTTATTTTTAATGAAAAGCTTGATGAGCTACTTGAAACTGTTTTAGATGTCGTCAGGTGCGCGCATACTTTGCAACGTGGTTTGTTGCACGTGGTTTTAGATGAGGTTAGTAAATCACGAAGGTTCCGCGATCGTCGGCAGACCACGCATGATTGTTCCGTAAAGATTCCTTTGAGCCGCTCGCTCTGTATTAAAGTGTTAAAATGTTTCTTTGAAATATGGTTGACATTTGGAGCTGAGGCCGCATGTGTCAAAATTAGGTTAGTCTGCGAACTATCTTTGGATCTTTTGTTAGTACTCAGCAGATCTGAACGATCGAGCTCTTCTGCACATTTGATGGCGTCTGTGATTACGCTGGACGGATTGTTCTGTTTTTCGAGCGTGCTCCGAAGTTGTTCGCAGATGCGGGAAAATTCGCTGCTATCAGAGCATATTCTTTTGAAACGGACTGCTTGGCTGTAGGGAATACTAGTTTTAGTGTGCTTCACGTGACTACTATACTCGGCGACAACTTATCTTGGCATTGGAGCGAAGGCTACGGAGGCGGGGCATCCGCACATTTGTGTTACTACGCAAGTAGTTCGGCATCTTGCAGCCAATTTCAGTTCCAGTTTCGGTTTCGCTTGCTCGCATCGCTAGACCTTTTAGCACCACGTCTACATGCAGAATGGGAATATCAGTGTGCGTAGATGCATCTACCTACTGTACTGTATATTGTCACAGGGTTGTTACGTTGACGAAGGCAGCAGTGGGCGTGTCGAAGATGAAATTCTTTATTTGGCCGAACTTGTGGGCGGGAAATGAGTCAGTCAGAGCGTCGTCTGTCAATAATTCTGACAAGTGGTAAAGCGTGTCGGCTTTTATACATGTTCTATCGAATGTTCCAGCGTTATCGCTGGTGGCCACGTAATCGCTAGACTATTCGCGTACCGCGCGCAATCTTAACGGAAAGATCTAAAACAATCGTGACGCTTCTGGAACACGGCATCGCGGTTTGCGCGGAGCATTTAAACAGTCTTTGCGGGTGAAGTCCGAAGACAACAAAATAAGACACATGGCAGTATGATGAACGCCGCCAAGCGCACACCGCAGCCTGAATACGGTGTTCCCTCGATTGTAACGCGATCACGATTGTAACGCGAGGGGCGACTTTAGTAGCAAAAATTTGGAGAAAAAGCTCGCATTGTATTCGAATAAATACGGAATGCAAGTACCATGATGCCGCTGAATTGAGTTTAGATTTAAGGAGAGCTCACGCTTAATTAAAAAGAGACTGACGCAGAATATTTTATCAAGCTTCGCTGGTCACACACCTTCATAGAGCGTAGTTTCTCGGCCGTAGGTATCTCATTGCGCATGAAGTAGCTGTGCACTTTGCGCCGCAATGCTGCCAACGCAAACGTGTAATAGCGCAGCAGCCGCGTCTTGCCGGTGATGCGCTTCTCAGTTTGGCCCGAGAAATGCAATTTTTTGCGCTTCGGGGAGGCAAGTTGGGCCCGCAGAGCTTCAGCCTTGATACGCCTAACTGTTCGCTCACTCACTCCGGTGAGCTCGGCGACAGTCCGGCACACTGCATTTGCAGACGAGTCACGCTGACAGCGCCTCACTCCAGCGATGACATTGCAGATAACTTGCGTGGTCTGGTTTGATAGCCACTTTCTGTCACATTTAGGGTACAGCTTCTTCGGAGAACGAAACGGCGAGTTTGCGGCCGCACACGGTTCAGGCCAAACGGTTCAAGCGGCATCGCAGACGCCATGGTTACTGAGACTCTGAGAGAGCAGGCGTGAGGAAAATGTGGTGCAGGCGTGAGAAAAACGTGGTGCTGTCCAAAAAATAAAGACAGAAACAAACTTGAAGTTTACAATAACATTTTTTTCACGAATGGCTTCCCATACTCGTTCTCTTTTTATAACGAAGAAATCTTTATTTATTCGAGCTAGGTAACTTTTCGCATTAGAAAATAAATATAGGTACTATTTCTTGGCGCGCGCGCATGCAGGCACTTTGGCTCTGTAGCTTCCACAGTGGTGCCAAGAAAAGTTGTCGCCGAGTATAGTAAAGTGAAGGTATTGCTGCCTATCCGTGGGTTTCCTGTAAAGATTAGTTATCCGCTTCCCATACGTAGAGTGACCATGACATCAAGGAAGCTTATATTCACTGGTGAATACGAGTACGAAAAAGAAATCGTCGGATGAGCGTTGTTAAAATCTGCTATGAAAGAAACAAGTTGCGATTCACTGTGGTGCCAGATTAGGAAAATGTCGTCGATGAACCGCTTATAGTAAAAGGGCTCATATTCATGGTTTGCAAGAAATTGGTTTTCAAGGAGCCCGATCAATACATCTGCATAGTTTGGTCCGATTCTTGTGCCCATAGATGTACCGCCAACTGGAACATAATTTGTCCCATCAAATTCGAAATTATTAAGTTCTACAATGAGCTTAAGCAACGTAGCTAACGTAGATGTGGAAACTGGTTTGTCGGCGTGGCACTCGTTGTACGCGCAGATAACTGCCTCGATGCCATCTGAGTGAGGGATATTAGTATATAGTGACGTGACATCTAACGTAACGAGAAACGAATTTTGAGGAACCTGTAGGTCAAGCGTATTTGTTAGAAAGTGATTCGTATCTTTAATGTAAGAAGAAAATCTGGACGGAATGGTGTTGATGAGGCTATCTACATAACGGTTAGGGTTCTCAGTCACTGTTCCAATTCCAGAAATTATTGGTCTGCCGGGATTATCTTTATGAATTTTCGGAAGAACACGTGAGCCCATAAAAGCGTCTACATTGTAATAGACCTACTTCCTCTGACGAAGGCCGTGCTGCGGCCGAAACGTTGGTAAAGGCATTTTTTCTTTTCAAAATACGCTGTCTGCATGTTCATTCAATATATATATATATATATATATATATATATATATATATATATATATATATAATATAAGCCACAAAGAAAAATTTAGAAATACTTTCCGACGAGCGGAATCGAACGGGCGACCTCTCGCTCCGAAGCGCACAGCGTTAGACGGCTAGGCCACGAAGTGTACCGTCTTTGAGCTAGCTAATGACGAGCTATTTATATACATCATTTACTTCATCGTGCTTTCTTGCTCACCAGCGTGATGGCGCGAAGTGCGCGAGGGGCGCGCTCCAAAGGTCATCGTCCCGCTCGTAGCGGTGCGCGCGCGCCTCCGTGCTCTTCGCCCTACAGGGCGTGGTCGCCTGCGTGCGCGCTCATCTCGTGGACGAAGGAGGGGGGTTGTGTGTCTTGTGCTTTCATCGCGATGTCCGCGCTGATGTTACAGAGCATACGAAGGTCACTTCGCTCACTGCAGCGGCCGCGTTTGCAAAACGAGCACGTTGCTCAAACACAAATAAGTAACAACTGTTACACGTGATAGTTCGTGCTCCTCCTGTGTGTGTTCTATACGTGCGTCCTTTGCGCTTGAGCGACGCGCTGGAAATTTCGAGCTGCTGTCCGTTCTTCGTGTCACATTCCAATTTCCTGCTATTGCATTCATTGCTACGCCGTTGAAACGAAACTGTGACTTTTTTGAGAGGTGAGGTTCTTTCGCTTGCTTCATTAAAAAGTTTTAGTCAGGCGTCCGCAGAAGCCCGGTAGACGCAGGCTTTCGTTAGAAATGGCTGGGAGAGCGCGTCCGTAGAGCTGCCCAACCACATCTACGGGCAGCCTGCGTCATCATCTGTGGGCACCCGAATAAGCTGTGTAACGGAGCAAGTAAAAAACGCTCACCTGCTTTTTTCTTCATTATTATGGGTTCCTTTCGTATGGTAACACTCCGCTTATTAAGAAAAAAGGGGACGCCCTGAACATAAAAGAAACACAGCAAACGCTGAAAAAGAATCCAAGGAGCGAAATGCGAGTAAGGTGACGAAAGAACCGCTCGCATTGCACGGATAGCTCACCCCAGCAACAAACACACTTGTAGACGACCGCGAGTTTTGACGGTCACTTTATAGCGAGGGCCGCTGAGCGGCGGCTGCTTGTTGTGGCGAGCCGAAGGCTGAAAAAACGGCAAGAGCGAGATGTATTTATTTCGCCTCCTCTTACGAAATGTGCCTCCATGAAGACTAGGAGACTTACGGCATGTCTTCCGCGAATGTTGCAGTCATTTATTTGTGCTTTATTTTATGAAACAAGTATGGAAACTTCTATAGCCTCGTTCCCAGGAGCCTTACTTACCCAGGAAAGTGGCACTTTCATAAGTGATCCTTAAGAGTGGTTTTTGAAACTTTCCCCAAACTTATCTGGGACTTTCCTCATAAGTCAACTTTTCGCGAAACTATATTTCTGGGGTGCTATGCAGGATGGCCCGAGCTTCTCGGGAACACAAGTTTGCTCCGAGCTCGCACTACGGCGGTCATGACAGGATCACAAGTGCGGAGCGTGCGATAGCAGCGTTGATAAAAGCGGCTACAAAAACGAGCATGGCTCACAAACGCATTTGCGGCATTTACGGCGGTTTTAAAAGCAACGCCGCGTGCGGGCTCAGTCAACATTTCAACAGTGCAGCAACGTCAGCGTGATTGTCAAGCTACCTTTGTGCCAACCGAACATCGCACCTCCCACATCGTGTTCGTGGACGTTTGTCCTCTTTCGGGCAAGTTCTTTCGTTCCGCCTGCAGCATGGAAATTTCCACTCTCGAAGGCAACAAGGGCGCACACGCGGCATTCTCGTGCAGCTCGTTTCGCTTGATTCTCAAAAGGCCCCAGTTCAACTCGTGACTGTCATAGTGCCGGTGTGACTGCAAGCGTTTCAAGCTTTTTACGGGGCTCGTCTACTCAGTCGGCTCGGTCTGCTTCGGAGTGAAGACCGCGTCAGTTGGGTCTCGTTTTCGATGGTAATAATTAGCTAGGCCTTAATTATCATGATATTGAACAGTTCAGTCCTAACTGGTAATGTTCTTATGAACACAACATTAAGTACCCATGTTTAATTAGCAGAGTCTTAATTAGGCTTGAACTTATTAATATAGCCCTAATTAGCAAGATACTAATTAGCGCGTCCTTATTGAGCATGGACCTAATTAGTTTGGTTTTATTAGCACACTCCGAATTAGCGCCGTGTTAACTAGCATGGTCTTAATTAGATCGATCTTAGCTTTACACGGCTTCATTAGCATGGTCATAGTAAGATGTGGCTTAATTAGCTTGGTCTTAGCATGACCTGGCTTAATTAGCTTGGTCATACACTCGAAAAGCTGGTGAGGGTAAAAGGAGTAAAAAAGCCTAGTTACTCTTCAGAGCATTCTTTTACTCTCGCAAAGCATCGTATGTAGTGAAATGCGTTGTTCACTTTTTATGAAAGGAGGGAGTGAAAGTGCTTTGTACTTCACCTATCTTTGAGAGGGTGGAATTCCTATGTACTCTTCTGGCACGAGAGAGTAAAACGCAGTTATAGCTCAGGTCCTGATCTATGTCGATGGGCCGGCATGCCGCGAGCGATGAACACTCATTATTAAGCGCACGTGTATGAAGTAAAGAGCAATGCATTTGTTGTTGTGGCGCTGGAGACGACTAATAAATAAAACAGCGTTTCCAGTGCCTACCAGTGCCGTTCAGCGCACTGGAATGAAGACACTGGGAACGCCTAATATCCGCGTTTTTAGCTTCGCACTTGTGTAATTAAATAAGCGAGCATCACATCATTGAGTCGGTCATGATCGAAACTACATTCGAACGGTTATTAAGTTCTTCGTATTTCAATATTTACGTTGTTCGCTACGAACGCCGCGCACGGAGTACGCTGCCCTAAGCCTAGTGGTCGGTGCGGCTATAGAGTGTACTATTACGGCTGTAGTCGAATGACCGAAAATATGACTAAGGGGGTGACGAAAACTGAAGTGTTCAGTGTGCAGTTCAGAAGCGCGATGCTTTCTAAACAGAAATGTCTAACCGCTTAGCGAGTCAATGCGGATGCCGCACATATCTTCGTTTACGCTAATCTTGTTTACTGGAAAACGAGCCGGATTGTCGTTCTGTTCCGCGGAAGCACAACAGCAAAACAAACAAATCAACTGTGTGGTTGTCGCATGTACGGAGACACTCGAACAAAGCTGCGTTTCTAAACAAGACGACAGATGACCGACATTACTTCTAAGATGAACGAAAACTAACGCACTTGCAGTCTTCCAGTGGGGTGTTGCGGTAGCGTGTCGGGCCCGCGATGTGAGATGCGCGAAGAGGTCTTGAGTTCGAATCCCACTCATCGATCGCTTTTGTCGTAGTGCTCGTTATTTAGTCATCATTACGATCTGCACATGATTAAAATTGTGAAAAGTAATTTTAAAGCCGAATTTTGGCCCGAGTTGTGCTATTTTTTCGTGAGGTGTACTTCTACTCACTTCGGAAGGGTCCTGCTACTCTCTTTCACCAAGAGTTATGTTACTCTCTCGAGGCGGAGTACTTAAACCCTTTCTGGGGGCATTACTATACTCTGCCTCAAAAAGAGGTGATTTACTCTGGAAAAGAAGTGAAAAATATGGGACAAGGAAATACTCTCCCAAAAGAGGGCGCCCGGTACTCCCTTAGTTTGTAGAGCGTAGCATGTCCTGACTTAATTAGCCAGGTATACCGCCCAGCCAATTACGTAATCAGCCGGGTGCACCTGCTCGGGGAGCGAGCAGACGATCAAGAAGAGGACCGAGCAACGCGCTAGAATGTACAGGCCGACAACTATACACGTGGCCTCGTCGATTAGCTCCAGCCGCGGTGGTGTAAGGCGCTCGGCCGGAGCTAATCTGAGAGGCCACGGCGCTGATTATTCTAAGGTATACTTAGTGCAGATATTAAACGCTCGAAAATGAATTCAAACAGCCCTTACCTCTAAACAATATTGTTAGTAAAAGTTTCTGACACTTTTCTTGCATGGGGGCATGTCATGAGTAAAGGGGCACGCGGCGCGCGCCGGACAGCGCAAGGCGTCGATGGTGTGCGGGGAATGGAAAAGTACCCGATGGTGTGCACCCCCGCCACGTCGACGCAAGCCATTGGCCGGAGAAAGGCGCGTGCCACGCGACCCGAGCCATCGAGAAAGACCACAGGAGAAGAGAAAGTCATTGTTCGGTGGAGTTGTCGAGGAGCAAGGTGGTGCAAGCCAGCGTCGCGTCCGCGACGGGAACAGCAGAGCTGAGTTATGGAGGCAGCGTTGTGCATGCCCCGGGAGGGTGGCCGTCGACCTCGGGGTCTACGGAGCGAGGCGTGCCGGGCTTGCGGCAGCCTCATCACGCAGTTCTCGTGGCACCTGCGGCACTACAACAGCTCGGCAAGACGACGGCGACCCACCGACAATCATTGGAGAGCCACGTCGACAATTCGAGCCAGTGGCACTGAGGAGAGGCCGACAGTTAGGCCTAGCTGGGAGGGACAGGTGTTCTCCGAGAGGAAGGAAGCATCGGCGAGGAAGACGATCAGCGAGGCGTCTGATCGACGACGACGGCCCCGAGACGTCGACAGGAGCTGCGACAAAGGGACTGGGCGCCGACTTTGGAACTGGATTGAGTCAGCGGACTCCACGAACGGAGTAAGAACGTTCGATGTGTAGCGCGGCTAACTGAGAGGCCATAGTGCCAGGCGCTCGAGTAGAGAGGAGCTAGACATAGCTCGAATGTTTTGCGATTGTCTGTTAATGATTGCGCAATAGCGTCACATTTTCTAATGGTACTTTTTGTCGTAAACTTTGAGTGCGTGTTAGTGTTTTGTTTGCCGTGGTGTGTGATAAAGTTTTATTTGCAGTCCCACCACGGTGTCTCCCGACTCTTTCTCTCTCTCTCCCAACTCCATTCCGACATTGCAAGCGCTCTCGAGATACGTGACAGGGCACTCCTGCGGCCGTATAATGAACCGCTCATGGAGGAAAGAAAAAAATATAGGAGGGAGCGCGCCTAGCGTTCACAAGCCAACCGCCTCTGAAGCCGCGCCATTCCTCCTCTGAAGCTTTGAAGCCGCGCCAACCTCCTCCGAAGCCGCTGGCTCGAGGCTCACTTCCCATGATGCTCCTGTTTCGTTTCCTTTTTTGGTAGGCTCATGAACAAAAAACAAAAATTGACGAGCGCGCGCGTCTAGCGTCCACAAGCCAACCTCCTCGGACGCCGCTCCCCCCCTCTCACCGCTTGCCTATCACGTGAGGGTGCTCATTTCCCAGCATGCCCCTGTTTCATTTCTTTTGGCTGGGCTTCAAAAATGTCACGTGACGCTCCCTCCTGGTTTTTTTTTCCTCCATGGAACCGCTGTTCCGTATTCCGTTTTGGCCGCCATTAGCGCTCCGTGATTGGTCGTTTCACCTGTCACTCAAGTGACGTGTCGGAAGCCCAAATTTTGGCGACGTCAAAATGACGAGTACGCGCTCATTATGCTAAAATATACGTAATCGGTTCCGTCGAAGCGCGGAACAGCCAGCGACTGGCCCCGTTTCGACGGAATAGCAAACATGGCGGTGCCGGCGAGCTTTTTCGTGTTGTTGGCGGCGATCGCTCGGCGGCTCGGCAGCACCGTGGGCGCCATGGGCGCCCGACGACGCGTTCGACATGCCAGTCGATGAAAGAGTTCGCCGTCACTTTCGCCCGAAGAAAGGAAAGTGCGGCGGTTGTGCGACGAAGTGGCCGAGGAAGGCGCGCGACGGCGCGACCGACTTCGCTGTCGGTGCAGCCTGTGGGTGTTGTGCGGCCTTCGGTTTTTCGCGAGTGGCAGCTTTCAAGCCTCGTTTGGAAGCGAGGATACTATTGTCATCATGCAAGCTGCGGTGAGCAGACTGTGTGCGATGTTGTGGCGGAGGTAATCGTGCACGCCGGGATCCGTAACAAGTGGGTTCACTTCCCGTGGACGCCGGATGAAAAGGGGGCCTTCAGTGTTTCCTACGGCTGCCGGCGTCATCGGATGCGTGGACGGCAGCGTTGCCGTCATCATTGCACCGAAGGGCGACCATCACAAGGCGGGGTTTTATCCCCGCAAGGGACATCATGCCCACATCGTCATGCTAGTAAGTATCGGTCTTCCCATCCTTTCGAGCGCATGTCCGCGTAGCGAAATGTGGCTCACAGTGGTTCACGCTTTCGTCAGATCTGCGACGCTGACATCGGAATCCTGCCGAGAACCACTGCGTCTGGGGTCAGACTACGACGCCCACGTCTGGCGGACAACGCGGCTGCGTGAGCGCATCGAAGGGGCCCGGATTGCCGCGGCCGTACCTTCTGGCCTCTAGGTGAGCAGAACAAAAAGTGGGGATATTCACAGTTTGAGCTAACGGAATATTTGCTCGCGCTATGGTTAATGCCCTGTTTGATTAGCTCCAGGTACTTGGTAACTGTGACAACTGACAGGATGTCGCTCGCTGCATGTGTGTCATCTTGCAGCTATCGGTTATCCGCTCCATAATATCGACAAATGACTCACATTGTCCTGACAACCCATTTGTAGTAGTCATGCTTCGCATAGTACGGGTAAGTCAGACTGGTGAGGTGTATAGCATTAGATCATGTAGATCATTCTATCATAGCTATCTTTGTGTGGCTCAGCCTTGTGGATCTCTTACATTGAAGTAGTATTTACAACACACCACTTGTATTTGTGCAGGTGACAGAGGCTACAAACCAGGACCATGGCTCCTGACACCTCTCCAAGGCTGTCCTCTCAGAAACAGTGTTAAATAGGTAAGTGCTACATCGCACATGCTGCAGTGCAGTCTGTAATGAAGCTTTGTATTGGGCTAATGAAGAGCTGCTTTCAGCGGTGCTGTACCCTCCATTAAGAATCAAAATGTGCATCTCACATTGCTGCAGCATGTGTAGTGTTGCACTTGCCTTTGCATTGCAGAAGGTGACAAAAGTGTTCATGATTTCAGCGATGACTACAATAGTGAGCATGGCAGTGTTGACCCCCAACCACTGCTTAGACAAGGAAGGTCATCGCACTCCACATGTATTCCTGGACAAGCTGTCCGCAATAGTAATCCACTATTTGGCTAACTGCACCACTGGCAACAGCACTAGGCAGGTGTCATTTCAGTGAGAAATATGTGCCTAAGAGACAATAATATATGGGGTTTTCCATGCCAAAACCATGATACAGTTGTGAGCCACGCTGCAGTGGAGGACTAAATTTATCTTGACCACCTGTGGCTCTTTAACGTGAATCTCAATGCAAGTACAGCAGTGATCCTGCATCTTACCCTCATGGAGATGTGTTCGCTGTCAGCAGGAACCTACCCATGTGCTGAATGAAGTTCAGCAGCGCGACTTCTTACCTGCTAAGATGTTACCTAACAAGTAGAAGAAAACGTTTCGTAGTTAAATTTCCTGGTAATAATAAATCGCTGCTGGGTTTCATCATATGCTGGCATTTCAAGTACCTTTTTTTTATTCAGAAGTGTGCTCATTTGTGAATGCAGAAGAATGTGAAAGAATATGTAAGCAGTCTCTTCATGACGGAACCTTGTAAAAAAAAAGAATTTATTCGTGTTCACACCAATGCAAAGATGGCATATACTTTCTGTAAATAAACGTACATTGTGAAACTGTAGTGTCATGTTTTTAAAGCATTACTGACATTTATTACGTGCACAAGTTACAAGAAATATCATGCTGAAGGAAGCACAGTGTCACATGTACTGCTTGGGTAATTAATGACTACTACAATGCAAATATAGACGACATCAGCATGCCTTTCTACCATGGACACGTTACGTTGCTAAAAGCGTTATATGCGTTTCAAGCAGCACCTTTGTGGTCGCGTGTGGCAGGGACCTGTCTGCGCACCTCAAATTTTGGTTTAAGTTCGGCACATGTTGTCTCTGTTTATTGCTGCGTCCCATCCTACCGCATGAAAAAAAAGAGGGACACATGAAATGTGCACAGTATACGAATCACAAGGTACGTGGGCAATTGTGTGCACAGCTGTGCATTTCAGATATATTACAGAGTTGTATAGTACCCCTAACAAGATGGTGGTTTGTCAATGTTTATAAGAAAGGACAGTTGCATAACAATGGTATTACATGAAGCAGTAAGACAAACCAATGTATACAGTGTTCACAACACGCCTGTGCAAGTGACAGGATGCTTTCCTGAATAGCAATAGCAAATTTTTTTCTTACAGATATAGCGCCAACATTACGTAAATGTAAAATGCATGTTGCAATGTGACTGGCCTAATTTGCAAAAGAGAGTATATGCTTGGTTTTCGAGGACATAACTTTGCAAAAGGATTGATAGCTGTGACCCACGCAAAAGTCAACTGCAGTTTCAAAAAGGACTGTGTGATTATTTTGTTCAGTGTAAAAGCACCTCCTGTGAGTGGCAAACAGGCATATCATCCTTTAGTGCAACTTGTAAACACACTTGTGTCATATACATTCCTACTTCAAGTGACATCATGAAACTACAGTCTTTTGGTGTACAGTCAAGCATGGTCTGCATATCATTTCAGATAGCTGACTAGCATATGCCAAAAAACTTATGAACAGCAAGCACTACCACGAAATCTTGCAGTGTCAGTTTTACTGGAGAGAAAGGCTATGCTTACAGGTTTGCCGCATGAAATGACGCCACAAGATATGTGTTGTGTGCATCATTTCAGAAGGCTGACGATCACATGTCAAAGCAACTTGGGCAGACGTGCTCACACTACCCCAAGAAAGTGGAGTATCGATTTAAAAACACTTACGCACTACACTTTTCACACCAAAAAGACGACACACAAGTAAAGAAACGCGAAACAAAGAACAGAAAAATGAAGACAAGTTAAAATGGCAATAAAGTCTTAATGTTCATGGCCGACGAGGCGGCTACAGCAGCAGTGAAGACTGGGGAACTCCAGGCCCATTGGCAGCCAGGAGATGTTAGAGGGTGCCTGCGATGCATTAGGTAGCCAAACGCATGCCCCTCACTCCATCGACAAGCTCCGGATGCTGCAGCTAGAGAAATTCACATAATGTACTACAGGCCACTTAATGCAAGAACACACAGGAAACCAAACTAATGCTCCATCGGTTTGTTTCGGATAGGCAGCGATGACAAGGAATTTGTCATTGAGCTGGAGAAAAAATCCAACCGTTTTTTGTTATTTATATGTTTAAACCAGGGCCCAACCACAAGAAGTCAAATAGATTTGAAGTGTTGGTTTCACTTATTTTTGTTCCATGAAAATGTGATCCTGAATTGACTCCGCTTCTTCCTAACCTCGGTACAAGCACTTCAAAGTAGCATCGTTAAAGGCCAACTCCGGTGATTTTTTGGCCATGTCAAAGTAATGGTGCTTTTATGTTCCTGAGACGCTCCTGTTACGGGCCCGATAGCAGAAATACTCGGCAAATTGGAGAATAATTTTAAATAAGCAAAAAAGCGCAACACCGAAACCGAAACCCAACTGAGTGTACTATGTACGTATGACGTAGACGTTGTTACGAACGAACCGGAAGTCGTGCAAGGCGTGCCGGTCACGCCGGCGCGGTGTATGAAAACTGTGACAGTCGGGACGACCAGCGAAGCGCCGGCCAAACCAACGCTGTCTGTCGCCTTGTGCACAGCAGACGCTCGCTGTAGCAGCCGAAGCAGGGGGCGGAAACTCCCTATACCTCCCACGTACGCTCGGGCGCATGCCGTCATGCGGCGGCAGCGCTGCTTCTTCCACTGGCGGCTGCCGGGCATCCTACTGAAAATAATTCACAAACCAAACACATGCCTTCAACACGTCACTGCTGACGTCAGAAGGTAGAGGAAGAGGGTGCGTAGCCGGGAGGAGGAGGGTTGCCACGGAAGCCCTCCTTTGCCAATTCGCATGCAAATGTGCTCTCGCGCTCGTCCGCTTGCCGCGGGCCGCCCTTGGCCAAATCGCGGAGCCGATTCTGCTGAAGTGTGCGGTGTTTGCGAAACTCTTTCTGCCGCGTTTACCTTACAAGCGCGGACTTCTTAAAGCACTGGGACATAGCTCGTACATAGCAGAGCCAAGCAATCACGATGACAAATATTGAAAAGCAAAGCAAACCGTCGTAAATTATTCGGCGTTAAAATTCTACATTTCCTCCTTTCTGGGAGTAGTTGCTTTTTAACTCCTACACTGTAAACCACTTTACACCCGTATGGGTGTAACTTGGTGTCTATAACTCACACCCCTACACCCCAAAAAATAGGTGTACCAAGCAGGATTACACCTATACAATGGGTGTAATTTCAAACTTTCACCCAATGGGTGTGGTTGGGTGTAAAAGCATATTACACCCAAATGAAAAAAACGGTGTAGGGTGTTTATGCACAATTACACCCAAACACCCAGGCAAAAATTTCCATAATTCGAGTGGTTCCCCCCTCCCAGTTGGCTCCCATTGAAACGCTAGAAAGCTTACCCTTTAGCCAGTCCTTTCAAGGGCGCATGACCTATTATAGTGGCTCCTGCCACAGAAGGAAAATGCTGGCAGCAGCACTAATTTTATGGTGCATATGAAGCACGGCATATATGGCCCTTACATATACAGTGCAATCGTGACTGAATACAAAGTCATTACCTAAAATGTGTTGACACACATTGCAAGATGTTCACACAGTTATCCAATAGTACAAAATAAAGTCAAGCTTTTATAAACACAAAGCTCGTACATCCGAGACAAATTCTACGGTATTCAATGACCTTTCTCGAGTGTGCGGAGCGGCATCGCGTATGCCGCCAAACAAGGAGCACAAATGACATGGAGCACAAATGACCAAGGCGTTTGTGTCAAAATATGAAGCAAGGGCGTTATTTCCACTTCATAATGAGGAATTCAATTTAACACGCTTCATTGTAACACAGGCGTATAGTGCAGTATGGGTCTTAGAACAAGCTACACCCGTGCGAGTGGGGTGTAATAGATGAAACCGCCCTCGAAAAGGTAGCAGTTACAGGGAGAAGCACAAATGAACCTTCTTCCCTGTCAGCCCCCTGGGGGCACTACAGACACCTGGTCCCTTCGGGCGCACCCCAGAATGAATTTTCCCGCTGTAGTTGCCCTTCCCAAGAAGGGAAATATTGGTGCCACTTCTTATACGTGCACTTATGCAGTTGATAAAATAAGGTGCCATCGTCTTAAATGGGCTGCATAACATCAGTGTATCTGTTTGAAATCAACTGGAACACACAAGGTACGGTCTGGTCGTTCTCCTGTTAAAGAGATAGTTCAGAAATGTGCAATTCCTTGATGAGAAAATGGATTGATAAAGTTTCAAAATTCCAGCAGTGCCCACACCATTGTGCCTGTTGTCGACTTTCTTAGTAGGGTAAACACTGTCATCACACAGCTGTAGCTAATACACGAGCAGGGTATCAATGCTCCGTGACAACTCACGCAACATTTTAAGGACTCAGAATGTCGTTTTCCACAGCAGGCCTCCATATTATCTCTTTTCTGGGAAAGTACATGAGTGAAGTAGAAAATTGTGCACATTGCTGGAATTATGAAATATTTCCCACTTTCTCAAAAGCAATGGATTGTGGCTCCAACACAAAAAAAGTGAGCAATTGGGCCATGACGCGCACGTTGCAGCGCATGCTGAATGCGGTAATATGCAGGAAATGCATGGGATTAGAGAAGTTATGACCACGACAGCCCTGCAGAAGCATTACCTACATAACAACAGTTCAATCAAATTTTACACGGGCATGTTCAGAGAAATTTAAAGATTATCCCTTTCCAAGCAAAGACAACAGAATCATTGGTAATTGAATAAAACGAGTATTTATTTCCTTTAAAAATATTGACAAAACTTAAAGCTTGTCATTTAGCTCAAAAATAAATTTTAAAACAATATTCGATGCAATGATTTCACTGACAAGTACTTGCAGTTTTGTTAAGCAAAAGTTTCAATAGCAAAAGATCCCAATTATTAAAACTACTGCAAAAAAGTCACAAATTCCTTTGAATATAAAAACTAAGCCAATAACCACAAAGTGGAATGACCTGTGAGAACATGTTGAAATCGGCAGAGACAATATGGCTTGTATTAAAATGTCACAAGAAAATGAGCAAGAAATTGAAATGAAATACTAGTACCGCCATAATATTCGTTTCTGTATAATGTAAAACAAATAACTACTCGTTACCATATGAAAATATAACTTTATGGCTTAAGCTCGAGTTAATCACAGGTGGCGACATACTTTAAGCAGAAGCTAAGGCCTATTTTCTAGGCTTTCTTGAAAATGTTCAGGAGCTTTACTACTTGTGTCCTCGGAGTCATTACCCACTGGCCAAGAAGGAGCCATTCAACAGCGACGAGAACGTTGAACGCCTTGTGATGGCAGTCGATATTTAACAGCCAATGTGCTGCCATGAGTGCAGCTACTCATTCTTCGGCATTGGACCCACTGAAGAGCAGTTCTTTGTCCACATGGAGGAAAACCTTGCTTGCATAGGGAAGGTCGGGGCCATCGTACACAATGCAAGGTGTTATTGGAACGCTCGCTCCCTGCATGATAAAAAATAAAAAGGTCATTGTCTGGAATGCGCTACGCAGACTTCAATTATTTGTTTCAGTAAATAACAGTTTCTGTACCGTGTACTATCGTGAGTAATATGAGCTCGAACATGAGAGCACGTGTAAAATAGCCTTAAAACTGAGATAGGGTGATACGTGGATGGCGTTGCCGAAACTGGAGGGGAGAGGGGGGGCGCTGTTCCCCTGACTGTTGGCACTCCCGCCTCGCTAGCGTTGCTGCGAGGTGTCGATCGGCTGATTGCGTGCCAATGACGGCTAGCAATGATAACAAAATAAATAAATGAGGCGCAGCAAAATCCTCAGCCGACACCACCGAGATACCGATGCGCAAGCATGGCCTGCGCATCGTGGCAGGCTACGTGAGAGCCGATATCTCAGCAGCTACCTAGTCTGATGTGGCTGTTCGCGTTGATGGGAATTCATATCACCGCTAGCGGCCACTGACACTCTCTAAGATGCTGTTTCGCATCAACAATATCGAAGCGCGAGGGTCAACAGATAGTGGAAGCGCGGCGCCCTTTCCGCTTTGTTTCCGACAGCCGCCGCTGCGAATCAGCCGACGTAAGGTTCAAGGCTGTTCGCCACGCGCTCGCGTGTTCGACCTCATATTGTTCACGATAGTACCATCCAAAAATGAAGCTCATAACATGGCCCATATGGAACTGGAGAGAATGAACAGCTTTTCTACGTGCAATTAGCTTGTTTGGGAAAGAGAAAGTACTATTTGACAAATATCATCCGCATTTTTAAAGAAAAAGGAGCATTCTTTAGTGGCATGAAGGATTCCTGCACAGCGATAAAAAGCATATAAAACAAAACTCTGGACAAGGACTTCTCTTCAAGGCTGCAAGTTGCAGCCTTGAATGTCTTATAAATCTTATAATCAAATGTCTTATAAATCATTAGGCTTGTCTTTTACCAAATAATATCATTGGAGGTGGTCGTACAAACTGCGTTTTTTAATGTTTGTACACGTAAAAGTATTTAGCGAAGTTACAACGCCAAAGCGAGGCGAGGCGCATATAACTCTTAATAACCACAACAAAATAATGAAAGCTAGACATAATGGAACCAAATAGAATAAAATAAATTGTGCTCGAACGCGGGCACTCAGGCGTACGCACGAAGGGGGGGGGGGGTGCACCCCCTAGTCAATTCAGACAGAGAGGGGGGGTGCGCAAAGTCTGCCCCTATACTTTGACTTTTTAGTAAGGCGGGGGGAGAGGGGCAGCGATTAACCTTCCTACTTCCCTCCCCCCTGATGGGAAACCCTGCGCACGTCTAAGTGCACACTGATGCTCGAACTAGCGCTTGCACAGTTCAGGTAGTTAAGGCGATTCGGCCACACACAGACATGAAAAATTCATTCGAACACAAGTCAAGTTTAACGAACGGCTCCCCGTGCACGGGTGCCGGCATTATCAGGAAACCTATGTTACGGATTAATTAAAACGTCGGTACGAATTTAACGAAACGGAATGTATTAGCACTTAGGCGAGCTTCGGACGGCGTACCTAAAACGAAGCAACGTGCTGCGTTAAAATGACCCACACGCATCAACCCGAGCATCACGGTAGTTTTAGCGCACAAAACGAACACGGACGGAAAAGAACGACGCGGACACCACGTCGTTGTTTTCTGTCCTGTTTTTTTTTACTTGTGCGAAAAAAATGCACTTGAATTACCAACAGGCCGAAGCATACGCGCCTTAGACACGCTTGACGCTTAGAGGTAACAGGTGCCGTCACAACCCGACTATTCTTAAATCAAAATAGTGGTTCATCGAGAGCGGGGCCCCCTTCCAACACCACCGCCGACAGGAGGGCACCGCCACAACTGCGTTCAAATCCCCCTCCGAATCACAGCCGCGCATGCGCACACTGCTTTCAACACCAAACAAAGCAAAGCTTGTCCGCGCCTAATGTCACACAACTTTGCCTTCATCCCGATGAAACAATACACTCACATATGCTCGCTACGTTAACAAATGCTCACCGATCGTCAACCAGTTAAGAAAAGCTTAGTTAACGGCATTAGATCGCGCTCTCGGAGTTAACAAAGCGCTGGCCGTAGCAACGTGATAGTGGTACATACCGTTTCAGTTCGAGTGCTCCACGATATGAAGCTGCAGGTCTCCCTTTGAGTATAGTGCATCTTCGTAATAAGCAGCACTGGCAGAAGGTAAAGGACGAGCACACAGCGCACGCACACTTCAAACAACCGAAACACACCGATTGCAAAACTCGACCGATCGGGAAGCAATGCACAACACACGCAGAAAACGATGGAGTCCGGCTGGTCCGGCGCGGCGTGTCTGAGCGCGTCACGTGGTGATAGAGCTGTTCCGCGCGCTGCGCACGCGCGGCGGCTGCGCCGGCAGAGGAGGTGGCGCCCCGGCCGTTGTTGGGTCGCGTGGGCGCAGCTTTCTTTCTGCGGCAGTGTTATGTTTTGTTATGCTTTACACAGTGTATTCGAACCGCAGTAAGCATTGCGACGACACAGTAAGGGCTGCTTGACTACAAGCAAGGCTTAAAGTCTCCCTTCACTGGAAGGGAGGCCCTCACAAAGCGGCAATATATATGTATATATATAATCTCAAAGAGAAGATCGCCTAGCAGCGATCTTTTCGCCGCTAAACTGGTGCTGCTGTGGTCTCAGCGGCTCTGCTACGCGCAGATCGTGGCTTGTTGGAACGCGGTGAGAGCTGTCATAGCGAAGAATAAACGCAGGATTTCTCGATATATCGGTCAAGATCCACTTTCGCGGTCGTATTATCCAGTTTTGGCAAAAATGTGATTGTATTAAACTCATGAAAATGCATTATTTTCAAGGGATGTTGGCAGGAAATAAAAACGAAAACGTATTAGGCTAAAAAACGTATTATGCAGAATCGTGTCAACGAGATTTCACTGTATATGTATGCTATAGATTAAGCGTTAGGAGAGGTGTTTGCGATGATCACAGAGCAGTGAAGCCAATTGTCTCTAAACTGAACAAATGCTTATGAATGCTAAACAAATACATATATTATTCCGAATGTATTTCGGGCATTCATTCAACGTGTCAATCCAATCAAGCAATAAATGAAATTATTTTGGAAATGATTTCTCAGAAATAAATCTGGATGTAAAGGCTTAAATATATGTGAGCTCAAAATAAGTAACATCAGTTGACTCACTGCATTCAGAACCTCAGGCACGACAATATTATATTTTATTTTCACTACCACATGCCTAATAAAGTAGGCAAAATACATGCGTCTTTGCATTTACAGCAGACTTGTGATGCACAACTAAAAGAATGAAAATTGAGTGGCAAGCTTAGCAGACCAAGGTGAACCATTACTGATTCACGAGCAGGTAGCTTCACACTCAGGTGCCTCGCGAAACAGTATCCTGTGCCAAGACGCTCTGTCGAACAGGGTGGTGACCCGTGGTTTCAGGAGGCGTTGCCCGTGGTGTTCAATGTCTCAGTTAATTGCATTCAGCAGTACAACGATACCTGTTTACACCTATGGGTCAATTCACTGCGTGAATTGACCCATAGGTGTAAAATCCAAAGAACACCCATGGGTGTTTAACAGGACATACACCCATTGCACACCCAAAAATGAAAAAAAGGTGTGCGAAGGGTGTGCAAAGAAGACATTACACCCTTTCGGATAATATTGACAGAAAAAAAGGGTGTACGATAGGTGTTTTATCGCAAATACACCTATGAGGGTGTGAAACGGTTTGCAGTGTACCTTGTGATTAAGTTTAACACGTCGACAGATGTGCTGACACCTATCTTAAACTAGCCTTCCTGGCACAATCAGTTGCTAATTTTGTTCGTTTGTTGTGGTGTGTATAACTAAAGCGGGCTGATTTCTTAATCAACCAAAACCCCACACAAGTAAATTCTGAGCGCTTATCCTTTATTTTATTTCACACATTACGTACAAAAAGCGATTGACCTGCACAGAGTGCGGAAGTGTCAATACACAAAACCACAGTTCACAACACAACTAAATAAGCGGACACACATTACAGAAAGCCCCCAAAAAATGCGAAAATTATTAACGATCACGCGCTGGTCATACGGAACATGACTCCGGCGCACACGCTACTTTGGAAACACCGCCAGGTCTTCCCTGTTAGAATATTTTATCCAAGATTCACACCTGGAAGAAATGCCAATTTTGTAGTTGAATGGCTCAGCTTCTGATTCTTCTACGACACGGCGCGACGTGTCTACCCACACACGAAGAATATCTGGGGTAGCCGCTGAGCTATAGTGACAGAAAAAAATAAGCATTTCTTCGAGCAACTTACTACTATGTCAAAAAACAAAGCTTAGCAACAACGGAAAAAATAACGGACTGTGTCTGTTATTTTTTTACTTCATCATTGAATGCACATGCATTGGCAAAGTAAGGAGTGGGCAAAACGTATCGCCCATAAAAGCACGCACTCAAACCATTCATCAGAAGTATTTCACAGACACAACACTGCCCGCCGTCATGACGAATGGGTCGAGCGTTGATGCTCTTATGTCAGTCCGCTCTCGGTTGCACAGAACTAGTTTACTCAAGCAAACTAACTACCATCTTAATAAATAAAGTGAAACATTTGTGCTTACCTGTAGTCATGCGGAAATCTCAAAAACTTGGCACAACTTGAAATCACCGTGTTAGAACACCACAGAGCCGCACAAGACATGTGATGGCCCGATTTAGCCATGTCCGCGGGGCTAGGCTTGATTCGCCTGATGCACCTGGTTTCCAGTGTCGACCGTTCGTTGCGCCCCTTGTCAATCTTATCTTCACCATCTTCATGATTGGCAGCGTGTCACGACAACCGGAGCATATGACCACGCGCAATCTGCCCTGCGATACCGCTAAGCGTGTGGCGAGGGTGAGCGGAGACAAGCACGACGGACGCACGTCGTCATCCGCTTCCCGCGCTTCGCCCAATTTGAAATCCACAAAAAAATCTGTAAAAAAGTTAACTAAACAGAAAGATGAGCTCTTCACCTTTCATTCAATTTTTTTTTGTTTCTCAAAACTTGCGCGTGACAAGAAATGCAAACATCCACATCTACATTACTTTTTTCCACGAGGTCTTAGGATGCCCGGCAACCGCTAGGAGCGCACATGGTCCTTGAAAACGAAACTAACATTGAGTTTCCGGGGCCTGGCCGAAGCGCCGAAGTTAGCGGTGCCCTCGGCTGAGTCACTTCCGCCGCCTTACCAATACTGACGTCACAGACGCAATGTTGCCAATAATTGTGGGAAGCCAGGAGGGCGTTTGCAGACAATCTTTAAAATTCATTTGCAAACAATCTTCGCATGTCTCAAGGCTGCAATTTGGCATAAATGACGGAAACGTGGAAAGGAACGTACCCAGTAAATTTCATTGAGATCCATCGACCTCGAAAAATCGCCGGAGTTGGCCTTTAAGTCTTCACACTTGAGCCTCCTTTACGTGGCAAAAAAAAACCTCGGAACTTGGCGAAAACTCGTAGTACTTCTAGCCACACACACCAAAAGCAGGCCCGCCGCTGCTGGAACAGCCTGATAGGTGGCTCCTTAAATTTTGCCCTCTTCTTTTTTTTTTTCAGAGTTCTCGCCGCAACGCGGCAAACCAATGCAGCATATATCATACAGTTCTTTGCAGGCTACAACAATTATACTTATCAAATCTATTCGTTATATCATCACAAATGAAACACCGTGGTGTGCATGTTGACATAAATGTTTTACGCAACAAGTTCCTTCTGTGCAAGTTCGATTCATCAGAAATGTACGTAAAATGCACAGGGGAAACAACTGAATGTGCACGTCCATGTACGCTGTAACTACGCTCGCTCACGCACTATCGTTCACGAAATGAAAAGGTGAAGCTTACTAGATACCAGACGATTGAAGTACAGGCTTCCGCAGTTCATAACGATTTTTTTTTCGCTACCTGTAAGAACCAAAGCAAAGTAAACATAACGCGGCATGCTCGGCATTGTTTACTCACCTAGCTTGCGGCTAGAATTCCATGTTTTCCTCGCTCTTCGTAGCTTCCGATATTCCTCTGCGACGAAAATACTCCCCGGTAGTCGCGATCACATTCTTTTAGCAGCATTATAGGTGACAGAACAGAAAACACGGCTCGCAGAGACGATCAGCTGTTTTTCTCGCAACGGCCGCCTTAAGCGACTTGGATAGGATGCAAAAGCGACACCCATGTGGCTACGACTCTCAAAATACGTTTGTTTTGCGTTTACTTCGCAATACGCTTCATTAATCTTAGCACCAGAAGCTCATAAAACAAATTTATTTTCATTTACGTACAATTGTTCTTTTGTCACACGCTCGCGGACGAAATAAAAGAGTTATACGGCCCCTTTGCGGCCCTCAGCCAAAAAGTCACGAAAGCCCCTAAATTTTTGGAAATATTTCGGCGCGCACACAAAAGACGAAAACGAAAGGCGAGAAGACAAACGGGCGCGAACTCACAACTAAGTTTATTGCAGGAAGTACACGAAAATATATAACCCAGGGTAGCTCAAGAGCGCATGTGCGTAAAAAGAATCAAACAAACAAACAAGCAAAACATAAGGAAACATAAGAAAAAACACATCCACCGCACGACTGAGGAGTGCCTTGTCGAAGTCGTGCATTCATACCATGAGTTTAGCATTTTCCCGTCAAATCAACCGTCTAAAAATGGCTGCATACCCAGACAATGTTGTACGCAGAGCTGTTGAAAAGATTAGTAAGTTTTTAAAGGCTAGATCAGAGCATACTTCTACAGAGAAAGACACTCAACGCAAACGCTTCGCTGTTTTACCTTGCATTCATCGTTTTTCCCATCAGCTAAAGCATATAGCCAATCGGTTTGGTGTAGTGGTTGTTTTCAGTGCACCCAATAAGATTCAACGCATCTGTCGTGCGGTGGACCAAAAATTCGACAATAAAATAAAAAAGAATAAATGTGTTTGCCTTTCAAAAGAAAGCGGAAAGTTCGTGAGGTGCAGGATAGGGGCAGTTTATTTATTGCCCTTAACCTGCGGTCGTGTGTATATAGGTCAGACAGGCCGATGCATCAACACTCGCCTTAATGAACATATGAAGTCATTGGATAATAGCAGTAACTCCCATCTAGCCGAGCATTGCAGGAACTGGCATTGTCATCCTGTGTGGTGTGATACTAACATTTTGTTTTATCATAAAGACAAGATAACTAGGGAAATAGTTGAAGCTTTCCATATTAGAAGATGTGCTGATAAATGCGTAAGCAACCCATCGATTGCACTAACTGACAAAGAGTTCACCTTTTTGAGTAGCACTTGACTTTTAAAATCTGCTGCACGATGTAGATACTTCTGCAAAAATTACTGTCATGATGTGTTTTTTCTTATGTTTCCTTATGTTTTGCTTGTTTGTTTGTTTGATTCTTTTTACGCACATGCGCTCTTGAGCTACCCTGGGTTATATATTTTCGTGTACTTCCTGCAATAAACTTAGTTGTGAGTTCGCGCCCGTTTGTCTTCTTGCCTTTCGTTTTCGTCTTTTGTGTGCGCGCCGAAATGTTTCCAAGAATATCCTCAAACCAACTCGCCCAGCTCTCCATACTGTTACATTACACCCCTAAATTTCCCCCCCGAAAATACCTAAAAAATACTAGTGATTTCCCCAGAATTCCTACGTAAAAAACGCCAACTGCCGCACTTGTCTTGCTCAACGAGCTATGGGCGGCTACGAGCGCTTTTTATTGGCCAAATTCGAAAAACGTCGCGGCTTCCGGCGTGGGCGGCGCCTCAAGCGTGACGTAACAGGGAAAACGGAATACGGAACACGGGATAAAAGTACATTATACGGCCACTGCATCAGTGGAACGACAAACAAATGAAAGAAGATGCCTCTGGTTTGAGGACTCCACCCAACTTTGTCGACCGCCCTCGACGTGACGCCGCGTTCCATTGTAACCAGTGAAACGCAGCGCGCGCTGAGGGCTGTATTTGACCTTTTCGCAGTGAGCTCGCGTAAAAGGGGGTGTCGCCAGAGCTCGGAAAGATTCCGAGGTTTGCAAAACTCGGGCCATCCTGCATAGCACCCTGTTCTTGAATACGGGCCATAGAAATGACGGGCATTGGGCGACACACTACTAGCAACTGAAGTTTAACGCGCTTTTTTAGCCATGTTCTACTCTTTCTGTGGCTGCGTGCTTCGTTAATCTTGTAATTTTTTCGTACTGTGTCTGCATATCTTTCTGTGGTTTCGATTAAACTTCAGTTGCTAGTCGTGATGTCTCTATCGTGGTTTTTCTTCACACTTTCTTTATCTACGAATACTGTGGGTATATACTATCCCAACAAATAGTAGAACTTTTTGTTGGGATAGTTGGTGCATGTTTAACGGCAGGAATAAGGCGCAAACGAGACGAACACAGCAAGTGACATGGACGAACGCCTACTGACAACTCAGTTGTCAGTAGGCGTTCGTCCATCTCACTTCTTGTGTTCGTCTCGTTTGCGCCTTATTCCTGCCGTTAAATGTACTGTGGGGTTCGGCCGTCTTGCTGCCACAGAAATGATGCTGCACTGGTTTAAACTTCAAAATGAACGTTTATTAACATTAACTTAGAATACGGAAAACACGCTGCACGATACAACTGTTCATTGAAGCCATAGCGCTGATAAGACAGGGACCACAGAAAGAGGACAGGACGTGCGCTACTCACAGGTGAATCTTTATTTCGGAAACATGTTGTACTTATACAGCATTGAAAAGACAGCAATCGTCACCACAAAACCGCATCACAAGCGCAAGCCTGCATCATCCAGATACGCGATTTCCTTAGCACTGAAAGCAATCTAGGGCGCACTGACACAATTGGTATTTTCTCTAGCAATCAACCATGCCTCGACAATTTCCCGCGTATCTTTATCAAAGTTCCTATGCAGAACTACGCACTCATTGAACACAGGTCGGCAGCCGCAGTCACTACAATGCACTGATACATGCCCGTCGCGGTAACAGTTAAGCTTCTGTTTGTGCTCTCTGAGCCTATCATTCAGGCATCTGCCCGTCTGCCCGATATATACCTTGCCGCACAAAAACGGAAATCTATAAACAACACTCTGAGCACAGGCCACGAAAGGGCACTGGTGCTTCTTCGCGCATCCTCGGCGTTTCTCGCGGAAGGGGTCAGAACCCTTACAAAGGCTCACTAATTTCTGTGGAGCTGAAAACAACACATCTACTTCCGCTTTGCTGGCCACCTTCTTAAGGTTGTGGGATAGCCCATGCATATATGGCACAGAAACGCACTTCCGCCTGTCTTCATTGCGCCTGCTCGAGCTTGCCGGTTCTTTTAACTTTCTTAACGCCTTCTCTGCCTGGTCGCGGCCACAAGTACAACTGGTCGCGGCCGCAAGTACTAGCCCCTAGCCTTCGCCCCGGCGGGGCACACGCTTCCCGCGCGCACAGCAGTCCGTCGCCGATTGCCCGGGCGCTGCTGCCGCTCTTGAAGTGGCCCAGGCGCATCGCCACTGCGCAGCGCGTGGCGCCGCTAGGATAGCGGCCTGGCAATGGTCGTGGCTCCCATAATCGCCCAACTGTCCGTGTTCAGTTTGCTGAAGTTTCCATCCAGCCTCATTTTAAAGAATGCGAGAGTTTCAAACGCAGACGCTATCAGAAAGGTTGCACACACTATTAGGCATAATACTCTGCATCAATCCCAGTGTTTGCCCAAATGCGGTCAGATGTACGAGATGTTTGACATAGTGAGGGAGAGCAGTGTTGCCACAATACACTGTCTTGTGCACAGACAGGGGGGCGAGCAACTCTTGCTGCTTTGCCGGTGGTGTCTTCTTGAAAATGACACAAAAAAGGAGTCCATTGAGCTTTCTGTACTCATCAAAATTAGTGCCTTACTGAAAACTCACACTTTATTTATTTATTTCGAATACCCTCAGAGCCAATAGCATTACTGAGAGTAGTGGGGTAAAAATACAGAAAATCGGAAATAGCTAAGAAACAGGTCACAAGAAATTACACAATATTAGCGGAAAGTTAAAAAAAAAGAAATTCACAATAATTGATAAATAAATTTCTAAAAGATTCCAAGTAGTTGCACAAATGCTAGCGGTACAAAAAGAAAACAGAATACATGATACGTTAATTATTAACTAAAGTGCAAACTTCGGTGTACCACTGAAGATAGACGCTTGATATAAGTAATAATCATGGTGCTCAGTTAAAAAATGCCCCCACCTCCCCGAAGGGAATCGTGAGGAAATGCGAATGCATTTCTTGTGCCGAGAGTACACGGCGTAGTAATTTTAATGGCGTAAAGCTGGACACATCGACGCGCTCAAGTGTCTCCCTTTTGGGCGCCTCTTTCAACGAACGGTTCCTACGTGCGTTCGTATCACCTCAGGGATGTTGCCACCGCCTTCAATGCAGCACAAACGCTTTTAGAACGCGCTGTTTTCAGGCTGTGCCGAGGTAGCACAAACGCTACAAACGCGTTTCAAACGCACTGCATTGAGGCGGTGGCGCAAGGAGGAGAGAGAGCGAACGGCGAGAGAAGGAGCGGCGAAGCACTGCACCTATCCTCTCCTACACTTTCTTCACACACGCCAGAGCGTGCTCCTCCTCTCCACTCACTCTCCGCTACTCCGTCCGCACCACCTGCTCCGGTTGCTAGGGGCGAGGATAAGCGCGCCCGCCCGCAGCTGTTGCTATGGGAGAGGGAGGGAGAGCGGAGAGGCGCGCGGACAACGCCGGATGCCTTACATAGCCCGACTAAGAAATGCATTCGCATTAAAGAAAAAACACGGTTGATCCTTCTGTCATAGGAATCGGTATAACACGAAAGTAAAACGTGTCTTCACAGACGTAGTTGAGCGTTTGTTGTGCATTGTTTCGCCCCGAGGGCGAAGGAATGAATGCTATAGCAACAAGTTGTAATGTCACGCGAAGAACGGCAAGCAGCTCGAAACTTCCAACGCGTTGTTCAAGCAGAAAGGGCGCACGGAACGAACATACAGAGGATGAGCGCGAACTAACGACTGTCACAGCTCGACAGTTAAAACGCGCAGGTAAAATACAAAGGAGGACGCACAAAACGAACGCACAAGTATACACAGGATGAGCGCGAACTGTCACAGTGTTATCTTATTTGTTTGTGAGCACCGCGCTCCTTTCGCAAAAGCGGCCGCTGCAGTGAGTGAAATGACCTTCGTGCTCTGTAACTTGAACGCAAACTTGCGGGGAGAGCGCAAGACGTACAAGATAAGCGCGCGCGCAGGAGCGACCACGCCCTGTACAGGCACACGATCATCTCAACGCGGGGGGTGACGACATTTAAAGCGCGCTCTTCACGCTCTTCGAGCCCTTCGCGCCATGTCGCTAGTGATAACGAAAACACGCTAATGTACCCTGATCTCTGAGTACCGCCACTGGCAAATGGTGTATATAAATAGCACGCCGTTAGAATGACGAAGAACGTGTCGTTTGTGGCGGAGTCGCTTCGCGCTGCGCGCTGGGGATAGAGAGGTCGTAAGTTCGATTCCAGGCAATGTAGCTGTTTCTTCTAGTATTTTCTTTGCCATAAGTTAGTCTTTATATTTTACAACGTCATATCTGTGACAGAAATGCGTCAGTGAAGCCGTGGTGGACCCCGGCATAAAACACTTTCGTGTTAAAAGAACTTAAAAATATATATACAGCTTCTTTAAATTGGTGAGTATCCATGATGGCGACAAAACTTGCCGGAAGGTGATTCCACTTGTGGTACAGATGAGGGGAGGAAAGAGGAGGGACCTTCAAGATGGAATTGTGTTGGTGGTCAGGGCGAGATGATGTGTAATGTGGGGCCGAACGGAGTCGTGAAAGAGGGTGCTTATATATCCTACGAGAGAGAGAGGCGCGCGTTTTTACGTCATCAGGCTAAAGATGGTAATTCTAGACCAGTCTTCATTAAACTGATGCTAGCGGTCCTGTAATAGTTCGATGAAATGAATCGTGTGGAATTGTTTTGAATCTTTTCTGCTGTGCTGACTGGGGTCCCAAATTGAGGCTGCATATTCTACCCAGGCAGCACGCCGGCGTTGGTCCAATCTTGGTCCCACGTCGGCAAACATCGGTACCGACACTGGGCCGATGTTGGCATTTCGGTCATGTCCCACTTTTTCCGACGTCGGGCCGGTGTTCATGCCGACGTTGGGCCGACGTCCTACCGTTGTATTTTGCCGATATGCTGCCAACACCGGGCCGCTGTCGATATGCCGGCAATGGGCCGTCGTATCGCCAACGTAGTTGCCGATGTGTGTCCAGCATCGGGCCGTTCCAGGGTCATGTTGTAGCCAATATAATGCCATTGTTATGCCGATGTTCGCTGCACGGCGAATATTGGCTACCAGTGGCTTGCCGATATGCAACCATTATTAATATGGGCCTTTTGCTACTGGCATTCGTTCGCCAGTAGGCTCTGCAATACGCCTCGAGAACTTAGCCTTGCAGCTCAGCAGCCCCGTATATATACAAGCTCTGCGGTGCAATTTACTTGAAGGCGACAGACTATTACATGCCCTAGTGTCGAAACGCACTGCACCATGCTTCTAAATCGCCTACCTATGCCTTTTTTTTCATTGCATTACCCATCCCCCCCCCCCCGCATGTAGGGCTGCACGAAGTCTAGGGCTGCACTGCACGAAGTCCAGTTTACCTGCCAGCTTTCCTCCACGTATTCATTCTCTGTCTTGCTGGCAAGACAGAAAACACTGACTAAAATAACTGCTGGATGCAGATTTCCTGCATACAAGCAATTTATGCACACAAGTGCACAGAATGCACACAAGTGCACGAACTTTCAACTCTGCGTTATCCACTGGCACACATCAATACACAACAGGATGACTGATCAGCAGATACAAGAACACGAGATGAAAGAATCAATGCAAACTACATTTTTGCACTGACACTTGTGGCTCGATGCAAGCCTCCTCTATTAACCTTATGTAGTATCTCCCAATGCCATGGAAGGTGTGCTGCCGCAGTTTCCAAATTTATTCCTTTTGCATTAAATAAACCTCCGAAATTTTACATGCTTCTTGAGACCTGCATCGATGCAAGACCTTGGTTTCGTTGAGAGGCTTGCGCTGCATCGTGTGCAGTGTGATAACAAGCGTCCTGGCAACTGTAGCATTCCTTTCGTTTATGTATGCTCTGTTTACCCTTGAAGAGTCGATGCCGTAGATGTACAGCACCAACAAGTCCCAAATGATCACTGCCGTACATGTATGGTGCTGTCTGTGTGCTTGAAAAACATGCCATTTCAATATTTTTGCCGAGCAAGTGCTCTCAACCTGAGGAGAAGCAGGATTTTTTAAAGACGATAGTCTTTCTTGGGGACCTTAAACGCAGAAATTTCGGTCTGTCTATCTGTCTGTTTGTCTGTCTGTCACCCGATTCAGCCGCCCGGCGTAAGTTGAACCATTTAACGAACGCCCAGCCGTCTTGAACTGGTGGGTAGGTTCATACTTGTGTACATTGTCGATCAAAAAGCAAACATTACGCATATCTGAGGTGCAACATCACTAGGTAAGTATTAGGCGATGTGTTCCTTTAATAGAAAATACATAAATACGTAATTCTAAAGACCCTTGTTTCTTAAGCTGCGCTCAAAATGCGACTACGCTGAAAATGCGGCGCTGTGCACGCCGACGACAGCCCTCTGCCACGGAGGAAGGAAAAAACTTGCCTTCCTCCTTGCCCTCTGCACAAGCTCATTGTTGTGTTTCGGTTTCGGTTCTGTATTGCACTGTACGAATGCCAGGAGGCGCCGCTCTGGCATTCCTGTTTTATCCAGGCGATGTGTAAATAAAAGAGTGTGTGGAGACTCTGGAGAGTGCTCGTTGAGTGCGGTCGTTTCGTCTTCCTCGGCGCTTCGCGCCAAACTGCGTGTTCGGGCTGGCCGGCGTCCCCGCCGGTCGCGTTGGTCACCGCCGGTCTTCGCCTGATGCTGCGCCGGGACTACCAGTCCGCAACACAGCACTCATGTTTCCCAACGTATTGCCAGATGGCGTCCATATCTCACGCAGCGTAAAGTCACTGTAACGGGCAAAGTACCGCGTTCCTTTTCTCTTCGCCGCCGCGCCCTTCCGGCGGCTTCGCCGCATAAATGGTCCAGCTCGCTCGCCTCGCTAGCGTCTCCCGGCCGCAGACGCACGGCGCTTTGGAGGGCGATTGTTTTTATAGGCTCAGGAAAGCGTGCAGGAACATTACGACATCCCGTATCGTTTTGAGACTTCATCGAAAGCCTATCGAGGAATCGAAGAATGCCCGGGTAAGGCCCTCTTTGCCATTCCCGGCGGGAAAAAGGATGCCAAACGACGGGCTGTGTGGCTGCACAGAATTAGGCGGGAAAAATTTGTTCCCACGACTGATACCCGCATTGTGAGGTAAGCGCTTTATTGCGAATTCGCGAATGTTTCGGGGAATGTTTGCGCCTACCCTGCACTAGTGCAGCTTGTTTCGCGTGGTTGTCGCAGGAGGTTCATGCACAATAACATTTTATTATGTTTGGCGTAAAATTGACGCCTTTGGGCTCACATATAATGATCAGCGCGCTATGAAAACTGACTGCTACACATTGATACTGCCTGACGTGACTGTATGACGAACACAAATAACAGGTGGTAGCATGAAAATAATGACTGATGCTCTCGCGGCCGGTTCGCTTGCTTGATATGCACAAAAATCGGTATTACGTGACGTGACTGTGTGACCAACATATATACCGTGCAGTAACATGAAAATAATGGTACGCATGTCATGTAAAGCATGATTTACATGCCATGCTCATGATGCTCTCGCGTCCGGTTCGCTTGCTTGATATGCACCAAAATCGGTATTGCGTGACGTGACTGTAATGCGAACGTAAATAATAGGTGGTAACATGAAAATAATGGCACGCATGTCATGTAAGGCATGATTTACATGCCATGCTCATGATGTTCTCGCGGCCGGTTCGCTTGCTTGATATGCACCAAAATCGATATTGCATGACGTGACTGTATGACCAACATAAATACCGTGCAGTAACATGAAAATAATGGTACACATCTCATGTAAAGCATGATTTACATGTCATGCTCATGATGCTCTCGTGGCCGGTTCGCTTGTTTGATATGCACCAAAATCGGTTTTGCGTGACGTGACTGTATGACCAACATAAATACCCTCATGATTTTCACGTTACCACTTGTCATTCGTGTTCGTCATACAGTCACCTCACGCTATACCAATTTGGGTGCATTTCAAGCTAGCGAACCACCCGCCATCGCAGCATGCGCGTGGCAAGTAAGTCATGCCGTACATGACATGGAAGTCATGATTTTCATGTTACCACCGATCACTAACGTTCGTCATACAGAAATAGCTCGTCATAAAAATTTTGGTATATATGCATTTCAATTAAACGACCGCGAGCGCCCTGAAACCATGTCATGTAAATCATGTTTTACATGGCATGTCTGTCATGATTTGCACGTTATAACCAGTCACTTATGTTCGTCATACACTCTTGTCACGCCATAACAATTTTGTTGTGTATCAAGCTATCGAAGCGGCCGCGAGCGCAGCATGAGCGTGGCATGTAAATCATGCCGTACATGGCATGCATGTCATTATTTTCATGTTATCACCTTAATTTAAATTCCTCAGACAGTCATGTTATGCCATACCAAATTTGGTGTACTTCCCATTAACGAAGCGGCCAGGACAGCACAAAGTCGGGGGCGGATAGATAGATAGATAGATAGCTAGATAGATAGATAGATAGATAGATAGATAGATAGATAGATAGATAGATAGATAGATAGATAGATAGATAGATAGATAGATAGATAGATAGATAGATAGATACGTACAAAGTCACAGAAATTCGCTAAGAAATGCTTCGCATTTAATAAATGCAGACAGCCGAGCGTGTAAATGCCGCGCGGTTCGCATTTCTTTATCGCGTTAGTACGCGTGCGTGCACATGTAGGCAAGTGAAAATTGCCGCTATTTCTTTCCTAATCAGTGAGAGAACAACGGTATGCTTCATTCGGGGCTGCAAAAGCGCACGCAATGCGTAAAACATGCGTTACTCCACGTGAAATCAACACCGCACCGCCGCAGCTTCGGCCGCGCTGGACCAAATATGGCGGCGCGCACGACGGTCGCGGTACTTTTCCCGTTCCAGTGACTTTAACGCAGCGCCTCCTCTATCGTCTTTAGACGACATTTGCAGGGAAGCACGCAGATGCGCGGCCATTTTTTTGTCGCAATGTTGACCTTTCGTTTCTACTCCAAGGTCTAGTTAGGCCGCCACATCGCCTATTGCTTCCGCATGTGCACAGTGACGAGTTTAGTTTTGTCTCGCAGGCAGTTTGTGTTTGTTTCGCTAGCAAAAGCTCGTGTCTAATCCGACTTGTAACCAAATCACCTGACCTAGCTTGTTTAGTGCTTACAGGGATGAGATTTCATACATTCGCAGGTGAACTATGGTACTGCAAAACAATGCCGTTGCACACAAATGCTACCATGCCTGCATGTTTGGTGTCTTGGAGTGCACACTTTTATTAGCCAATGAAACATATTAATTCCAATAAACAAGTTTTCATTAATAGCACTGGTTTCTTAATTTTATTGCTCCTTAATAAGCAACGTAGCTCTACCCATGAGTACGTTAGCAGTAAAAAGTAACAGTGTTACAGTTACAACTAGCTAAGCCAAAAAAGTAACTCTGTTACAGTTACAGAGTTTCGAAAGGCAACCCGTTACTGTTACAGTTACTGTGAAAAAGGAGCGTCGCTACTTTTCTGTTACTGTATAAAATAATGAAGGAAAGAAGAGCAGATTTTAAGGGCTCGTTTTTCTTTGTTATATACAATATTAATGAGAACTAAAAAATAATAGATATAGATAGATAGATAGGTAGGCATAAAATAATAGATCACAAATCAAGTGGTAGAATTTATTTAATAACGTATGAAGGCATGCGGCAAAATTGCACGTGGTAAAAACGGAGACAACGGAAACCTAATTGGGCCCGACACAAGCAATCATTTTGTACGCCTCATACTTGAAGTGGAAAACATGGTGGAACGACAGCAGTGAGAAGCGCATGCGAAGTGCAACGGGGAGTGCATCACCAGTGGAGATAACATCCATTGTGTCTGTTCCGTATATTTAAGATGTGTCAGACTCTGTTCGGAGAGGTTCGCGTCGGCTAGGCATACAAACTGTTCTTAAGCCCCGTTACTATACCTTGGGACATGTGTTTGCGACATCCAAACACCACCCACCTACGGACGATCATCGGGATGTCACCCAAAGCACAATGCGGGGATTCTGACGCATCGGCGAAACATGCAGGAAAGGAATAACGAAGCCTAAAGAACACAAGCGGGATGTCAACCCATTCAGTGCGTTTAAGATGGAGCTTGTTGAACACTGCTGGACGACAGGGCGTAGCTTTGACCTAATCAATGCGACGACGCCGCTTTGTGAGCGAAGGTGGGGGGAAAGAACTTCTGGAATCGTGGTTGATTCGCCGTGGCGCATCGGCTTGCAAAAACAACCGTGGCCCCCCTCTGGACATTTACAAGGACATGTGTGACTAGCGGAGTGGTTGACCTCGTATCCATTATTTTTTCTTTTTTGTTGCCAGTGTATACTGAGGATGCCACCTGCACAGCAGGTGAAACGTCTGTCATTTTGTTAATAATTGCTGTGTTAAGTCGGAGTAAACATTTTACTATCACTTCCAAAGAACCTTTTAAAAATCGCTTCGCTAGTTCACGGTATTTCTGGCTCTTAGCCATTCCGCGTTCGGCTGCTTTCTAGCCACCTGTGAAACACGATTAGCTCAGAGCCTCAGACGAAGGAGACTGTAAACTAGGCGTCGTAATGCTTTACCAGTTCACCAAGAACAGAGCTAGATGCTCAAGTGACAAAGGCAATATATATGCGGAAAAAAATGGACGTGAAGTTAGCAGCTGTTCAGTTGCAACATGATTGATTTACGACATGTTGCGTTAATGACTGACCTCTGACCTCGGTCTTCTGCAGGGAAGATAATCCTCTGAACTTTACGACAGAACTGCCACAGGAACCAATCCTTCAGTTTTTAGACCTAAGGCTAACGTTTTACTCGGAGCATGTGCGCTGGCAGTGCGCGCCCAGGTCGCAAAAACCTCTATTGCCTTACACATCAGCTCATTCCAAAGTGATTAAAGATGGGTTGGCTGCATCTTTGGTACGGGCGGCCGTGTCCAAGTCATGTGTACACACGGTGCAGAGCAGTGTTTATGCTCAGATCCAGAGGCTGCAAGAAATAGGGTTTCTGGATTATGTGGTCACTAGATCCTTTGAGAACGTGACGAGATGGATCAAAATATCCAGTAAACGCGAGGACCGAGGGAAAGATAATGAAAGCCGCATCGCCCCGATGCCCTACGTTCACAAGATGGCGCATAACCTTAAGAATGTAGCATCCAGATATGATGTGAAGGTGGTGTTTACGGCTCCCAAGAAGCTGGGCAGCATTTGCGCGCGTGTCAAGCACAGGGCAGAAGGCAAAACCAAAAAGAAAGGTGAATGTGGTGTGAAACACAGAATTGCCTTCATTCCGTGTGCTACAGAAGTAGTATACAAGATCCCTCTTTCATGCGGCAGTAGTAGTATCGGTCAGACTGGCAGGTGCGAAAATGTTAGATTACGGGAACACCAGAGGAAATGCGATAAGAGTGACCGATTATCAAACTTGGTAGCCCATTGCACGCAGGATCAATGCAAGCCACTGTTCAACAAGACGGAAGTGATAGGTAGGCACAGTAACATGAACAAAAGACTTAACCTAGAGACGTACCACATTAACAAATATAGGGAGCGGTGTATCAGCCAGCCTTCTATCACCTTAAGTGATAAAGAAGTTCAATTCTTGAAAGCCACGCACAGACGGTAAACAGATTGAGGTTCCTGTTTTTCCTTTGTTTTGCTCATCAGTAATTTTTCTTGCGCATGTGTCGTGTGCAATAAACCTCGGTTGAGAGTCAGCGCTGTCCGTGTGTGCTTCTTCAAGTGTTTCGTCCCGTATTCCGCGCTGTGCAATTCCATACATTATGCATGCTTTAGAACACATTTTTCTTTTTCTTGCGTATTTATCTTCGTTCTTGTCTGCACAATCCTTTCAACTTTCAAGGGCTTAAAAAAACCACTTTTGCTCCATGCCTTTCATTAACCTTTTTGAGGTCATGAGATTTTATGCACATAACGCATCGCAGTTACCTTCGTTGTATGTTCACCATCCTCTGTACTGATTTTTTTTACTATACCTAAACTTGAAACTTTTTCAGCCACGAGCAATACAAGTGACAGTGTTCCCACTGCCCTTAAACTTTGCGACTTGCCACTGCAGTCTACTTTAGATCCTAAAGTGACTAGACTTTCTGAGGGCTTGGCTGTTATTGAGCGGAAATTGTCCTTTTTAATGCTCTTAAATGCCCTGAATCGCATGGGAGAAAACTTGTTTTCCTTCTCATTTTGCGCTCCGAACTGTTAGCTGCTCTGCGCATAAACTTGATGTTTGAAAATTGGAGGCTATCTTCATCTGGCATTTCAACTGTAAACTCCAGCCTTTGTTGTGTACCTGTGAACATTTCGACATTTTCTGTTTTGGTCTCTTCTACAAAACATTGACATAAAGAAAGAAATTAAATATCAACGTAGGGAAACATTTAACTTCTCCAAAGCTATGAGCTCATGCAGCTGCAGAAAAGAAAATGATGAAGAAAAACCTGTCAAAAAGCAAGCAGTAAGTGTGTAGCTGCCTAGGCCATATCTTTCATCATCATCATCAGCCTGTCTACGCCCACTGCAGGGCAAAGGCCTCTCCCATG
This sequence comes from Rhipicephalus sanguineus, assembly GCF_013339695.2. Classification (NCBI taxonomy): domain Eukaryota; kingdom Metazoa; phylum Arthropoda; class Arachnida; order Ixodida; family Ixodidae; genus Rhipicephalus; species Rhipicephalus sanguineus. The sequence continues at coordinate 328,778,496 of NC_051176.1, read as the reverse complement.
TTCCGCCAATCAACCCGGTCCTGTGCTTTCTGCTGCCACGTTATACCTACAAACTTCTTAATCTCATCTACCCACCTAATTTTCTGTCTCCCCCTCACGCGTTTACCATCTCTTGGAATCCAGTCAGTTACCCTTAACGACCACCGGTTATCCTGCCGACGTGCTACGTGCCCGGCCCATGTCCATTTCTTCTTCTTGATTTCAACTATGATGTCCTTAACCCCCGTTTATTCCCTGACCCACTCTGCTCTCTTCCTGTCTCTTAAAGTTACACCTATCATTTTCCTTTCCATCGCTCGCTGCGTCGTCCTCAATTTAAGTTGAACCCTCTTTGTAAGGCTCCAGGTTTCTGCTCCGTAGGTAAGTACCGGTAAGATGCAGCTGTTATATACCTTTCTCTTGAGGGATAGTGGTAGATTACCATTCATGATTTGAGAATGCTTGCCGAATGAGCCCCATCCCATCCTTATTCTTCTAGTTATTTCACTCTCATGGTTCGGCTCCGCGGTTACTACCTGTCCTAAGTAGACGTACTCCTTTACAACTTCCAGTGTCTCTCCACCTATCGCAAAGCGCTGTTCTCTGCCAAGATTGTTCCACATTACTTTAGTTTTATGCATATTAATTTTCAGACCTACTCTTCTACTTTCCGTATCCAGTTCAGTAATCATGAGCTGTAATTCGTCTCCCGCGTTACTCATCAATGCAATGTCATCAGCGAATCGCAGGTTACTGAGATACTCTCCATTAACTCTTATCCCTAATTCTTCCCAATCTAGGGCCCTGAAAACCTCCTGTAAACACGCGGTGAATAACATTGGAGAGATCGTGTCTCCCTGCCGTACGCCCTTCTTTATTGGGATTCTCTCGCTTTCTTTATGGAGGACTATAGTGGCTGTGGATCCGCTGTATATTTCTGCCATTATGTTTATGTAGGCTTCGTCGATGCCCTGATTGCGCAGTGCCTGCATGACTGCTGATGTCTCCACCGAGTCAAATGCCTTCTCGCAATCTATGAAGGCTATGTATAGGGGTTGGTTGTATTCCGCGCATTTCTCTATCACCTGATTGATAGTATGAATATGGTCTATTGTTGAGAAGCCTGTACGAAATCCTGCCTGGTCCCTTGGTTGATTGAACTCTAATGTCGTATTAATTCTGTTAGCAATTACTTTTGTAAATAGCTTGTAGAAAACGGACAGTAAGCTTATGGGCCTGTAATTTTTCAGGTCCTTGACGTCCCCTTTCTTATGGATCAAGATAATGTTGGCATTCTTCCAAGATTCTGGTATCCTCCCCGTCGAGAGACACTTCGTATACAGGGTGGCCAGTTTTTCTAACATAATCTCTCCACCGTCTTTCAACAGGTCTGATGTTACCTGATCCTCACCAGCTGCTTTGCCTCTTTGCATTCCCTTTAGGGCTTTCTTTACTTCTCCTGCCAATACTGGTGGGATGTCAGATTCCTCTGCGCTAATACTGCTTCTTACGTTATCATCCTGACTGTCTCGGCTGCTGTACAGATCTCTGTAGAACTCTTCCGCTACCTCAACTATTCTATCCATATTATTTGTGACATTGCCTTCCTTGTCCCTTAATGCATACATCCGATTTTTGCCTATGCACAGTTTTGTCTTCATAGCTTTGAGGCTTCTTCCGTTCTTTAGAGCATGCTCAATTCTCTCCATATTATACTTTCTTATGTCGGCTACTTTACGCCTATTGATTAGCTTCGAAAGCTCCGCCAGCTCTATTTTGTCTGTTGCACTTGAGGCTTTCATAGCTTGACGTTTCTTAATGAGGTTTTTCGTCTCTTGGGATAGCTTACCAGTGTTCTGTCTGACGACTGTACCCCCGACTTCCACTGCACACTCCTTAATGATACTAGTCAGATTATCATTTATTGCGTCAACACTAAGGTCGGTTTCCTCGGTTAAAGCCGCATACCTATTCTGAAGTGAAACTCTGAATTCCTGTACTTTCCCTCTCAGAGCTAGTTCATTAATCGGCTTCTTGCGTATCAGTTTCGGCCGTTCCTTCCTCACGTCTAGTTGAATTCTAGATCTTACCATTCTATGGTCACTGCATCGGATCTCTTTAACTACTTCCACATCCTGTACAATGCCCGGGTGGCCGCACATTATGAAGTCTATTTCATTTTTAGTTTCGCCATTAGGACTCCTCCACGTCCATTTACGAGTAGCCCGTTTTCTGTAGAAGGTATTCAAGATGCGTAAATTATTGCGTTCTGCAAACTGTACTAGTAACTCCCCTCTGGCGTTTCTAGAACCGATGCCATATTCCCCAACTGCATGATCTCCAACCTGCTTCTTGCCTAGCTTTGCATTAAAGTCGCCCATCAGTACAGTATACTGTGTCTTTACCTTACTCATTGCTGATTCTACGTCTTCGTAGAAGCGTTCAACCAGTTGATCATCATGGCTGGATGTAGGCGCGTAGGCCTGTACCACCTTCATCTTGTACCTCTTATTAAACTTAATTACGATACATATCACCCTCTCATTAATGCTATAGTATTCCTCTATATTACCAGCTATATTTTTATGAATAAGGAATCCCACCCCTAGTTCTCTTCTGTCAGCTAAGCCACGATAGCATAGGACGTGTCCGTTCTTCAGCACTGTATATGCCTCTTGTGGCCTCCTAACCTCACTGAGCCCTATTACATCCCATTGAACACCCTCTAATTCCTCGAATAGTACAGCTAGACTCGCCTCACTAGATAAAGTTCTAGCGTTATACGTAGCCAAGTTCAGATTCCAATGGCGGCCTGTCCGGCCGTGTGTGTCTCATCTTCCTTCGTCTTGTGTTTAAGTAAGCGCTGTTTTACATTTTTACCATGGAACCTCACCAACTCGCCCAACTTGCGTGTCTTCTTAGCACCCTCCGCTGCGTCGCAGGTCTGGCCGCCGCCTTGGTCAGTTGCTTCGCAGCCGCTGGGGACTGAGGGCCGAGGGTTAATTGGTGTATTCATGTGGGAGGTAGTGGCCAAGTACTACACCAGGGTGGCCAATCCTGCTCTGGTGAGGGAGTGCATTGCTGGCTGTGGTCGCCAGTGAGGCTGCACCCCAGGCCTTTTTACACAATTCCATCATCACGCGGATTTTTTTAAAAATCCGGTTGGGAATTGTCCGGCACCGGGATTCGAACCACGGACCTCTTGCATGCGAAGCTGATGCTCTACCACTACGCCATCGCTGTACGACTGCCATCGCTGTGCCATATCTTTGGTTTGAGTCAAATTTTACGAGGTCGATCGGCTTTTTGTAAAACGAGTTTGGGCATATCGTGGTTTTATCAGGCACATCGACCACACGGCACCTAAATAGTAGCTTATGCTTCAAAGTATAGAGCGCAGACATCGATTTCATCAAAACGAAGTGCACGCTCCGGTGTGCTGATGTGCATATCACAAAGAGCATTCGTTGACGTATTCTTGCTGGGACGAGGAACACTTGACTATAGCTTGCCGAGTCATAGGAGTACATATGTAAAGTTTATTACACTGCTATAAGAATGGAAAGCCTACAGTGCAACCCCGAGTAACGAGACAAACAGCACCACCACAGCTGCTCATGAATACATTTACGTACGAGCTGTACCGTGTGGTTGCTCACTAAGAGTCACTGCAGAACATTTGTCAGCACTTGTCTGGTAGATTAAAATGACTACCTATCATAAATGGTGCACCTTTCTGTTCTCTAACCCAAGCAAACTGTCTTGAAAATTATCCGCCGAGGTAGCTTGGCACATGAGGCATCGCTCAGCTAAGCTCGAGGGTGCGGGTTCAATTCCCGGCCACAGTGGTCGCATGTCGATAGGGTGCACGTTAAAGGTTAGGTGCACTTAAAGAATCCCAGATGCTCGAAATTAATCGTGAGTGTCCCTTATGATATGACTCATATCGTATCGTGGTTTTGGCAAGTCACACTTCGGTGACCATTACTGTGCTATAAAAATTTCAACATCTATTATCACCGTTTTTGGATTTCACCTGTGGCCGCACACGAAAGGTGGTGGTGGCTACGTGCCACACGCGATGGGGGAAAGGGTTTCATAACGTATGTGACAGGCATGTCATGTTATTCATGTCGTGATCTATCACATTCATCAGGCACTTATGTCCTCCTATGCCAATTTTCGTATATACCAGTTAGGCACTTGACCACAACAGCACTGAAGTAGGCAGCTAGATATACGGACAGATGGAAATGGCTAAAAGTACCTTTGGTTCGCTAAGAAATGCTTGATATTTAACAAAGAACACAAACAGGTATTTTAAATGTGTCAACAATGTTATCTACAAGATCCCTTTCACGTGCGGAAAATCGTACATAGGGTAAATAGGCCGATGTATTAATATTAGGCGAAGAGCTTGTGTTGGGGCTAGTTTGAGCACTTTACTTATACTTAAAAAGCAGCGCTGCAAAGAAAATACACATGACAAAACTACACACACCAAGCATTGAATCTGTGTGGTTTCGCCCGTGTCCATTTCTACTTTGCCTTCGCCCGTGTCCATTTCTACTAATAGAGCAGCTTTTGACATAGAAGTAGGTGAAGAGGGCGTAAATATGCGACAGAGATGCTTCAGTCACCGGGACACTTGGCATCGCACCGCACACAGTGCAGCTGCAAGCCTATCTTCAACAAAACAAAGGCTTTGAATCGATGCAAGTCTTTTTGAGAATGCTCTCTGCAAATGAAATGAGGAGATGCTGGAAATACCAAGCACTGAGCAGCCTTTCAGTTTGAAGGTTAAGCGCTACTAAGATACAGTGCGGACAACATTTGCGAAGAGTGTTCTTTAGGCACAATGAGGCAACGGCTCCTTAAAGCATGGAGTGGGCGGGCTCGAAAAGCGAAAGTGGTTTGTTAAGGCCCGAACACACGTACGCGTTGCAGCGCGTCAACGCGTGACGTTTTGAGGCGGCGTCGCGCCCTCTCCCTATGGGGAGAGAGGGCGCACGGCTACGCGAAGCTGCGTGCCCTCCCTCTAGATAGGGAGAGGGCGCGACGCCGCGTCAAAAAGTCACGCGTTGACGCGCTGCAACGTGTACGTGTGTTCGGGCCTTTAGCGTGTGTTTCAAAGCACCAGCAGGTACCAACACCTTTGAAATGAAGCCACATATCTAAAAATCTGATCCGGCCATTGACTAGAACTTCGTGCACAAGGTCAAGTTAGCCCATTAATCTTTGAGCATAAACAACACCTTTTTGCTGTCACGTTTAATAGCCTGCGGATCACAAATGAAAACATCGGTATGATGTGAAAGTCAATACACACTACAGGCTATCTTATCTAAGCAGAATGACTGACCGAGCAGCAAGCAAGCAAGCAAGCAATGTGTCTGCGGCATAAAGCACAGGCACTACCCCTCTTGCACAGTGGTAGTGTACCAAACTTCTCTAAGATGTAGAAAAGTGTACATTGGCCAAACTGGGACATGCATCAATGATAGGTTCAAGGACCATGCAAACATAAAAAATGTGCGTGAAGGTTTCGTTTTCTGGCTCGCTACTGTGTAACTTGTAAGGACTGCTCACCAACTTGGAAAACACTTGTCATTGAAGGAGTAGTCACACGAATTTTAGAATTTTTTCAGTGGTGCTCTAAAAACAAGAACACTGGTGTCGAGAACCCTAGAGTATATATAGTGGTGCCTCGAAATGCATTGAGTGTAGTTTTAATAGCACTGCCTTAAAAAAATCACTCTGTTTCGATATCGAGGGGGCGGTTTCACAGCGACATGTTAGCACAGTCTGGTGTAGGTCTAGGTTGTGTGGGGGCAGCAACTCGCGATGTACAATACTCGAAGACAGCTTATCTTGGCAGTGAAGCAAAGGCTACAGAGGCGAGGCTACCGCACATTCATGGTACTCGGCCGCTAGTATTACGCAGCTTGCAGTCGATTTTAATCTGCTTTTTTTTTTCATTATGTCACACTGCAAGCACCCTCATCCTAGTGGAAAACTTGCAAAATGCGTGTTGATCTCGGAGGCTTTCATTCTGGCGATAGCGGCCGTTCCAGCCCCTACCAAAAAACAGAGGGCAGCACAGGAAAATGAAGGCAAATTCCTGTTTATGTTTTGCTTGCTCACAGCGTTAGTGCCTTTACAAAAACATATACATGAAAAATGTGACTCGAAGAGACATTTCACTTGCTCAGTGTATATTTCAGTGTCATGTTTCGGGTATATTTTAAAGACGATAGTCTTTCTTGGGGAACTTAAACGCAGAAATTTTGGTCTGTCTTTCTGTCTTTCTGTTTGTCGGCACGTCACCCGATTCAGCCAATCGACCAAAGTTGAACCACTTGCTTACCGCCCACCCATCTTGAACTGGTACGGCTGTTCATACTTGTGAACGTTGTCGATCAAAAAGTAAATCTTACGCATATCTGAGGCGTAACATCATTAGGTAAATATTAGGTGGTGTGTTCCTTTAATAGAAAATACATAGATACGCAATTTTAAAGACCTTGATGGTATGCGTTTAACGTTGAGACAGTAACGCGTTTATTAAAAGATTGCCACAGCTGAAGCGATCAGCGGTCCAAGCCGAGCAAGCGCGAGCGCCAACAACAACCGTCTTCGTCTTCTTCTTTCGCAGGCGTTCTTGTCTGCGCCCTACCATGTTACAAATCACTCCCCCGCGGAAAAGGAGCCATCCTGGCGACCTAAGGAACAGGTACAACTGGTGGGTCATAATGCGGCTTCAGTCGATCGACGTGAACAGTCTCGCGGCCGCAACGACGGCGGTCCGTAGATGATTGAACGGGCTCAATCATATAGTTAACTGGTGATGCTTGACGTGTATGACGCGGTAGGGGCCTTCGTACTTAGGCAGGAGCTTTGTGGAAAGGCCAGGAGCGGAGGAGGGAACGCGAAGCCACACCAACGTTCCAGGCGAATACGACTGAGGAGGCAGGTTTTCGTCGTGACGGTCCTTCTGGCCCTACTCGCCCTACAGTGTTACAACCCTAGTTTCTTAAGGTACGCTGAAAATGCGACTGCGCTGAAACTTGTCTTCCTTCGTTCCCTCTGCACAAGCTCATGTTGTGTTTCGGTTTCGGTTCAGTATTGCATTGTACGAATGACAGGGGGCGCCGCTCTGGCATTCCTGTTTTACCCAGGCGATGTGTAAGAGAGTTTGTGGAGAGTACTCGTTGAGTGCGGACGTTTCTTCTCCTTCGGCGCATCGCGCCAAACAGCGTGTTCAGGCTGGCCGGCGTCCCCACCGGTCGCGTTGGTCACCGCCGGTCTTCGCCTGCCGCTGCGCCGGGACTACCAGCCCGCAACACAGCACTCATGTTTCCCGACGTATTGCCAGATGGCGTCCATATCTCATGCAGCGCCTCTTCTATCGTCTTTAGGCGAAATTTGCAGCGAAGCACGCAGATACGCGGCCAATTTTTTTTCTGAGAAATATAGAGCCTGCGACTGCACAAGGACCAACACATGTCAGGAATGCCATTTTTACCTCGAAAAACGGGTGTGCAGAATAAGTAGTGCTTCTAAGAAATAAAAAAAGAAGGAATTTTTGTAAAGTGAGCAATAATATCACCTATGACTCTTTTAGTCTCATAATAAAGTAACATTGGATTTTAACCTAGTCCAGATCATAAGCCAACCAACTCGTGACTCTAATATACTGGACTTAGTATTAACAACGGCATCAAATACTATAGGAAATATAACGTACTTAGACGGTTTTAGTGATCACCGGTTATTGCAAATGATCCTTAATGTCCCATCTCATATTTCTGGTGCCACAACAAAAATAATTCGGGATTACAAAAGAGGAAACTATAGTGTTATAAATGATGAATTGTGTGCATTCTTTGAGCGCGTGTTATTACCGTCCTTCCATAATCGGTCCGTTCAAGACAACTGGACTCTATTTAAAAACAAGTTAGCTTCTTTAGTAAATGTACACATTCCATTAATCAAAATAACAAATGATAAACGCAATCCGTGGTTCAAGAAGTCACTAAACAGGCTGTGAAATAAAAAAAGAGATTATACGCAGCAGCAAAACGCGCGCAGAATGTCGCATCGTGGCAAAAATACAGGGACTTTTAGAGAACTACTGCTCTGCGATACGCGCTGCCCGGGATAAATATTTTTCTCGCGATCTACCGTCTTTGCTCACTAACGCAAAAAAGTTTTGGAAACAAGTGTGTCCGGAACGCCACGATAACATCACCTTGCACAATGACGACCAAATTCCCATTCCAGACCACGACTGTCCTAACGCTTTCAATGCATTCTTTTCATCAGTTTACACCATTGAAGACCATATAAACGTACCTGAAGTAGCTGATCTTGACTATCCCTTTTTGCACCCCATTGACATCACTGTCGACGGCATCGCATCTATTATAAACAATCTTAAACTGTCCACGTCAGCAGCTGTTGACGAGATTAATACAAAGATACTAAAAAATACGATCTCAGCCTCGAGTACAATACTTTGTCATATCTTTCGGCAATCACTATCAACAGGAGAGCTTCCACACGACCGCAAAATCGCGAAGGTCGTTCCCTTGTTTAAAAGTGAGAATAGAAATTCACCTCAAAATTACAGGCCCATTTCACTAACATCCATCTGCTGTAAGATGCTTGAGCATATCATCGCCTTCCATATTTACGACCATTCAGAGCAAAATAACTTTTTCTTTTCGAACCAACATGGCTTTAGGAAGGCACTATCGTGCGAAACACAATTGTTTGAGTTCACATCTGACCTACATCATAACTTTGATCAAAACCTGCAAATTGACTGCATTTTTCTGGATTTTTCGAAAGCCTTCGATCGGGTAGCTCACTGTCGACTAATCTCTAAACTATCTTCCTTGTGTTTAGATTATTTAACGCTGTCATGGATACGCAATTTTCTTACTAACCGGCAGCAGTTCACCATTGTTAATAATTTTTCCTCTCCACTTACGTTTCTTCTGGGCTGCCGCAGGGCAGTGTGCTCGGTCCGCTGCCTTTTCTGATTTATATTAACGACTTACCGAATGACATATCTTCACAAGTGCGTATTTTTGCTGACGACTGTTTAATTTACCGAGCAATTACTAGTACTAATCACCACGTAATCATTCAGAATGACCTTGACCTTATTAGCAATTGGTGCGATTGTTGGCTAATGTCCCTAAATCCAAATAAGTGCAAGGCAATGTCCTTCTCTCGCAAACATTCCCACTCAGATTTTTCATACTACATTAATGACAAACTTGTATCTAACGTTAATTCTTTCAAATATTTAGGTGTCACCTTAACATCTAACCTTTCCTGGACTGATCATATCACTAACGTATGCAGCAACGCCTCACGATCATTAGGCTACCTACGCCGGAACTTACGTACGACGCCCACTAATACACGCGCTTTAGCCTACCTAACATTTGCACGCTGTCACATTTAATAGCCTGCGGATCACAAATGAAAACATCGGTATGATGTGAAAGTCAATACACATTATAGGCCATCTTATCTAAGCAGAATGACTGACCCAGCAGCAACCAAGCAAGCAAGCAATGTGTCTGCGGCATAAAGCACAGGCACTACCCCTCTTGCACAGTGGTAGTGTACCAAACTTGTCTAAGATGTAGAAAAGTGTACATTGGCCAAACTGGGACATGCATCAATGATAGGTTCAAGGACAATGCAAACATAAAAAATGTGCGTGAAGGTTTCGTTTTCTGGCTCGCTACTGTGTAACTTGTAAGGACTGCTCACCAACTTGGAAAACACTGGTCATTGAAGGAGTAGTCACACGAATTTTAGAAATTTTTCAGTGGTGCTCTAAAAACAAGAACACTGGTGTCGAGAACCCCAGAGTATATATATAGTGGTGTCTCGAAATGCATTGAGTATAGTTTTAATAGCACTGCCTTAAAAAATCACTCTGTTTCGATATCGAGAGGGCGGTTTCACAGCGACATGTTAACACAGTCTGGTGTAGGTCTAGGTTGTGTGGGGGCAGCAACTCGCGATGTACAATACTCGAAGACAGCTTATCTTGGCAGTGAAGCAAAGGCTACAGAGACGAGGCTACCGCACATTCATGGTACTCGGCCGCTAGTATTACGCAGCTTGCAGTCGATTTTAATCTGCTTTTTTTTCATTATGTCACACTGCAAGCACCCTCATCCTAGTGGAAAACTTGCAAAATGCGTGTTGATCTCGGAGGCTTTCATTCTGGCGATAGCGGCCGTTCCAGCCCCTACCAAAAAACAGAGGGCAGCACAGGAAAATGAAGGCAAATTCCTGTTTATGTTTTGCTTGCTCACAGCGTTAGTGCCTTTACAAAACATATACATGAAAAATGTGACTCGAAGAGACATTTCACTTGCTCAGTGTATATTTCAGTGTCATGTTTCGGGTATATTTTTTTCCGAGAAATAGAGAGCCTGCGACTGCACAAGGACCAACACATGTCAGGAATGCCATTTTTACCTCGAAAAACGGGTGTGCAGAATAAGTAGTGCTTCTAAGAAATAAAAAAAGAAGGAATTTTTGTAAAGTGAGCAATAATATCACCTATGACTCTTTTAGTCTCATAATAAATTAACATTGGATTTTAACCTAGTCCAGATCATAAGCCAACCAACTCGTGACTCTAATATACTGGACTTAGTATTAGCAACGGCATCAAATACTATAGGAAATATAACGTACTTAGACGGTTTTAGTGATCACCGGTTATTGCAAAGGATCCTTAATGTCCCATCTCATATTTCTGGTGCCACAACAAAAATAATTCGGGATTACAAAAGAGGAAACTATAGTGTTATAAATGATGAATTGTGTGCATTCTTTGAGCGCGTGTTATTACCGTCCTTCCATAATCGGTCCGTTCAAGACAACTGGACTCTATTTAAAAACAAGTCAGCTTCTTCAGTAAATGTACACATTCCATTAATCAAAATTACAAATGATAAACGCAATCCGTGGTTCGAGAAGTCACTAAACAGGTTGTGAAATAAAAAAAGAGATTACACGCAGCAGCAAAACGCGCGCAGAATGTCGCATCGTGGCAAAAATACAGGGACTTTTAGAGAACTACTGCTCTGCGATACGCGCTGCCCGGGATAAATATTTTTCTCACGATCTACCGTCTTTGCTCACTAACGCAAAAAAGTTTTGGAAACAAGTGTGTCCGGAACGCCACGATAACATCACCTTGCACAATGACGACCACATTCCCATTCCAGACCACGACTGTCCTAACGCTTTCAATGCATTCTTTTCATCAGTTTACACCATTGAAGACCATATAAACGTACCTGAAGTAGCTGATCTTGACTATCCCTTTTTGCACCCCATTGACATCACTGTCGACGGCATCGCATCTATTATAAGCAATCTTAAACTGTCCACGTCAGCAGCTGTTGACGAGATTAATACAAAGATACTAAAAAATACGATCTCAGCCTCGAGTACAATACTTTGTCATATCTTTCGGCAATCACTATCAACAGGAGAGCTTCCACACGACCGGAAAATCGCGAAGGCCGTTCCCTTGTTTAAAAGTGAGAATAGAAATTCACCTCAAAATTACAGGCCCATTTCACTAACATCCATCTGCTGTAAGATGCTTGAGCATATCATCGCCTTCCATATTTACGACCATTTAGAGCAAAATAACTTTTTCTTTTCGAACCAACATGGCTTTAGGAAGGCACTATCGTGCGAAACACAATTGTTTGAGTTCACATCTGACCTACATCATAACTTTGATCAAAACCTGCAAATTGACTGCATTTTTCTGGATTTTTCGAAAGCCTTCGATCGGGTAGCTCACTGTCGACTAATCTCTAAACTATCTTCCTTGTGTTTAGATTCTTTAACGCTGTCATGGATACGCAGTTTTCTTACTAACCGGCAGCAGTTCACCATTGTTAATAATTTTTCCTCTCCACTTACGTTTCTTCTGGGCTGCCGCAGGGCAGTGTGCTCGGTCCGCTGCCTTTTCTGATTTATATTAACGACTTACCGAATGACATATCTTCACAAGTGCGTATTTTTGCTGACGACTGTTTAATTTACCGAGCAATTACTAGTACTAATCACCACGTAATCATTCAGAATGACCTTGACCTTATTAGCAATTGGTGCGTTTGTTGGCTAATGTCCCTAAATCCAAATAAGTGCAAGGCAATGTCCTTCTCTCGCGAACATTCCCACTCAGATTTTTCATACTACATTAATGACAAACTTGTATCTAACGTTAATTCTTTCAAATATTTAGGTGTCACCTTAACATCTAACCTTTCCTGGACTGATCATATCACTAACATATGCAGCAACGCCTCACGATCATTAGGCTACCTACGCCGGAACTTACGTACGACGCCCACTAATACACGCGCTTTAGCCTACCTAACATTTGCTCGCCCTCAGCTTGAATTCGCTTCCTCAGTTTGGTCCCCTCATTATACTTTTTTAACTAACATGCTTGAAACAGTTCAGAATAGAGCCGCTAGATTTATATCACAAAATACGATCATAGCACAAGCATAACCCAAATTAAGAAAAACTTATCTATTTCCCCTTTGACCACTCGTCGTGAAATAACCCTCCTATCATTGTTTCATAAATACGTGCACGGAGCAAGGCCATCACCGATAATGTTGCAAGTCTCTGAATTCACGTCAAAAAGACTACGTAATCATCTCTCTTTCACGCGCATCTACGGCAAAACAGACATCTTCAACTCATCTGCCCTACCGCGCGTCATCCGCATGTGGAACGACCTTCCAGATGACATAGTTTCTGAGCGCAACAAAGATAAATTTTGTCAGCACCTAAACACTCATTTCCAGAATTAACTTTTCGCTTTTTTCGCGTCTAGTTTGGTATTTATGTATTTAACTATCAGGTCTTTCTTGTTTCATTTTATTAGTGATTTTCATTATGTTTGACTACTAACATGCACTTGATATTTATTGTATAATCTTGAGCAATGCTGTTTGTTTTTATGTCTTGTGTAACTCCATGCCATTTTAGAATTTGTATTTATTTTATAGCTTGTTGTTGTATAGTCACTATGTCGCATGTTTCACATTCTGTATTTAGTCTCCATGGCATTTTGTTTACCGTTGTAACTGTTCAACATTATATAACCATTGACATTTTGTATTATTATTGAAATCGTGTGTAGCCATGTTGATAATAATTTGATGTTCCCCTTACACAATGCCCCGTTGGGCCTGTGGTATTTTGAATAAATAAATAAAACAGTATTCGTTGGCGCAAGGCCAATGGGAGAATTATCAATAAAGTTATGTACTATTTTCTGGCGTGCTAGCAGTCATGCGTTTAGGTTCGGTAGCATACACAGCACTGCCAAGAAAGGTTGTCCCCGAGTATAGCAGCAGCTACAGTCTACCGTCTGCCATCAGTCTCACGTAAGCAATGATGAATGAATTTGTTTATCAACTCTGACAGCGATTTTGGCGACATGCAGGATGCAGAGTTCGCAAACACAGCAAACTGAGTTGACTCGTCATCCTAACGGCTATCGTGGTGACATTAAAGGGCCCCTAAACAGCCTCTGAAAACAGAAAATACAAGCGCATTATTCTCTTGGCGTTTCTCATTTTTTTGGCACACTTCGTGGCGCCAGAACGGTGATTCATGGTACATCATTAGGGTACATACGCTCAACTGGTCTATATACGAGAAATATCAGTTGTGAATTGTCTCCTACCCTGCTTCGCCATGCAGTAGCCCACCCGTGCTCCCTTTGTCTTGCATGATTATCGTGTGTGATCAACTGATTTCACTTAATTTTCTACATTTCTGCCTGCACAATTGAACATAACAGAGTGTACCGACAAGCGTGAGATCCTTATAAGCTCAACGCCTAGTGCTGACGTTGTACGCATGCTTTATGAAGAAATATGTGGCTAGGAGATATCACCTGTAGCAAGGACGAGACAGTGAAGGCAAGAAACCACTCCCTCTTCTTTGAACTCGGAGTGGTTTAGGGGCCCTTAAAAAAAAACTAAGATATTATAAAATGCGTGTTTCCTGCCTGCGATGTTTGGAGGACCTTAACATTACATGCCAAGGGAATGAAAAATATACCTTGTTTGATGCCTGAAAATCATGTCAATACTCCTTTAAGAAGAGCAAAACTTGTACGACATGAGAAATCATGGAATCTGAAGCATTCCTAATCATGGCTGCTGTCAGATACGCAGATAAAGAGCTTGTTTATTTACACATAGGCAGGTGATGGCACCTCGATTAGACGGCGTATGAACAATAATTCTGTATAAAATTCAGAAGTCCGGCACTCGTGCTCGTACTCTTGTTTTGCTTCCCTTTTATTGTTTTTTTTTGCTGCAGTATTTTTCAATTATGTACTAACACAGCGCCAGTCTTATATCGTTTGTGTCTTCTGTTGTCTTCGTTTCATTGTGCTGCACATGCTCAGTATGTACCAACATGCCCAACTGAATCTAGAGGTGTTTTTTCATTGCGGATTTTGTTTGCCATTTCACTTTTAGGCAGCTTTTTAAATGTGAAGCATTTCTTAGCGAACCTTTGGCACTTCGAGCGTTGTTATGTACGTGTCTGTCTGTCTGTCTGTCTGCCTGTCTGTCTAGCTAGCTAGCTATCTAGCTAGCCACCTACGTCTGGGTGCTCTCATGATTGCCTCCTTAACTTGGTGTAGACCATAATTGGCATGGGAGGGTAAGAAGACTTGACGAATATGACTGTCGCGTCATGACACAAATAACGTGAAAATCCTGTCGTGTACGTCGTCAAACCCTTTCCTCCAGACACGTGTGGCACATACCCGTTTACCACGGGCCGCGGTGTACGGGTATGCGCCACAGGTGATTGACAGTTTATATATACCCAGGAACAGCGAGAACAGACATTGGTAACTTAAATGCGAGAACGTTAAGAAAAAACCGACATCGGCAGTGTTGACCCGACAAATGGAAGCAATAAAATTAGGATCCCAGAAGGAATCGAACCTAAGCATTCTGTGTGGCAATCAGGTATTCTACCACAGAGCCACACCATGTCTATAAACTGGTTAAAAAAACAGCCTATGCAGGCGTAATGGCGGTGCAACGTCAATAGACCTTTTTCAAGCAATCCCATAAGGCACCGCAAGCGCGCAAAGCAGTGTGGGAAAAGTTGGTACAGTCGGGCCTCGCTCTGGTCGTGTGGAAACGAAAGCTAGGGAAGTGCGCCAGATATCGAACGCCGTGTTCTACTGGAGGCTTTTCGTCAACGAAATTTGTAATCTCCGCATCGTTCGTAAGCTGTAAGTATACATATACCTGCATGTTTGCACGTTCAATGCTCGAGAATTTCAACAACTGCTGCTCGCATGCCATGCAGTTGCTTGCACCGCCAGCGTATGCTCGAAGTGACTACCTAGTTGCTATCAAACATTTCCAGCGCGTCGACTGCTCGGAGTAGGAGTGTGGATTGCCTAACGAGGCGCTATGACACCCGTGGGAGGGAGGTGAGCGAACGTTTAGTTTGTTTGCCGCGCAACGTAGTTAGGCGCCTGAGTGTCCCGAGCAGACAAAATGCAGTGTGGTGAATGACAACAGGATGAACGCATAGCAGGAAACGTACGCGCTCTCACACGCCGATTTAAAAAAATACCACATTCTAGGCTACGGATGGAAGTACGATCGGTATCATTGGTATTTCACCAACATGGCTCGTTTTTTCTGCGCTTATAACTTATCTGAAGAGCGATCTCGCACGGCGACGCCGTCGAGGCACTCGCCACATGAGGTTCCTTTCTTGTGCACCAGTGTCTCGGAATTTATGCACAGAACGTTAATACGCTATCGACACCTGTCACTTTCGATCGCCAGACACGTTTTCTGTGGCGTCTGACTCCCTTGTTCATGTTCCGCGACGAGTACCATCGGGATCAGAAGCGCTCGTATAGCACCGGCATAACATACGACTGCGCACGTGAAATATGAAAGTTAGCAAATAAACAGTCCAAATTCCATGCAACCACGGCATGAATGCGTAAAAGTGTGATATGCAATTCACACTTTCACAAAATTAATGGACCGCAGGTAGGCTGACACTTCTGCTATATTTTTAAACAGTATTTAAATGAACTGTAAAATGAGATTACAGCACTGGTTGATTTAGCATTTTGAAGACTGAATTTTTACACCCAATGATAATCTGCAGGCCCTCAATGATAGATTACATATGCACAACTGTAGATAGACACCTTATGAAAAGAATTTTTTTCAGGTTCAGATATATCCATAGGTTAACAAAATAGAGGACGTACACTCAAATCCACCAAATGTTTTATTTTCCTCTTTTTTTTTGGGGGGGGGGGGGCTCACCTAATCCTTAAAATTTTCCTGAACCACACTCCCTCAGACTTGGCATCACCAAAATTTTACTCGTCTGGACTCTGGCTTATTAATATTCAGCTTGCCCAAGCTCACTTAGATTCAGGCTCTCAAAACTCATGATTAACTGGACACACAAGTGAATATGCCAACCTGTGCGTATATGCACCATTTTGTCTGCAATGCTTCTTTTCATCTCTAATGTGTTGCTTATTTTTCAGGTCGGTCCTTGCTCAACAGCAGGACTGGAACCTTCCGAAAGGTCCTTGGACTAAACAAATGAAGGGATTCCCGTCAAGCTTCTGTGATGGCCAACATTATAGACCATGGAAAGGCCTTCGGAGCAGAGAAGCATAGTGGATCAGGCTACCGGATGTTTAAAGCTGACAAAGTCTGCTCTGTTTTACTGCACCACAACAGTGAAATGACATTTGTAAAAGCAAAAATTGAGGCATCTTTTTCACTGAATAAGTTGCATGACACAACTTGTGTAGTTGCCTCAAATGGCCAAATCACAGGTGGTCATTGTTCGTGTGCAGCAGGTGCAGGCGGTGTTTGTAAGCACGTTGCTGCATTATTGTGGTATTTGCTCGACATCAAGCGCATGGGCCACCATTTTGTGTCGGACACTCTATCCTGCACATCAAAGCCAAGGACTTGGGGTCCTCGCAGTGGTGGATTGAAGCGCAAGCTTGAGGCCACGGATTTTTCAAATTTGGAGCTTGTCAAACACAAGCCGGGAAAAACACCACGACAGAAGAAGCAAGGCGCGGCTGAAAAAGATTTTCACTTTGGCAGTGAGCACACTTAGGAACCTTTGCACAGGCCTCAAGGAATCAGACCTCTCGCCAATGCTTGCTGCTGTCATTGAAGACGCGAACTACAGGCCAGTGAGACCGTGTGAGCGACCAGAAGCTGTGCATGAGGAGCCGCCTACGGAGGCTGTGCGTGAGGAGCAGCAACGTGTGAAGCTTCCCCTCACTGTGCTACAAGGTCAGCCTGATGAGTTCACCGCGTGTTCACTATCTCTAGAACAAGCCCAGGCTCTAGAGGAGATGACTCGTGGCCAAGCCAATATACCACTGTGGCACGAAGAGAGAAAGAAAAGGGTGACGGCGTCCCGCTTCGGCGAAATCGTCGTACGCAAAGCTCCCATCACACAAAAATTTATTGCTTGTGTGACAGGTTCAAAAGCGATCCCTGCCACAAAATACATGAAGATTGGAATGGAAAACGAGGCAAGGGCCATAGAAAAGTACAAGAAGCTGCGAAATGTTGACGTGCTTCCTGTGGGACTCTGCGTGAACCCTGGCGCCCCATTTCTAGGTGCCTCGCCAGATGGTCTCACATGGGACAGAAGCAAAAGCGAGTATGGCCTTTTGGAGGTGAAGACCCTTGCGAAAACAATGGAAGAAGGGCTGTCGGTTGAAGAGGCCATCAAACAAAAAAAAAGCGCTGTTCTTACGAACGGGGAAACTCAGCCGTAGCCACAAGTATTTTTACCAGATTCAAGGGCAACTGGGAATCACTGGAATGCAGTGGTGCGACCTGGTAGTCGACAGCGGCAGTGACCTGTACATAGAGCGTGTTGAATTTGATGCACACGTGTGGGAAGATATGCTCATCATTCTGACAAATTTTTACAAGAAATATCTTGAAACTGATGAAAACACATGTATGATGTAGTGTGGGAACAGGGCACTAAAATGGAGAACTCTATTGCAAGGCTTCCTTTTATTATGTAACTTTTTTTACAGTTTGTCCTTTTTGTTTGTGCTTCCATTTGTTATAATAGGTGCTTCCTCGTTCACTGCCTGTGCACATGTAGCATTTCATTTTTTTTTAACTTTTGCTTTGTGTACATTGAATTTTTTTCTCTTTCCTTATGCCTATTCTCGAGCATCAATGCAATGCTTTTTCCGAGGAAGGGGGCATAATGCCACCTGTAGTAGTAGATGCCGTGTAAGAGCAGCAGCATGTGAAGAAGTGCGCGCACTATCCCACTCACAGCCACGCAAGGCTCAACTGATATGTCCGCAGAAAGCAGCTGCTCTGTGGCTAATAAACCGCACCTATATGTTTGAAGATACGTGACATGCTCTAGCAAAAAATGCAAATAATAATATTTGGGTTTTTATCATGCAAAACCATGATACGATTAGAGCCACGCGGTAGTGTAGGGCTCAGGACATTTTGATCATCTGGTGTACATGCACAGACATCGCACAGTACATGAGCGTCTACTGAAGGTAAACATTAGACAGAAGTCTGTCTGGTTGGGTAAGTAAACTGAGATAACTGATATTTATTCTCCAACCAAAGTTACGAAGACACGTAAAAACCCGACGTTTCGGAACCAGCTCGGTTCCTTCCTCAGGGGGGACTGCGGCGGCTTGGCAGCGGCCTCTTTAAGGCACTCTCGCGGCGGTTAACGACCCCACGCATTACCGAGGAGCGTAGCCCATGCGCATACACCGGGGGGAGAGTTCCGAGTGAACGGTTGATATTTTGAGTGGTCCTCTGTATATGCCACGACTCCAGTAGTAACCTCCTCCTCCACTTGGTTTCACTTTCGAGGATGGCGGTTCCGTTGAAGTCTATTCTGTGGTCAAATGTCTCTGCGTGCTCGGCGACGGCGCTGCGTTCTTTGTTGAGTTTACGGACGTCGTTGACGTGTTGCCTAATCCGTTCGGGGAAGTTTTTGGTCTCGCCGATGTATGACGAGGGGCAGTCGGCACACGGTATTTTGTAAACGACGCCGGGCGCCCTGTCTTTTGTTGGTCGGTCTTTCGGGCGGGGAAGGAAGCGGCCCAGCGTGCATGAAGGCACGTGCGCGATGTGCACGCCTTCTTTCCTAAAAATCCGAGCCAACGCCTCGCTGGCTCCCTGGACGTATGGGACCGACACGCGTTTTGGAGAGCTGTTCGTCAATGCTGGCTGGGAGTCGCGTAACCTCTTTTCTCTGCGCGGCGGGCGACGGATCGAATGAAATTTCTGGGATAACCGTTTTTTCTGAGGTCCGCAATTACGCGGGCCTCTTCTTTCCGGCGTTCCGTGTCAGTGGAACATATCTTTTTGGCTCTCTGAAGTAATGTGGACACAACGGAGGCCTTGTGGGTGGAGGGATGGGACGAATCGTATTGAAGGTACCGGCCGGTGTGCGTCGGCTTCCTGTAAACGGAGAACTCCAAGTCACTGCCCCTTCTTGCCACCTGGACGTCGAGAAAGGGGAGGGTGCGGTCGCGTTCACACTCGACCGTGAACTGTATGGCTGGGTGAACGGAATTTAGGTGCAGTCTGAAGTTTTCAATTTCAGATGTCTTCACGACACAAAAGCAATCGTCCACGTAGCGAAGAAAGAGCTTGGGTCGCGGCGAGAAGGAGCCAAGTGCTTCCCTTTCTATATGTTCCATGGTCAGGTTTGCCATTGTGACGGAGATGGAGGCTCCCATTGCGGTTCCACTGTTTTGCCTGAAGATTGTTCCTTTGTAGGAAAAATACGTGCTGGACAGGCAGAATTCCAGTAGGCGGCAGAGTTCGTCAACAGTGAGTGGGGTCCTTTGACTCAAGCCATCGTCACCCTCAAGAGCAGCACGGGCACAGGATACAGATAAGGGTACCGGCACATTGGTGAACAAAGATACGACGTCGAACGAGACCAGGCTCTCGTCTTCGTCGATGCTCACCTCTGATGCTAGCTGCACGAAATGGCTGGAGTCGCGGACATGAGTTGGGGTATTCCGGGTGAGAGGGGCGATGATTCGGTGCAGGAAGCTTGAAAGGGCTCGGCATGGAGAGGAAGTGAAGTCGACGATCGGTCGGAGGGGAGCGCCAGGCTTGTGAATTTTGGGTAGTCCGTAGAAACCCGGTGCGGAGCCGTTGCGGCAGATTAGACTTAGGTAGAGTGCTTTTAATTGTGGGTGGTGCTTGAAAATTTCGGAGAGTAGCTTGTTTAGCTGAGTCTGAGTTTGCTTCGTCGGATCCTTTTTTAGCTGCGTATATGCGTCACCCTCTAAAAGGGCCGAAATCTTCCGGTCATAGTCCCGGCTGTCCAACACCACCGTTGAGTTGCCCTTGTCAGCGGGGAGGATGACAATGCTCTGATCTTGTCGGAGTTCCCGAAGGGCTTTGCTCTCTTCTGCGGTCAAGTTCTTTTTCCCTTGTGACGGCAATTTCGAAAGGATTCCAATTGATTTTAGTCTAATTTCTTCTCTGGCGCTTGGCCTCACACTCTGGACGGCTTCCTCTACAGCCGCGACGACTTTCGATAAACGGGGCGTCGTTGACACGTTATACCCGTGTCCCTTTGCCAGAACAGAAGTTTCCCGATTAGTGAGTGGGCGGGATGACAAATTGGTGACAAACCTGGGATTTGGGTTGCCTTGGGGCGAACCCCGGTCCAACAGGTGAGAAAGTTTCCTATCCTGCGCGGTCCGATGCCTGACTGCAGACGACGCTGCCACGGAGTCCGCGAATGCGTCGATCGGAGGCATCAATCCAGGGATGCGGTGCTGAAGTTTACGCTTGGCGAACCTGACCATGGAACATATAGAAAGGGAAGCACTTGGCTCCTTCTCGCCGCGACCCAAGCTCTTTCTTCGCTACGTGGACGATTGCTTTTGTGTCGTGAAGACATCTGAAATTGAAAACTTCAGACTGCACCTAAATTCCGTTCACCCAGCCATACAGTTCACGGTCGAGTGTGAACGCGACCGCACCCTCCCCTTTCTCGACGTCCAGGTGGCAAGAAGGGGCAGTGACTTGGAGTTCTCCGTTTACAGGAAGCCGACGCACACCGGCCGGTACCTTCAATACGATTCGTCCCATCCCTCCACCCACAAGGCCTCCGTTGTGTCCACATTACTTCAGAGAGCCAAAAAGATATGTTCCACTGACACGGAACGCCGGAAAGAAGAGGCCCGCGTAATTGCGGACCTCAGAAAAAACGGTTATCCCAGAAATTTCATTCGATCCGTCGCCCGCCGCGCAGAGAAAAAGAGGTTACGCGACTCCCAGCCAGCATTGACGAACAGCTCTCCAAAACGCGTGTCGGTCCCATACGTCCAGGGAGCCAGCGAGGCGTTGGCTCGGATTTTTAGGAAAGAAGGCGTGCACATCGCGCACGTGCCTTCATGCACGCTGGGCCGCTTCCTTCCCCGCCCGAAAGACCGACCAACAAAAGACAGGGCGCCCGGCGTCGTTTACAAAATACCGTGTGCCGACTGCCCCTCGTCATACATCGGCGAGACCAAAAACTTCCCCGAACGGATTAGGCAACACGTCAACGACGTCCGTAAACTCAACAAAGAACGCAGCGCCGTCGCCGAGCACGCAGAGACATTTGACCACAGAATAGACTTCAACGGAACCGCCATCCTCGAAAGTGAAACCAAGTGGAGGAGGAGGTTACTACTGGAGTCGTGGCATATACAGAGGACCACTCAAAATATCAACCGTTCACTCGGAACTCTCCCCCCGGTGTATGCGCATGGGCTACGCTCCTCGGTAATGCGTGGGGTCGTTAACCGCCGCGAGAGTGCCTTAAAGAGGCCGCTGCCAAGCCGCCGCAGTCCCCCCTGAGGAAGGAACCGAGCTGGTTCCGAAACGTCGGGTTTTTACGTGTCTTCGTAACTTTGGTTGGAGAATAAATATCAGTTATCTCATGAGCGTCTACTGTTTTGCCTTCGCCTGAAATGCGACTGCCACGACTGGGATCGAACTCGCAACCTTCGGGTCAGCAGCCAAGCACCGTAACTGCTACACCACCACGGCAGACAACAACAGAAGTGAAGAGCAGAGTCTACTCAAGAGAACTCTCAAGGGGAGTTATTGTCACGTGTTTACATTCTGTAGGAGATGCTTATAAAATGAAGCGTTACACAAAGCAAGCAGCCTAAGAATGACAGAACTGACATGAGGATGAAAAAGAAAAAAAGTGGGAAGTTGCAAGGGTGTGGTGTGGGCAGGTACATTTCCAGCTGTGATTTGGAGACATCACGGTTACACAACAGCACTGTTGTGTGGTGCAGAGGCAAGTTGGAGCTTCAACGACTATTCGCCCAGCCACTTCCTGTGCTACAAAAGCCGGCCGACTCATCTTTTGTTATGCCACCGTATTTAATCTACCACAGTGACTTCTGAGCTGACATAGCAGCAGGCAGCAGCTGACAAATTAATGGGATTGTGTATATCTAAAGAGCTTGTGTTGTTACTGTGTGAATAATGAATGTGCAATGTTTTTTTGTACTCCTGGCAGGGAACTAAAAGAAGCAAGTGTTTAAGTAAATTTTTTAAGTGCAATACATATTTAAGTGTACATGGTAATATAGTGATTGTTATACTATATGCTATTGTTATCAAAGCAATATTCATGTGATATGCTTTAGTAGTGTTAAATCATTTCAATGTTACATATGCTGTATTGAAGTAAGCCTCGCTATGCTGTATGAGCTGCTAGACATTGTCACCAAAGCAATATTCATGTGATACGCTTTGGGATTGTGAAGTTATTTGAACGTTACAATATTTTTATTTTTTCTATTTGTATCTACGGTTCACTCGTAAAGCTTGCCAAGGTGAGAAATCACTCGTGTTACCAAAGAAATCATGCAGCTTGCTTTATGGAATGTTCATGCATAGCTGTGATAATATATATTTTTACTTTTTTGTGTTGTACTGTTTTCTATTTTCTGGTCACTCTGAAGCCAACCTTTGCCATTAATGCATGCTTAGCAGTGCAGAGAACCCTTCTGGGCATTCCAGACTAAGTTGAAGGCATTTCCATCTTGCTGAAAGTCACTCATCCACAGCACCACAATCAATATCTCCTCCAGCCAATAAATCAACTTTGGAGTCACTGCTGTAACAAGACATGTTGGCAAGAAACTTTCACTGAATGAGAGAATGTACTGGGAAGTCTAGGGGTTTCTTAGAATTCCTGTGCTAAAATAACAAGGTTGTGAGGCATGCGGTGTAGGGTGACTTTGGACTAATTCTAACCACCTGGGGCATAGATGTTTTTGGGGTGCACAGGTGTTCTGTTATCTTCACCACCATCAAAATAACATTGCCATGGCCAGGAATCGAGCTTGTTCCCCAAGCTTAGCAACGAAACATCTTACCCACAAAACTACAGTGGCAGTTACCAGCAAATGCTTTAATGCATATAATGAGCAATGGAAGGACTGGTCTATAATTCATGGATTCATTTGTAATCAGCAGCAATAGACACGAGACGAGGTTCTGATATTCGAGCAGTACGCTAGAAAGTGTAGTCGGCATTTAGTAAAATAAGATGCTTTCACTGGGAAGCGTGTGCGTTGCTCGCACCATAGGAAACAAACAATATGTCTCCCACCCTATGTTGACACCAAATACAGGTGTTAGTTTGGATTTTACAGGTGTTGCTTGTTTTCACATTGGCTCACACTTGACCACACCATAGGTATGTATAGCCATAGGTATGTATAGTGAGTAATACGAGACTGAACATAAAAGTTACCTTTTTTATTTTTTAAAAATTTGTTTCAGACACCAAGGCCGAAGGCTGAACATTGTCTGCCTGAAAGGCTTATTACCCGTACATTGCTCTACAGTGGTGGAGTACACAATACAAGGGCATACGTAACATGTTTCTGAACACTAACAAACAGCATAAATTATTGGCACAGGTGAGTGAAAAACGACTAGAATTACACAATTTGTAGTCAACAACGATGAGGTGCAAAGCAGTAAGACGTGTAATAAGATAGATAAATATTCTTTAATAATCGTGCTTTTAACATAGTTGGACGGACTAGACACCACGAACACAGGTCTGTCCTAGTGCGTTAAAAGCCTGATTACCCAATATGTACAACCAACTAGCTCCCATTGCTGCTCTTATTGGGAAATCGATAACGGTTTTCAAGCACAATAATACACTTATAAGATGACAATGAGATTGATTAAAAAAATACTTGCGCATATGCAGTTAAAACTCAATCTAATTGAAAGCAATGTTACGAAGTTTCCTGTCCAACAAAAAATCTCCATTTTGCAGGGAATTTTCATACGATTTAGGATTGTCAGGAACCCGTTTTAACAAACTCGGTCACCAAACCTGATTTAACTTTTTCCTGAAATAACTGGGAAAGCGGTGATTTCATTCAAACTTTGACCAAAACGTGTTTTTCTATCGGAAGTAGCTGAAGTTTTTCAGCTACTTTCAATATGCATATCATCGCACTGTAACACGTACTTTATGGTAATGAAAATATCTGCTCCAGGCCTATAGCAAGGAATTTTTTTCAGCGAGGGAGCGGGGGGCCTGGCTACGGGCCTGCTCTGCTCTAACATGACTGCTGCTGTTACGCCAGATAATAACCTATCTTTTACATAACAGTGTATTTGCCGCACCTGTTGAGCCTATATGTGCACACAACTATTCAGTTCACATAAAAATGTCTATACACCCCGTAACGCTTGGCTCGACATAGGCTGCTACTCACTGCTTGCTTCACATGAAACTGAATCCAACAATCCCTGGATGTTCCCATTTGAGTGCCCGGATTGTCTCATCCCAATAACGCTGCTTGATGTTGGCTTAAAGGGACCGACAAGTGGGCAGAACGTGTGATCAGATCCTGGTAGAAATGAAAAGATCATGAAATATAGTGACAGATTCCAGCATCCTTTTCGCGTTGTGAGTAGGATTTATACTTTTAAATCGCGCTTAAACGTAACAAAAATCGGTATGTCGCGCAGCCTAGCGGAAGAGTCTTGAAGCTAGGTTATGAAGTCGGTCACATTGCTGTACGTAGTCACGTAGTCTGATGCTGTCATGCGCGCCATAATTGGTCCTCAAAGTTAGAGTATGTATATTATTATCTATCCCCGCTCTGTTCTGTGCTGCCTACGAGGTAAAAGGAATTGTACGGTGAGAAGCGGCGCTGCCTTCGCGGCCGCTAGTCACCATGTCTAGCTGCGGCGCATGCGCGCGGAGCGCACGCATGCGCAGTAAACCGCTGCGCTCGAACACGAACCGCTCTCGCGCTCACTGTTTGCAGCATGTGTTGTCAAGTGTGCTTAAGACTTCATATTCGCCGCAGATAGAAAAATTCTGATTAAAAATGTTTCGCGGCGTTTTCCACGTTACCATTCCGTGGCTAGACAATCTAACCAGTTAGCTTTCCGTTGCGCCAAAGAAAATAGGTGCCCAAAAAATTGGTTGTCAGTCCCTTTAAGGTCACTAACGGCAGGAGCTAAAAGCATTTCATGTTTGATACCAACTTGACTGAATGAAATGTTAGGACTTCAACAGAGCATATTTTGCGATTAATTATGCAATCAGCGGTCTACTAACGGCTCATTTAGGAAGTTATATGCAAGAGCACAAGTTTTGCACACGGCATTCAGCTGCCGTGACATGGTGTTAGGAAAAACCTGTCTTAACACCCTAAATGTCTTAAGCTGGCCAATTACACGTTCAACGTGGATTCGTACTTTCGCAATTTTCGTAGTTTCCTGCTCTTCTGATAAGGATAGCTGAGATTTCCCTCTTAGAAAAGGTGGAATATTAAGAGACACTCCTATTTCTGCAAGATCTTCTTCAATCAAGAAACCACGGTCCGCCATTACCGAATCCCCTTCTTGAAGCAGCTTATACAGGCCACTGCGCCGTGTAATTTCTTTGTCGGACAGCCTTCCTGGTGCAAGGTCAGCGACAAATGTGACCATTCCGTTTGGCGATATGCCAATCAGCCCCTTTGCGGTATTGTGGCCTTTGTACGATGAGTATGTCGCACTTTGCACAGCATAGTCGCTTGGCGTTTCTATGTATATCTCAGTGCAGTCTAGGATGACCCTGGTCTTCGGGTATACGTCTTTAAATACCTGCGGCATAAAATCGTTTACCCTTTTCCGCGTGAGCCAGCATGGAACTTGACCTAAGCAGGCTGCCATATAGTCAATCCAAAACATGCAAATGCGGCTAACACTGCTCAAACTGATTTCAAATCTGTGGGCCAGATCCTGCTCAAGGAGACCGAGCCTCAATCTCATCAGGACCATTATTATTTGGTCCTGCATGTGCATCACGCTTGGCATGCTCTCCTCAGTTGCTTCTAGGTATGGGTGTATACCTGCATCTAAGAGTCTGAAGAACAGGATATACCTCTGGGCATTCTGAAAACCCGTATAAAAGCGTAACTTTTTTGCATTTTCCAAAATGTGCAGTGTTTTTCTCTCATCACTCAGCTGTGGTTTCAAACTTTGAGCTTGTACATGGGCAAGCATCTTCTCAAGCTCCTTGATTCTTTCTTTAAGACATTTGTTGTCTTCCTGAAGCTTTTCAGCGTTCACTTTCAATTGGCTGCTTGACTCCTGAAGAAGTGCAACAACGTGCTTTTGGCGTGATACAGCTTTGCGGGGACTTGTTTCTTCAATGCAGTATGGGTGATCTGCATGGTAATAACAACAAGCAAATGGTTACTCATCTTAATTCCAGTTATTTCATGCATAACATTAACATATGGCAATTACCCCCAAGGAGTGAGGATTGTGATTTTCAATGGCAAACACTTTTAATGGGAACCACTCCATGTCAGCTTGTACTGTGGCAACTAAATAAGCACGGATAGGCACCAAAAGAAATTGGATAAAAAAAAGGTGTAGCGGAAATGGCTCTATTGAGGGATCAAGCATGGCACACAGCAGCTCAGCTCACAAGTAAAGAGTAAAATGTCCTGCTAGACACATCTCGCAATTTTTATCTTACAGCAATGCAACAAGATTTAAAAGCATTTATAGTGATTTGGTACACTTGCATTCAACATTTTATACATTTCTGTACCCACAGCCTTCTGGCAGGGTGACAAAACATGACAAAAGATTAATAATCAAGAAAGCAAACGTAAAAAGGCAGGGATATTAATAACCAGAGGTTATTTGTGGGATCAATGTCCGTAATAGATGCATACTTTTGCCCTTGGCTACTACTTAGATGTAGTGTCAGTATGACTTTACGAGAAGGGAATTCTGGGCTAGGGCTGGCGCCAGCAGGGAGAGGGGGGGGGGGTTGGAGCTACCCCAAAAATTTTCATCTGCCCCTCTAAGAGCAACCATAGTAAAAAAACAATGTACAAGTTCCCCGCATCCCTGCCCCCCTGAAGGAAGTCGTTATCATGGGTGCCCCCCCACCCCCCTGAAAAAAAAAGATTCTGGCGCCGCACCTGCTGCAATGGCTGACTTGAACAAGTTCAAAGTAGCTTATTTTTATCCCAGAAGGTCAATCTTCGTGGCAATGCTATTTTTGTCAACTACAGCCTTTGTACACTTATAAGTGCTTTTCTTGACAGCTATTTCTTCATTTCATGCTTAGTGTTTGCTGCTGGACAAGCACAAAAGCTGTATATCACCAACTCCATGCTTATTGTAACTGCGCAAAAAACGGACGGAAACACGAAGGGCGAGAAAAGGACAAACAAGCGCAGACTATCAACTGAAGTTTTATTGCAAGAACGAGGCAATATAAAGGGCAGGAAAAAGCGAGAGAGGGCAAAAAAGGAGGAGACAAAAGGCACGAGGGACCAAATAAAAAACTTTGGCCACATCAGGCATGGCACACCCGTCATACAAAACCAAGATAACTCTTTATCATGTATGGCGACAGAGGGAACGCTGACGCAGGACTCAGAATGCTTTTGAATATGCGCAGCCTCAATTAGTTCTTGCGCTCTTTGGTTCTTATGCCGGAACAACACAGAGGTATCACCAAAGAGCGGAGTGCAGCCGCATTTCTTACAGTGGGCTGCTAGATGAAGACCGGAGTGGCCTTTCAGAGAATTAAAATGTTCTCGAAGTCTAACATTAAGGCAGCGACCTGTTTGTCCCACGTAAACACGTTTGCATGACATGGGTATGGAATAAACAACACCAGTGATACAGGATACATAATTATTGACATGATTAACATAACATGTATCTTTCCGAACATTTTGCTGATTTGCGATTCGTCTGTCTACTTTAGCGCATAAAGTGGACAACTTGTTCCTGGCAGATATAACCACTTGGACGTCATATCTTGACGCAACCTTTTTTAGGCGGTGGGTAAAACCGTGAACATATGGCAGAACAGCAAATTTCTTATGCTGCGCCTTCTCATCCAAGTCACATCCATCACCAGGACCTCTCTTTATTTTCTTAATCAACTTCTCGCAGACCTTTAATAATACGTCCCGTGGAAAGCCTGCCTGTCGCAGTTTTTTCACCTGCGCAGAAAAACTGCTTTCAACCAAATGCGTGCAGGTTTTCTTCAGTGCAGAGGTAAAACATGAGAGTGCAATGGCATTTTTTACAAGTTTTGTGTGACCCGATTCATAGTTTAGCAGAGGCTTCACAGACCTAGGGGCGTAGCACCAACAGACATGCGTGGACGAGGACTGCAGCTGCAGATCCAAAAATTGGATACATTGGTCCTTTAAGCAATTCCGAAGTAAACTTCAGGCCAAGACAACACTGGTCAAAACTCCTTAGGATACCTGCCGAGATATCTTCAGTGCCCTTACGGAAAACAATGTAGTCGTCAACGTAACGAAAAACTCTGATTATGGATGCCTGTAAAACCGGTTGGAGCTCCCCGTCAACTCTACTTAGAAATATATCTGATAGAACCGGTGCCACCCTAGACCCAATAGAGACACCTTTCTTTTGCACGTACACCTCACCTTGGAAAGAAACAAATAAAGACCCCAGGTAAAAGAACAAAAGTTCTGTGAAGGAATCAACTGACATGCCGCTTAAACCTATGAAGGCAAGTTCACATTGTGACACGTTATACATTCCTTCACTGCGGTCAGGAGGTGATTATGGGGGAGAGAATAAAAAGGATCCTCTACGTCAATGCTCACGGCATCACAATCAACGGGGTTGTCAACTCGCAAGAATTGCACAACCGTTTCCGAGTTAGGAACAACGTATGGGTCATCTATATATAGAGACGATAGCCAAGTCTGCAAAAAACCAGACACACAATACTGCCACGAGTCACGTTCCGTGATTATTGCACGGAAAGGCATCCCAAGCTTGTGCGTTTTTGCAGTGTAAAAAAGTTCAAGCTGCAATTTGTTCGCCTTTTTTACAGACTGCGCAAGCTTCTGCAGGTTCATATCCATCAACAGGGCGACAGCTTGTTTTTTCCTTTCCGTTGGCTTAATTGACGTAGTCCGGAAATTCTTTCGCACAGCTTGTAACGCCTTCTCGCGATACATTCCCTCCAGTAAAACAACGAACTGACCTTCTTTGTCAGAAACAAGTAATCTAAGTGCATTGCTGGCTAAAAAATCAACCATCCCTTTCCAGTTAAAAGTCAGCCCTGGCTTGCCTGGCGTCCCACCTATAGCGTCCATGCAGTCTCTAATACACCGCTGTTTTTCAGCCTCTGGTACATGGCGGGAAATATCATGCAACAGACCGACCTTGTCAACATTCGACAGACGAGGCTCAAAGGCAAACTTGGGCCCTAGCTCAAGAACCTGCCTGTGTTGGTCCGGTAGATGCGCATTTCCCAACGTGAAAACATGTCCGTTTGTAGCAGAAGTCCTTTCACGACGAGGCAACGTCGGGCGGACTATATTCCAGAGCGCCTCAGTAGCTAGGTCGGCGGTAGCACACCAATGTCTGTGGAGTCGATTCCTGTAGAACCGGTGGGACGGCGTACCACTCCTCACACTACACCATACACTCAGGCAATCCTTGTAGTACCGGACCTGACGCCACCACTCCGAGCGCAAAATGCGGCAAAGCCGCCTCGAGTGACCTGGGGACGACTGCAACCACCCACACCAGAATTGAAGCTCCGTTGGGCACGTGCCATGTATGATTGGCCAAGAAGCCGTGCGAGCCTTCACAATTCGACGGCGATGAGCGAAGTCAAGACGGCCGGATCATTAACAGGAAAATTAACACAAGGAAAAGAGCCCGATGTACAAGAAATGAAGTTCAGAAGAGTGGTAAGTTGGGCTAGTTGGTAATGATCCATGCTTATTGTAACTGCGCAAAAAACGGACGGAAACACGAAGGGCGAGAAAAGGACAAACAAGCGCAGACTATCAACTGAAGTTTTATTGCAAGAACGATCGGCAATATAAAGGGTAGGAAAAAGCGAGAGAGGGCAAAAAAAGGAGGAGACAAAAGGCACGAGGGACCAAATAAAAAAAAATGCCTGATGTGGCTAAAGTTTTTTTATTTGGTCCCTCGTGCCTTTTGTCTCCTCCTTTTTTTGCCCTCTGCCGCTTTTTCCTGCCCTTTATATTGCCTCGTTCTTGCAATAAAATTTCAGTTGATAGTCTGCGCTTGTTTGTCCTTTTCTCGCCCTTCGTGTTTCCGTCCGTTTTTTGCGCAGTTACAATAAGCATGGATCATTGCCAACTAGCCCAACTTACCACTCTTATCACCAACTTGCTTACATACTTTACTTAGCCGTTTTGGTAGCATTATTATAGTTTGCATGAACTCATGAATCAGCCAACTCTTACCGATATGTTCAGCCTTTGCACAACTTGGCTCAGGAGTGACAACTGCTGGTGCTGGCAGACCTGGCAAGCTCACAGTCACATCCATTTCAGGCAGGAACATCCAGGCAGTCACATCCATTTCAGGCAGGAACACTGGCCGAGCAGGTAGCTCCTCACAAACTTGCGCACTTGTAGGCTCACTCTGGTGCTTCCGTCTCTTAGCAGAGCCTGGGTAGAGTTTACAGTATTGTTGCAGTAAGCTTTTCAGTCGCGGTGCACAGCACAGTGAAATAGTTGCAAAGCACCTTTTTGCATGTTAAAGCTATTAGTTCTCCTAGATGGCTTCATTCATATAAGACTGTTACCTTCAGATGATGCAATCCAAGAGGTAATTGGTCAAATAAAGCAGTGTTCATAGTAAAGCACTATTGTAGCGTAATTAAGGGAGTGTAGACTAAAGGAACTCTATTTAGGTCGGAGAAATTCTGCGCATTACGACAAATTAGTTGCATTTGCGAAGGCTGAGTACACATACCTCCTTAAAAAAACCTGTAAGATAACTTTCGGTATGCAGCTATCGATGATGGTAGCTTTGGTGATGACAACTTTCGATTTGTTTTTCATAAAAGTTAAAATTGTTGCTTTGATTTTGTTACGTTCAAGGATGTACACATGAGGGTATATCTTTGGTCAACTTGTGACTTATTGCCAACTACAAAAAGCGGGCTTCCTTTTCAATGAATTTCAGTTCTCAGTCAGCGCCTGTCCCGTGTTGTCTACTCTGTGTCCTGTTTTCAACCATGCTAAGTATCGCTATGTATCTATACCAGCTCACCCAGTACACCACTCTACTTCTGAGCTACATCACTTGTAGTGCCAAAGTAGTGACATTAGCAAACCGATGTGCCACATGCTACATTTCACATGTCACTTTGCCTCACTAGTTCTACGGAAATGTGCAGCTGTGTCTCCTAGCAGCCAGCACATGTCCTCATCGCTATCAGCACTGGGAGGATATGACCATGAGTGTCCGCCTGGACGCAAGCATGTGGAGGTGGAAAACTGTAGCATTTTTAGATCCATTCACATCAGACGCTGAAATGTTTTCATACTAAATGTGGTCCCAATCATATCCACCACACGCATCTCCAACATCACACCTTTTCAAACTCCCCTTCGATATTTTCATTAATGGTTACTGTGACAAGTCCACGAAAGGTGACACATTTCATTTCTAGACTTCAAAATTCAAATAAATTAGCTTCAAGTCATCTGTTCTCTCTCAAAATTTGTCACAGCATTCCTTGCAAGCACACAAAGTTTATGCTGTAGTTAGTGTTGTGTAATGCTTGAATGTTCATTCAAGTCTAAAAGCCAGCACTTAGTTACATGGATTGATAGAAAGTTCGATTGACATAGTTCGTATGTATTCATCCCGAAAGAGTGGGGACGTGTGAGCACAGGCACAGTGGAAGAGAACATGACAACACAAACACTGTTAGTGACATTACAGCACTTGTGTTGTCTCTGTCGCACCGTCATGTTATTTCTGCCCACATTCTTTTCAATGCACTGCGTGCTATAACCATAAATTTTTTCACTGAATCTTGAATTCCAATGTTTAAACGTACCTAGCTTATAAGTTATAACCTGATGCAGCAATAACATTCTCTGCAACTTCAAACTATCTCCCCATTATAGCAGAATAGTCGCTGAATAGAAAGGCACTTTGCTATCCATCCACTTGTCTGCACCTTTCTTTACCTTTATGGTTGCAAATCAGTCATGAATGTCCACAAAGTGGAAGAACGTTTGCGAAAGGGAACAATCATCATCCGTGTTTAGTATCTATAAGCTACAAAGAAAACTGCTATAGCAGTTTCCAGTAAGATAAAGCTCCTGGTTCTGAAGCTGAAACCTTGGCAATATTTTTTTTCCTTTTCCAGTGATGCATTCTCAGACACTAGTAACGGGCATCCTTTATAGCTTGACTGTACACAAGGGTGGATGACCGTCTCTTCTATTTATCCATTTTCTGTTCTTGTGAACTTGTGTAGAAATCAGTTACTATGCCAAGGTTAATGGCTATAGCTATCCACAACAAAGATTGAGGTGACAGATTAGATCCCCACCTCAGTTGCCACATGCCATGAGCAAAAACATGTGTGCATTTTGGTACATGTTAATAAGACCCAGGTGGTCAAGGAAATTCAGTGTTTTGCACTTTGCTGTGCCTTATAGGCATACCACAATGCTGGCACGTAAAGCGCCAGAATTTTTGTTTCACTTCACGACATTATTCTCTCTTGCTTTCACAGTGTGAAGATTATGCTGACATTACCACTGCTTCGTGTCTTTTCAACCAGGAGCTGCTACGCATCTATTGAGAATTTTCACATGCATGCACCAGTTTAAGTTCGTGACATTGCACGAACATGGCTACTTACAGGTTGGTTGCCTTGTCCATGGGGGGTAGGTTTTGGACGGAAAAAACCTCGGTACGGTGTCCCCATACGCCCTTCGTCCAGTTATGTTGAAATGAGCCCCACAAACCCTGTTGCTGGCCTTTGGTTTCCAAAGCGCGTATTTCCCTCTATGGCCTTTTCTGTTAATTCTTTCCAGCCATATTTTTTTCATGGCTGGATCACTTGGAATGTGTGCCAAGACAGTCCACTGTTCTTCAATGTATTATTGACACAGCCAGGAACACAGCAAGTCTGCCCACTATATCCTCTAGTGGATGGCATTCTGCATAAAGAGCACACATAAGCACAGTCAGCTTATTATCAGCTTCTTGAGACAATCAGTATTTATCAAGGGGTCACAGGAAAATGGATGGAGACATGAACTGTTCAGTAGAGGCTTAAACAGGTGAGCCTCAGCCTAGAACAACTTTACTACCATCGAATTTTTTCTCAAGCTGAGGTGTCAATGTACTGCCTCCATTAGTTTTCGGAGAGGACACGATTTATATCAGGTTATGCCAGCATAGAATATTCTAGTACGCTTCAGGTCTGCAAGACTTCACTTGAATTTCCTTAATCACGCACTCTCAAAACAAGAAAAAACATTGCTGCACTGTCAAGGAAACAAATGCATACGAGCTTTATACCTTCAGCGAATTTACACGGAGCAATATATTGCACAGACGTCACGGCAATTGTCTAGAGTGAGAGATTTTGGGGTTTTGAGCGTCGCTTACGCCATGTCGTAGTCTGGTTTTATAAAGTTCCAGACGCGAAAGTCGGTAAAAGTTCAGTAGCGCCAAGCACGACATCGGCAATAACACCCCTATGCATGGTACCCCACTCCTACAACCTTTCCATTTTGTGTGATATCAAGTTCGACGCAGAATAGACATTCCCCTAAACATTCGGACCACCTGTTACTCGGCGAGCACTGCACGCGATGTACTCGGCCAAGGGCCTCACAAGGTGAGCGCGCTTACGTCCGCGATCGAGCATTGCGAGATGAAATTTCTCGGTCGCGTGTCACACCTTGGCACAGACAGCGAAGGAGAGCCGATCCCTACCTATAAATACGATGCTGGCCGGGTTCGATCGGAATCGACAGAACGCTCATATGGCCGAAATGTATCGATGTCGTCGCCTCGATTGCGGAGAGCCGACAGGGCAATATAAACGTTTGAGTGGCGTGTCGAGCTACAGCAATCATGCGGTGAAATTTAACGTCAGTACGGTTACGCGTATTGCGATTATACGCTAGAAGGCCGGGCGTTATCGGTCGTGGACGTCCGAGCAAATCAAACCAAAGCCCACTGTTCGAGCGTGCTGCAAAACCGAGCAGAAACGCTAAAGTAGACACAATCAACACAGTGAATGATTGGCTCTTACCTTTGGTAGCGGAGGACTCCGCTGAGAACAAGTCTTGCCGCGGCTTTTGTCGGAAAACGGCGTCCTGAACAGGCACACGACCACCAAACTCCCGCAAACAGAAGGCGCGCGCGCGGCAAGCGTATGCAAGCGCGCGGCAGCGTACCAACAATTCGCATGAGCACTTTCGCGGCCGCTTGTGGCGCTGCAGTGCTTGAAAAAGTCTATTGTGGTTGTGGTGCTGGAATCTATAATTTTACAAGAAAGCAATAAACACTACATATGTACTCCTACGATAGAGGTGTCACATCAGACTAACGTCTGTGGTTCCAATGTTGGCTCCGCTTTTATAGCAGTCTAATGAACATTACAATTGTATTCCTGTGATTCAGCAAGCTACATTGAAGCATTGCTCGACCCCGGAGAAATACATTAACGAAAGTTGCGTATGATATTCGCATGTCTGCACCATAAATTGCACTTAGTTTCGATAATACTGATGCACGTACTCTAACGCGAGGGCTACTTCGCACCATAAGTTACCCTTTAAACGCTAGTGTTGTCGACGTGCCTGGTAAGCCCACAATGTGCGCACAGCTACTACACTTACAAAAACACGTAGATCCACCTCGTAACGCTTGGCTCAAAGCCATAAAATACAGCATAGAAGTACTCGCTGACTGCTTCGCATGAAACCGATTCCCACAACGCATGGGATCTGCGGAATTTTGTTGCTTACTGTCTGTGAAACAGACCATGTTGCCTACACCATGTGCTACTTCTCAGATTCCACTCAGTCGTCTTGCAAACCATAATCAAAGAGCAGCGGCTCATGCCAACTAACTTCACACCAGCTGGTTGCCACAAACGCAGCATTTTGATACCATAGTTACACAGGCACGCTAACCTGAGTTACGACAAACCTCAGTTCCCTTAAACCGTAGTTACATCCAGTTAGACGGAAAGCCTAATCGCAGTTATCCCACTAACTGTGGCCACTGCGAACTGAGATCGAACACCTCACTTAAGGAAGCTAACTAACAAAACAGTGGCACCCATGTCGGCAGTCGAAGGCAGTGTGGCTGCAACGGAGGCTGAAACGACTTCCTAAAAGCGAGTCAACTGGCCTTTCTCAACAACAGAAATGCTCACATGTGAAACAGTCCGTCAAAGCAAAGCAAACCAAACATGATACCAAACGTATCAAGCAGCGGATTGTCTTGGCTTTCGCATCGACCTCAA
Source organism: Rhipicephalus sanguineus (assembly GCF_013339695.2). NCBI lineage: Eukaryota > Metazoa > Arthropoda > Arachnida > Ixodida > Ixodidae > Rhipicephalus > Rhipicephalus sanguineus. The sequence continues at coordinate 328,742,529 of NC_051176.1, read as the reverse complement.
GGTGTGTTCGCCTGTGGTTAGAGACCAACCTTTCCTCTTTTATGACCAGTCTGCTTTGGTCAATGCATGTTCTCTTCAGAGGTTGCACGTTTTTCTGCTATTTCAACTTGCTTTATGCCCACCACTGAACTCGCTTTTCTCCTGCCTGCACAGTATGTATGGTATTTTAATTCCGCTTACATGCAGGAAGAAATATGTGGGGCAAACAGGCAGCAACTTAAGTGAATAGCTAGGTGAGCACCACATTAATGCACACAATGCCGTGCAGGGCCATCGTGGCATCTGCTGTTGTGATTGTGGGTGATCAGTGTTGCACTTTGGCCAACCATAGCTACTAATTGCAATATAACTGAGGCTGAAACATTCTGTAATTACACTTCCATAGTGCGAGCGTGATTAGCTGGCTGGAATTTAAGGCACTAGTAGGCACATGCTTGTTTGTATGAATGTGGTGCTGCATGATAAAAATTGTAAATACAGGATAAGCTCTCATTACAACAAACAGGCATACAACAGACTTTCAGATATAACCGACTGTATACTTCAACCTCAGTTTGGTCAGTCTACTTCATGCAAATTAATTCGCTCTTAAAAACCACGCTAGGATGAACTATCAACTACAGCGAACAAAATTAGATATTTTTTGGCTCTAGGTTGTAAAACTTACTTTCGCTGCAGTGACAGGTGTTGTGAATAAACTTGACCGTGCCAATATCTGCTCGCTTTGCCCTTTGGCGGTCATTTTTTGGCAAATGTGAAACCACAGTCACATTTTCTGTTATTGCAGATTTACAATCTTCACAGTCCGACTTCTTTGGAAATAAACAACCTTAGTTTTGAAAATGACCACAAAGTGAGAAAAAATATTTTTCATTGGTACAGATGCAATGTCTATTCACAAACATGTTCCACGGGTTTCGAAAAATGTGTGCACTAGACTACTGTCACCTATGGACTTGTCAATCGTCATGCCCTGCACACTTCTGAGAAGATGCTCCTCGGTAAGATTTCAATTTTGAACTGGTTAGCCAATTCTGGTCTCTACGGCTAACATCCAATGAATATGATTGCAATTTGGCAGTAGCCTGAATCAAACGAATTAGTGCTTGACTTGTTTGCAGCAGAGCAACCATTGTGCACATCCACACTGTAATCGCAGGGTATGTGAGCGTACGCAAGAAAGCGCTATGGTGACAAAAACCAAATGAGTGAGGAAATTCTGGTAACTATTCACCTTGTTGCTACCGGGAGGCAATCAATTTTGATGAATTCTAAAGAAAATGTACAAGCATGGCAGCATTGTCTGTATGCATACCAGCGTTTGGGTGTGAGCTGCTGAAATCACAACCCGATGAACCAAAATTCCGCAGATCCCTCACACTCTGGGAGTCGGTGTCATGCGAAGCAGTTGGCGAGTTGCAGCCTATACCACTTTTTTATGCTTTGAGCCAAATGTTGAGAGGTGGACGACGTCCTTGTACACTTTCAGTAGTTATCAGTATATTTGGGGCTTACTAGTCATGTCGACTACGCTGGCACCCATTGGGTGCCAGTGTAGTTGTCATGTCGGTACTCACGTTAAAGCACAGATGTCAATTTTATCGAAACGAACTTCATGCTATAATGCGGTGATGTGCTCATCATAAGCAGCAGTTGTTAGCGTAGACCTCCGGGGTCGCGCAACAGTTGACTATAGCCTCTAGAGTCATAGGACTTCGTATGTAATGTTTATTCCATTGTTATAAAAACGGCAGCCAACACTGCAACCACGATTAATGCTGCCCCTAAACGACGCCTGTAAAGGTTTTTTTTCGATGCAGTTCTAAGCCCTGGCATGGCTCCACGCTTGAATACTTGACTGCCACACAGAATGCCAGGGGTCGATTCCGGTTTGAAACGTGATTTCTATTCTTTGTGTACATCTTATTTTTCGCTCACTAGTTTAGTTGCCCAGCCGCCACCAGATTTCTTGCAACACAGGTTCTTCAACACTATCAGATTAAGATTTCCAGAATGTGTCATTGCCATTACTGGGTTGATGCAGACTGTGAATAGCTTGTGACTCATAACCACATTCTACGGGCTGTGGTATACGAGTATGCGCCACACATGACTGAGGGAAAAAGTTTCATGACGCATGCAGCAAGCATATCACGCTATTCATGTCATGTCCTGTTAATAGTGTTCGTCATACACTGTCCTCCCATGCAAAATTTGGTTTGTGTCAAGCATAGATTGGCAAAAAAGTGGAGCTCACTCAGACTCACTCAAGAAATATATCTTGCGCTTAGGGCTCACTCGGACTCACCAAAACTCACCAAAATATTACTCGCCCGTACTCAGTCAGACTCATGGCTTGATCGGAGTATGAGCCAGTCTGAGTGAGTCGGCTTATGGGTGAGTTCAGAGATAGATAGACACGGTCAAAGCGCTTTTGGTTTGCTAAAAAGTGATCTGCATTTAAAAAGGAAGCAACTGTCGAGAGCTCAACCTTTGAGGGAACCATTACTTGGAGATATCAGTTTTCGTGCGCACGACGAATAGAAACCACTCAAGAGACAAAATGAAACTGGCCACTGTGCACTAGCACGGACATCCGAGCGATAGCCAACACACTGGCCTAACCAAGCCTACAAATGTAAACCAAAGGTCAACAGCACAAAAAATGTCTTGTATCCCACAAGATGACAGCACTTGCTGGGCTAAAAAAGCAGAGTTGGAAAACTAACGTGTTTTTCAAACACACAACAGTGCTGTATATTTATGTCACTGGTTCTGAAAGGGTTAAACCATGGCAAGGTTAAATCACTGTTGGCAACAGGGCAACTTTTAGCCGAGCCTCTAGCCAAGCCAGTTTTCACGTGATGTGTTGTAGCTTATCGCCATTTTGGTATTGTTTTCCTGTGCTGGTCAGCTGCAGCCCGCAACTGCTCAGACAGTGCCCTCCAGAAAATGAGCAAGTTTCTCTGAGCGACAGGATAAAGATCCTTAACAGAGCTATGTGACAAGGAAAGCAGGCAGATGTCGCAGGAACGATGGGACTGTCAAAGCAGGCCGAGAATTCAACTGCGAAGAGGAAAGGAATTGCTACAAGCAAGTCTCGCAGAAAATTCGTCCAATGCGCTTCAGGCTCCGTGCCACAGCACACCTAAAGGTTGAGTCAGGACTTCTGATGTGGCTCCAAGATGCATAAGCTTACAACATTCCAATGAATGGAGAATTGTTGAGGAAGTAAGTGGAATAACTAGCGAAGGTCCCCGGACACAATGGTGTGACAATGAGCCAAAGATTGCTGTAACTTTGCGAGGTGAGGCATGGAGTGAAATTCTTGCAAACCTGAGGTGAATGCGACAACACCAGTGTGGATGCTGTGCCAGAGTGGAAAGCAAATCGGCTTCTGATGCTTCTTGTGAGGCACGAGGATAAAGGTTAAGAAAGAGAAAATAGACAACCACCCGTTTGTAGCACGAAGCCACAAGGAATCGTACCCCGGACCAGGACGAATTTTTCGGCAACTAAGAGGCTTTATTTGTGAGTAATCCGTTTGGATTTCCTTGTGGCTTCGTGCTACAAACGGGTGGTTGTCTATTTTCTCTTTCTTAACCCTTCCGCCACCTTGCGGGATTCCGCAGAACTGATTTGCAAGGATAAAGGCGTGCTTAATGCCGATGAAAGTGGACTTCTTTTTAGGTGAAACCTCGCACACTCATTCAGGCAACCACTGTCACAGGAGTGCTCCAAGAAGGGTTCGACCAGGTACTTCGTTGCCTTATGGACGGCACATGAAAAAAAAAAAACTACTGTTTACTGGGGAGTAAAAGCAGCCTCCCACCTAGCAGCACATAAATGGGACAGTTGACTGCACTGCCAAGACAAAGGCATGGATAAACAAAAACCTTTTAAACACCTTGCTGTTGTACTTTGGTAGGCGAAAGATCAGGCAGAAGCTGGTGCTCTTCTTTTTGAACGGGTACTCAAGTCACAGGAATCTAGCCTATCTAGAAGCAATTAAGCTGGCTTATTTTCCCCCAAGTACGACATCAGTACTCCTGCCAAATAATCAAGCTATCGCGCCCTCTGTGAAAGCTAACTACCGCATACACCTTGTTGAGTGCCTGTAGCCAAACTCTTCGACATGCAGAGGAATCGGGAATCCAAATGAATTCCTATCAAAGTGTTGGCAGGCATCTTGAAAAAGCTGAAAACAGGTGTTAAAGGACCCCTGACAGCAAAATTTTTGCTTGAGACTTTTTTACAGCAATTTGTAGCTTTGTGTCTGGTAATCCTGATATTGTCACGTGGTCGTGACGTCGACGAAGACAGCAGTCGGCCTTTGCAGGGTGAAACTGTTTATTTGGCCGAACTTGTGGCCGGAAAATGAGAACTAGAACTACAGCAATACACGCTGTACAATGATAGCGGCGAACAGGGCGTCGTCCGTCGATCAACTGACAAGCGATCAAGCGCGTCGGCTTTTATACAGGCGCTATCGAACTTTCCAGCAATATCGCTGGTGGCGGCGTTATCTCTAGACAAAACTGCAACATTCGCGTGCGGGGCGCAATCTTAACAAACCGATCTACTACAATCGCGACGCTTCTAGAACACTACTTCGCGGACAGCGTCGAGCGTTGATAACCGTCCCTGCCGGTCAAACCCGAATACATCAAAACAAGACAAGAAGTGGGCGTGGCATTGCCCCCCTCTGAAAAAGCATCGTCCCGATGCTTATGAAAGAACATAGAAGAGAAAGAAACAAAACAAAACAAGTGCATACACAAATAAATTACAATAACGAAGGAAAAAATAGAGTCCCCAGGCTCGCTAACGCGCAAAAAACGGCTTAAGGCGCACGACATGGACGACTTCAGGTCGCGCACGGCGCCGCTGAGAGTTCGTAATGCCGTCAGGGGCAACCTCATAGTCGAGTGCGCCGAGGCGTCGAAGTACCCTGTACGGTCCGAAGTATCGTCGAAGAAGCTTCTCACTAAGTCCTCGTCGGCGTATTGGCGTCCATACCCATACACGGTCACCGGGTTGGTATTCCATGTGGCGTCGTCGAAGGTTGTAGCGGCGGCTGTCAGTCGTCTGCTGGTTCTTTATCCGTAGGCGGGCGAGCTGTCGTGCTTCTTCGGCGCGCTGTAGGTAGGTGGTCACGTCGATGTTTTCCTCGTCGGTCATGGCGTCGAGCGTCGTTGCCGGGCTCCGTCCGTAGACCAACTTGTATGGCGTCATCTGCGTCGTTTCCTGTACGGCCGTGTTGTACGCGAAGGTCACGTACGGAAGGATGGCGTCCCACGTCTTGTGTTCGACGTCGACGTACATGGCCAGCATGTCGGCGATGGTCTTATTTAGACGCTCGGTGAGGCCGTTGGTCTGTGGGTGGTACGCGGTGGTGCGGCGATGGCTTGTGTGGCTGTATTCCAAGATCGCCTGAGTTAGGTCAGCCGTGAACGCCGTACCTCTGTCGGTGATGAGAACCTCTGGGGCGCCGTGTCGAAGGACGATGCTCTCAACGAAGAACTTGGCTACCTCAGCGGCACTGCCTTTGGGCAGGGCTTTTGTTTCGGCGTAGCGGGTGAGGTAGTCGGTAGCCACGACGATCCATTTATTTCCGCAAGTCGACGTTGGGAACGGCCCCAGGAGGTCCATCCCGATCTGCTGGAATGGTCGCCGAGGAGGCTCGATCGGCTGAAGGAAGCCTGCTGGTCTTGTGGGCGGTGTCTTCCGTCGCTGACAGTCTCGGCACGTCCTTACGTAGCGAGTGACGTCGGCGGCAAGGCGCGGCCAGTAGTACTTTTCGTGTACTCGTGCGAGCGTTCGGGAAAGTCCGAGGTGTCCAGCCGTCGGGTCGTCGTGCAGGGCATGCAAAATTTCTGGTCGCAGTCCCGAAGGTACAACGATAAGGTAGCTGGCTCGGGCCGGAGAGAAGTTCTTCTTTACGAGGACGTTGTTTTTCAAAGAAAACGATGCCAATCCTCGCCTGAATACTTTTGGGACAACGATGGTCCTGCCCTCCAGGTATTCCACTAGACCCTTCAGGTCAGGGTCGGCTCGCTGTCGTTCGGCGAAGTGTTCGGTACTTATGGCTGCCAAGAAGCTGTCATCATCCTGGTCGTCGGGCGTTGGTGGGTCGACGGGGGCACGAGACAAGCAGTCGGCGTCGGAGTGTTTCCTTCCGGACTTGTACACGACAGTAATGTCAAATTCTTGAAGTCTCAGGCTCCACCGTGCGAGGCGACCTGAAGGGTCCTTCAAGTTAGCTAGTCAACACAAGGCGTGATGGTCGCTCACAACTTTGAAGGGCCTGCCGTAGAGATAGGGGCGAAACTTTGACGTAGCCCAGATGATGGCGAGGCACTCCTTTTCTGTTGTGGAATAGTTGACCTCTGCTTTAGACAGCGACCGGCTAGCATAACTGATAACCCTTTCCAGTCCGCCCGCCCGCTGCACAAGGACGGCGCCGAGTCCTATGCTGCTTGCATCGGTGTGAATCTCCGTATCGGCGTATTCGTCGAAATGCGCAAGTATCGGAGGTGTCTGCAGGCGTCGTTTCAGTTCATGAAATGCTTCGACTTGCGCTGTTTGCCACCTGAATTCGACGTCGGTCTTCGTGAGCTGCGTTAGTGGCTCGGCGATCCGTGAAAAGTCTTTGACAAAGCGTCTGTAATAGGCGCACAAGCCGAGAAATCGGCGCACGGCCTTCTTGTCGGTGGGTGGCGGGAAAGCGGCGATGGCAGCTGTTTTCTGCGGGTCTGGGAGCACTCCAGTCTTGCTGATCACGTGACCCAGAAACAAGAGCTCCTCGTACGCGAAGCGGCACTTTTCTGGCTTCAGGGTGAGCCTGGAGTTCTTGATTGCTTGAAGTACGGATTGAAGTCGCTGGAGGTGTTCGTCGAAGTTCGAGGAATACACAACGACGTCGTCCAAGTAAAGAAGGCAAGTCTGCCACTTCAAGCCAGCTAATACAGTATCCATGACTCGTTGGAAAGTCGCAGGTGCCGAGCAAAGACCGAAGGGCATGACCTTGAACTCGAACAGGCCGTCCGGCGTTATAAAGGCGGTCTTTTCTCGGTCTCTCTCGTCGACTTCAATTTGCCATCAGCCGGTCTTGAGGTCCATCGACGAAAAGTAATTCGCGTTGTGGAGTCGATCCAGGGTGTCGTCTATCCGTGGGAGAGGGTATACGTCCTTCTTTGTGATTTTGTTCAGGCGACGATAATCGACGCAGAAACGTAGGGTCCCATCCTTCTTCTTCACTAACACCACGGGAGACGCCCACGGGCTGTTGGACGGCTGGATGATGTCGTCGCGTAGCATTTCATCGAGCTGTTTCTTAACGGCCTCCCGTTCCCGCGTCGAAACCCGGTAGGGACTCTGACGGAGTGGTCGAGCATTTTCTTCTGTTATGATGCGGTGCTTAGCAAGGGGCGTTTGTCGGACCCGCGACGACGACGAGAAACAGTCCCTGTATTCCTGCAGAAGGCGTCGAAGCTGTTGCTGTTGGCGAGCGGGAAGACTTGGGTTTACGTCGAAGGGTGGCTCAGGGATCGTCGTCGTAGCTTCGTCAGAATCTGAAAAGGCAAACGCATCGCTGACGGCCAAGATTTCTTCGATGTATGCAATCGTCGTGCCCCTGCTCAGGTGTCTGTATTCCTGGCTGAAATTCGTTAGCATCACGCTTCCTTTCCCTTCATACAGCCGAGCAATGCCTCTTGCGACGCAAATGTCTCGGTCTAGCAGCAAACCCTGATCGCTCTCGATGACACCTTCGATGCATTCAGCCGTTTCGGTGCCGACGGGAATTATGATGCTGGATCTAGGAGGAATGGTGACTTGATCCTCGAGCACGTTCAGGGCATGTTGACATGGGTTCGTATCCGGTGGTGTCGCTTTCTCCGACGAAGGGTTATCGACTTGGTTCTTAAGTCGATGACGGCGCCGTGGTCACTTAGGAAGTCCATTCCAAGTATCACATCCCTCGAGCAGTTTTGTAGGATTACAAAGCTCGCAGGATAAGTCCGGTTGTTGATAGTGACTCTCGCCGTGGAGACACCAATCGGCGTTATTAGATGGCCTCCAGCGGTACGGATCTCGGGGCCTTCCCAAGCAGTCCTAACTTTCTTCAACTTTGCTGCGAACTGCCCACTGATGACGGAATAGTCGGCTCCAGTATCGACGAGAGCGGTGACGTTGTGGCCGTCGATCAGAACGTCGAGGTCGCTAGTCCGCCGTCTTGCGTTGCGGTTACGTCGCGGCGTCGGGTCACGGCTACGTCGGTTTGCACCGCTGATTCCGCGTTGCGTCGTCAGGTCTGCTTCCGGTCGCAAAGTTTCGTCTTCAGGACGTCGTTCGGCGTGCGGCGGGGGCTGGGAACTTTGTCGCGGCGTCGTCGTCGACGGCGGAGGATCTTCAGCATTTCGTCGTTCAGCAACCGCACCTCCATCGGTTGCTGCCCTTAGTTTTCCGGATACGGGCTAGGCGACCGGCCCCGGTTTGGGCCACTGTACTGCCGGCGGTGCGGTGACATGTAACGGCCGGGCGACGGCGAGCGGGAAGGTCGTCGTTCTTGCCATTGTGTTCCGGTGAGGTAGTCGTCGATGTCGCGAGGCCGTTCGCCTGGCTGCGGGCGCGGCGCGTTGACGGCGAATCCGCGTAGCCCCATCTGACCGTACTGGCAGCGGCAGTACGTGTGGCCGGCCTCCCCGCAGTGGTAGCAGAGCGGGCGGTTGTCAGGGGCACGCCAGACATCGGTCTTCCTCGGGATGTAGCGCTGGCCGACAGGTTGGCGGTAGGGCGTCGGTGGTGACGGCGGCGTCTGGCCGACAGGTGGACGGTAGGGCGTCGGTGGCGGCGGCGGCGTCTGGCGACGGTACTGCGGCGGTGTGTCGTCTTGGCGTGGGCGTGGAGGAGGAGCATGACGGCGGGCTGCAGCAGCATAGCTCATAGCTTGCGGCTGCGGCTCTACTAGCTGAGGCGCACCGAGTGAATGCTGGATCTCCTGGCGCACGACGTCTGCGATGGAATCTACTTGAGGTTGCGACGAAGGTAGAAGTTTTGGCAGCTCCTCTTGCACGATTGCTCGAATCGTCTCACGCAGGTCGGCGGATCCTAGCGCTTGAACGTCGGCGTAGCTTGTGGTCGAGAAGCTGCGGTCGTATTGCCGTGTTCGCATCTCAAGCGTTTTCTCGATCGTTGTTGCTTCGGAGACAAATTCTTGGACGGTATTCGGCGGATTCCTCATAAGGCCAGCGAAGAGCTGTTCCTTTACTCCTCGCATGAGGAAACGAACCTTCTTTTCTTCAGGCATGTTGGGGTCAGCGTGGCGGAACAGCCGGGTCATTTCTTCCGCGAAGATTGTCACGTTTTCGTTCGGGAGCTGAACCCGTGTCTCCAGCAAGGTTGCGGCCCTTTCCTTTCGAACGACGCTCGTGAACGTCTCCAAAAAAGCACTGCGGAAGAGATCCCAGGTTCGAAGCGTGGACTCCCGGTTCTCGAGCCATGTCCTTGCTGCTTCTTCCAGGTAGAAGTACACGTGGCGCAGCTTGTCGTCGGCGTTCCAGTTGTTAAATGTTGCGACCCTTTCGAACGTCTCCAGCCAGGTTTCGGGGTCTTCACACGGCGAACCACGAAATGTCGGCGGCTCCCTGGGCGGCTGCATCACTATCGCGGCAGGGTTCGCTGCGGCCGTCATCGTGCCTGTTGTTCTTGTCGCCGTGGCTTTTGGCTTATCCGGTAGAGGTCCGTATTGGGGGGGTAGTCCTTTCTGCCGGCGGCTGGTTCGAGGATCCGGGTTGTCCTTAGAGTCGTCGTCTTCGCGGCTTGGGCTTGGGTCAGCGCTCCGCGGTGGCGTCCGGATCATGAAGCAGCACCTCCACCAGATGTCACGTGGTCGTGACGTCGACGAAGACAGCAGTCGGCCTTTGCAGGGTGAAACTGTTTATTTGGCCGAACTTGTGGCCGGAAAATGAGAACTAGAACTACAGCAATACACGCTGTACAATGATAGCGGCGAACAGGGCGTCGTCCGTCGATCAACTGACAAGCGATCAAGCGCGTCGGCTTTTATACAGGCGCTATCGAACTTTCCAGCAATATCGCTGGTGGCGGCGTTATCTCTAGACAAAACTGGAACATTCGCGTGCGGGGCGCAATCTTAACAAACCGATCTACTACAATCGCGACGCTTCTAGAACACTACTTCGCGGACAGCGTCGAGCGTTGATAACCGTCCCTGCCGGTCAAACCCGAATACATCAAAACAAGACAAGAAGTGGGCGTGGCAATATTCAATCATAAATGCTACAACGTATCATATAATTAATGCTGGCATAGTTAATTGTGACCATTTTAGCGTGACTTTGAAACGGCTGCCTAAAATCGTAAGCAACTATAGTTGGATACAACTTGAAAAGACAGGAGAAACCCCACCCAGACGACCGAAGCGCGGCAGCCGATCGCCTGCGCGACTAAATAAATACCCAAGCAACCACAGATATCCCTCAGGAATCCATTATATATCCGTTTCGGATGTAATGGATATCCAGTGGAGATCCGTAAATCTCCGCTGGAGCTCAATCGGAGGTCCGACAGATGTTGAAAACAACATTTTTGCAGATTCACAGGATATCCAGAACGGGATCCTGTCGTGGACATATTATGGACCTTATACGTATGTTGTGCCTGAATGTACAGTGCTCACAGATTGAAACAACAAGCACAAATCAACACTCAAATAAGGAAGAGACACGTACACAGGAAGGGCGTCTACGTGTCTGTTCCTTACTCGAGCATTCCTTTACATTTGTTCAGATGCCCAAGTTAAGTTGTCACCAACTAGCCCGTGTCTGCGTCAGAATAACGACTGGTATGCACAATTGCTCGAGTTAAGTGCGTTAGGTTGCTACAAATGCAGCTGCCAAAAGTAATATTGCCTCTGATATGAGGGTTAAAGTTGAATTTACACCAATACAACACGAACTGAAGATGCTAGAAATGAAATTGCATTCATAACTTAGCTTTAAATTGCAGTTTCAACCTGTGAGCGCTGAACAATGCCTAAGTGTGATGGAAAGCATAAGGGTGCGGGCCCAGAGCGACTCACCAAGGAATGCAATTTACGCCCAAATGCACTCAGGCAAGTAAATTATATGTATATTTAAAGATAAATAAAATACAAAACAAAACAATGCAAATACAATACAAAACAATGCACAGGCATTGCGTGTAAACGCAAGGCAGCGACATTTTCATAGGTCTTCAGTAATGTTGTGCAGGGTTTTAAACGAAGTGGAAGGCCAGCAGAAGATGCATATACTAGTTCTAATTTCAGTCATTTGGGCTGCCATATGTGCAGTTACAGAACTAAACTGTTTACTGGCAATTAGGTCTTATTGCTACATGCATATTGCCAGCCCCTCGAACCATGCGCGTGTGCGCCGGACGAAGAGAAGGAAGATCTCTCTCCGCTCGGGCTCTGAGCTGAACCGGTCAGCGCTGCAACCGCTACTGTAAATATATCGTGTAAATAGTCTACGGACTACAGTCTACCGAGTCGCCATTCACGTAACAGTATAATAGAACAATCAAGCGAACAAGTCAATATTATATTTCGATTAGTAAGGGGTATACATGAAAATATTTTATTGTATGGTACCTGTTTCTGGGTTCTAAACCTAGTAGTGGATTCTCGATTATGCGTCCCCCGGATTTGCGACGACCCGCATTTCACGACGAATCGGTTTGGTCCCGGCAAAATCCCCATGGAAACAACGTATTAAAAACCTTCGTTATACGACGCAATTTTACACCGACCCCGCATCTTACGACAACTTTCTGATTCCATCCGAGAAAAAAAATAACCTTCTTTACTCGTATCTGAACGCTGACCAAGTATTTGCGAGCGCACAATAAGAACTCTCGTTCCCCTACGTTGACAATTACAAAAGTAGGGAGTGAGACAGTAAATTTATTCTCCTGGCAGTTTATGCGCTTCTGCAATCCAGTTTTCCTGGCTTTTAAGATAGCTTCTGGATACGCCTCGGTTGCGTGCGTATCGAGGGTCGTTACCTAGACAAGCTCTCTCCACACTGAGTAGCTTCAGCTGACCGGTCATTGAGATCCAGATATTTTCACGTTTTCGGTCCGTGGAAACTTTTCCTGGTCGACATACAGCTGGTCTCCTGCCGTTGTTTGCGGCACTCGCAGTCACAGGACTTGAGCACGCTAAAGGACGCGACGCAGCAATTTCACCGTGCAAAATAACTTTCACTTGACATGAACGTTTATAATAACAGCGGGACATCACTAGTTGCACTTCACAGGGGCACAAATACGATGCACACAGCTCAGTCGAGCACGAAAGCATTCTCTCTGATTCTACGCAAACTCGTGCTCTGTCGCCATTATGTGATGGCGATGGCACTGTGTCTGACTCCCCTGACGGGAGGCTGTTGCCAACGCGGTTTCGGTTTCGTTTTCACGCACAGGCAACTTTCGAACTCGATTTATAGGGAGAAAGATGCGCACTGGATTCAATTTTTTGAAGTTGAGGACGACGATTCGCTCATACCTCTTTCAACTAAGTAATGCTGCCGTTCGCTGCCATTTTCAAAAATAATTTAACCTACCTTCCTTGGAAAAGCGCAGGGTTGTGTTGTGGGCTTATTCAGGTGGTCTATTCCCCTTTTCTGGACAAGGCTGATTGCCACTGCCTATATTATTAGTTTTTAGATTATACGACGCCCGGATTAAACGACGGTTTTGCGTGGACCCCTCAAAGTCGTCTAATCGGGGTTCCACTTGAATAATTTTCTGGTTATGACCTGTGACGATGCGCATTGCCATGTGTAAGAAAGCTGCTGTTTCAGCTTATGTAGTGAATACACGTTCATTTGTGGACTCCTTCACGAAGTCATACATGAATATCCTTTGAAGATCCATAATCGATTATAACTTGTCTGTGCGTCACAACTCCAAAAATGGATATCCACTATGGCATCTCTAATGTACATCCAATGAATGTCCCACACTGGCACTGGACGTTGGGCTCTTGCATGGATACTGAGCGGATATCCGTGGTTGCTTGGGTAGTTCTGCTCATGCACGCGCAGATGTTCTCCGAAGGCGGAGGCACTGGCCGTCCCGCTCATGGCGTCAGTCCCGAGTTCGCGCCCACTGGTGCAGGCTTGTGTTCATCTCCCTTTGAGGAGGAAATGCCACTGACTTCTAAAGTTGTATCCGACTCTAGTGCCTGACCGTGGGGGAGCACCTAAGGTAACATGCGCCCAAGCTGTGGTGACATTGAAAGTGCAGTTTTCAAATCGGGGCTTCGCACACGGCAAGGAATGAAACAATGTGGTTGCTTTGGTATGAGTTATGCCTGTTAAGTGTGTGTCCCCTCACGAAAAAGAAAAGCATTCCTGGCCTAAGCAGCCATAACTCCCTTGAGAGCAGCCCGACAACAAAGCGAGAGGGGTGAGTAAAAAAGGCCCATGCCGGCTGCCAGTCATGGTATTGTGTACGCCCCGGAAATATCCTGTGGCATCGACTATACTCGATCCACTCGTGGAACGTCACAAAGAGTGGCAATGTCGCGAGGCGCTGCCACGTAATATGAGCACTCACGCTTACTCTAAAACCAAATAAAATATCTTCAAGGCAATGTACACCACTAATAATTGGTCACAAGTGCCCATGTATACAGGACAATCAAACAACACAAACATGTCGAAGTTCAGTTTTGATGTCAGCGGTTCTTTGATAAGAACTGCTTGAGAAGGCCGGTTTCAGGAAAGACAACAACCCTGACAGCGAGGAATTGTTCGACCTGAATGATGAGCCGTAGGACCAGGCAGTGTGGCTTTGATTCAAGGGGGCATTCAAGCAGAGAGCTTCCCTGACTTAGTCACAATTGACAGTTCTGTTGTCGGCACCGAGCAACAGACAGACAAGGAGGTGCGAGCCATGGCTGAAGATCGTACTAAGCTTTCATTCGATGGCTATCAAGAAAATGAGCCGCCTGCATCAAGGTAACTTCACTGCAAGTGATAGACCATAATAAAGAAGTTAAGGAGTACTTTCAGCAGCACGAAGACGGCTGTGACGTTTTCAGTGTTGCCACTGTGAAATACAGCGAAGCGACTGCATCTGCTCTGAATGTGACCCGCAATCTCTTATCACCAAGTCCATGACTTCAGGTCACTCACAGACCAATAATGTTTGGTCGTGTGCTGCCATTTGACGCTAAATCAGTGCAACCCGCACACGTTATGATCCTGTAGAATTTATTGTGCCCATGATGGCGCGGGTACAAGCAGCAGCACACCACATGAACTTCTCCCACCAAACTTAGATAATAATAATAATATCTGGGGTTTAACGTCCCAAAACCACGATATGATTATGAGAGACGCCGTAGTGGAGGGCTCCGGAAATTTTGACCACCTGGGGTTCTTAACGTGCACCTAAATCCAAGTACACGGGCCTCAAACATTTTCGCCTCCTTCGAAAATGCAGCCGCCGCGGCCGGGATTCCACCAAACTTAGAAGTCACATGCATCACTTTGTGGACCTTTACATTTTTTTAAGCACAAATTTTAGCAGTGTTCTGGTAAAACACAAATGTTCTTTGTGAATGAGGAACTGAAGGTCTTGGTTTCTGTTATCAAAGCCGCATGAAGCTGACAGACAAAGCAAACATAAGCATTTGGGAAAATTGTGACTGGCAATTTTATATTTTATTCCTCACATTTGACACCAGCGAATTTTTGAAACGAACTGAAGTGTTGTAATTATAAAGCAATGAAAAAAAAAGTGTAAGCAAGCCCAGCTTTTGTAGCAAATTGATACAAACGTTAGGTGCCACTTTTATTTACTGGTATTGATGTAAGCCACCTCAGTACTTGTCACAAAACTATTAAACGTCGCTGCACGTTATATCTAATGCAGCTGGCAAGTCACGCAAACCCTGTATAGCGTACTGACCTACCACGCAGAATTGCCACACGCTGCAATGGGCCGTGCTGCGCATAATTACCGTGCTGAGGTCACGGCAGATTCCAGTAGTTGGCTGAGTTTGAGATGTACAGAAAAAATGTAGTTTTGGAAAAGGGTTCTACACGTGCTCAGCTATTTGTATGCACCATTTGGGTCACTCTGTCCAGGGGCGTAGCCAGAAATTTTTTTCGGGGGGGTTCAACCATACTTTATGTATGTTCGTGCGTGCGTTTGTATGTGTGCGTGCCTATATACGCAAGCAAAATAGAAAAATTTCGGGGGGGGTTTGAACCCCCCCAACCCCCCCCTTGGCTACGCCCCTGACTCTGTCGATCCACTGCTATAGTTTGACATGTGAGCAGATAAAATTAGCCTTAGTGACAAGCATGTATATTGTGACACGTGGCTCATACTACTAGTCGCTTAGAGGGAAAACGTAGCACAAGGTGGTGAGCATGATCAGAATTGAAAATATTAGGTAGCAGCACAGGGAAGATGGTGACACAAGAATGAGTGCCAGCTTACTGCCTGGGAAGATGTGGCTAAAGAAAGAAGAACAGCATAAAAAAGCATTCTCCTCGTTTTTGTGTACTCAGGTTCACTGTGCTACCACAGTGTAGGGCAAAATTTTTAAAAGATTAAAATTTTTTCCATGCTATTTAGGGCCTGTATCCATTTGTGTATATTTTGTGTATTCGTTCTTTTCTGAGAAAGTTGCTTTTTCTGGCGAAAGAACATTTTTGAAAAAATAGTACTTTTAGTCAGATTTCGATTAAAGTGCTGCACTTGAAAGAACGACACTTTTTTTTAAGAAAATGATACACACATTAAGTTGATACCTGTCGTGTACGCGCACATCAACCGACACACGGCCACTCCAGAGGTTGTGCCTCGCTTGCCGGTGCTGCCCGACGCGCTCACGCGCATGGCGCCTTCCTCAGACTCTCGTCCCCAGCTCCTGCATATCGTGTTACGTCTTCTGCCCTCGCGGTAACTTCCTCTGCCTCCTCTCGTCCGCTTCTAAAAGAAAGCAATAAAACAGTCTCCTGCTAGCCGCTCTCTCGTGTGGTTCCTGTGCTGCGGGGCTCCGAACCCCCAACATAACACTGGCGACGAGAAGTGGAATTTTATAAGTGCGCAGCTCTCTAGGTTACGCCCATGGCTACTGGAGGAGTGCAGGCCGCCATCGAGCCTTTTAGCGGCAAGAACTGGTCATCCTGGATCCAGCGCCTGACCTTCTACTTCGTGGCGAATGACGTCTGCGACGAACAAAAGAAGCGCGCGCTCCTCCTGACGCTATGCGGAGCCGACACCTTTGAAACTGCCTGCGCTCTGGTCGCGCCGAAGACTCCTGGAGAGGTGGGCTATGCCGACATAGTTGCCCTTCTGCAGAAACACTTCGATCCACGACCGTCTGAGTTGTACAGCCGGTACGTGTTCCAGCGACGCGATCAGCGGCCGGAAGAGTCGATCAGCAACTACGTTGCAGCTCTCAGAAGCTTGTCAGCTGACTGCAACTTCGGAGTGCCAGCGACAACGTCTGTTACATCGACGCCACCGGCAGAAGGCCACGCAGCCGTTCTGGCGAACCCCACCATGCTGCCCCAAGATGTGATGCTTCGCGACAGGTTCGTGTGCGGCATCCGCGACGAGCACCTCCAGCAGCGACTGTTCGCGGAGAAAGACTTGACTTTTCAACGCGCGTTGGACTTGGCACTGTCGTCCGAAAGTGCGTCGAAGCAGCAACGAGGACTTAAGGGAGCGACGAGCTCCGCGGAGGTGCACAAGACTTCGCAGTCTAAAAAGGAAAGCAAGCATTCGGCTCAGCAACGGCGCTGCTACCGATGCGACGGCTGGCACGAGGCTGACACCTGCAAATTCAGGACAGCGCAATGCCGTTTTTGTTCCAAAAAGGGCCACATCGAGAACGCCTGCATCTCCAAAAAGAAGAAAAACAAAGAAGGCAACCTCAACGCCCGGCAAGGAACTCACATGGTTAACGCCCAACCTGTGTGCTACGACCTCGAAGACACCGATAGGTGCTACGACCTACATGCCGTGAGTGGGCGACAACCCTGCCCTAAATTCCTCGTTGACGTGAAAGTCGAGGGAAGGCCCCTGAAATTCGAAGTGGACACGGGCGCCGCATGTTCTCTCATCAGTGAGGCTACCTACCACCAAACGTGGCCAGCGAACGCCCCAAAGCTTTCGAGAGAACCCCTAGACTTACGCACCTGGTCAGGGGAAGAACTTGACACCGTCGGTTCGGCACAAGTTCGTGTGCGTTTCAAATCAAAGGACTACGTGCTGCCCCTGCTGGTAATGAAAGGGACTGGGTGCAACCTGCTCGGACGTGACTGGTTTTCAGCACTGAACATCCGTGTGCACGGAATAAACCAGGTCGCCGAACCAAGCCAAGAGATCCAGGAGGTTCTCGCACGCCATCCTGATGTATTTAAGGAAGGTATCGACGGCTACGTGGGTCCATTGGTTCACTTGGACTTGGAAGAAGGTGCCACACCCAAGTTTTGCAAAGCACGTCCAGTACCTCTAGCTTACCAAGAGCCTATGGAGGAAGAGCTCGACCGTCTGCAAAAACAAGGCATCCTGGAGCCGACGCAACACGCCGAAATGGCCACACCTTTGGTGTGGGTGCGCAAAAAGGATGGAACATTTCGCGTTTGTGGAGATTACAGGAGCACAGTTAACGCGGTGGTCAAGAAGACGGCGTACCCACTGCCGACAACTGCGGAGGTGTTCGCAAAGTTGCGCGGTGGAACGACATTTTCGACGTTAGACCTGTACCAGGCCTATCAGCAGCTAAGAGTGGACGACGAGACAGCCGCATTGCTCACCGTCAACACCACCAAAGAACTGTTCAAGGTGAATCGCCTCCCTTTTGGAGTATCCGCTGCACCAGCCATCTTCCAGCGGATGATGGAGACGACACTGGCCGGAATTCAGGGGGTGAGTGTCTACCTTGACGACATTATTGTCAGCGGGAAGGACGTTAAAGAGCATGCACAACGTCTAGAGGAGTTAAAGGCAATCCTCGAGGCGCCAAAACCGACTGACAAGACCTCTCTGCAGGCTTTCTTAGGGCTTCTCGCCTTTTACGATCGTTTTTTGGAGAACAGAGCGATGGTAGCTGCAGAGTTGTATGGGCTTCTCGAGAAGAACACGCCCTGGAAGTGGGAGAAAATACACCAGGATGCGTTCGAGATGCTTAAGAAGATGATTAGGTCTTCGACGGTCCTTGCGCATTATGACGAAAAAAGGCCTCTCATTCTGTCCGTGGATGCGTCGCGATACGGCATCGGCGCAGTTCTCGCTCAAAAGGATGCGTTCGGCCGAGAGGCTCCCATTGCATTCGCGTCACGAACTTTGGGAACCGCTGAGAAAAACTACTCGCAGCTCGATAAAGAGGGCCTTGCGGTAGTTTATGGCGTCAGCCACTTTCACCAATATGTCGCTGGCCGGCACGCGACCGTATTAACGGATCACCAACCGCTCCTCGGCATCATGGGGGAAAAGAAGCAAATCCCTCAGATATTGTCACCGAGGATGACTCGATGGTGTCTGAAATTGGCCACATACGACTACGACTTGGTGTACAGGCCTGGACGCCTGCACCAAAATGCTGACGCACTCAGCAGGCTGCCACTGCCCGCGCAGGTAGATGAGCCATGCTCCCCGGGAGATGTGCTTATGCTTGCATCCGCGCCACGTTTCGAGCTGTCACCGCGTCAACTGGCTGAGCTGACCCGGAATGACCCACTGTTATCCCGCGTGATGACAGCCGTCTCAAACGGAGAGCTACGCCGGTTGCCCAAGCAGGAATTTTCGGCGTTCACCAAGCTTGGACACGAGCTTTCGCTACAGGAAGGCTGCGTTATCCGTGGTGCCAGACTGGTCGTTCCAGAGAAAGCAAGGAAAGACGTGCTCGACTTAGCACATGTAGGTCACAGGGGCGTGGTAGCTATGAAGGCGTGCGCTCGAGGCTATTTTTGGTGGCTCGGTGTCGACAACGACATAGAGCGGGTGGTCAAGAGTTGTGCCACTTGCTGCCAGCACCAGAAAACTCCAACTAAAGCACCAGCTCCCGAGTGGAAACGTGCGACAACACCATGGCACACAATCCACGCGGATTTCGCTGGGCCTGTGGAGGGAAGGATGCTCCTAATTGTAGTGGACGCATACAGCAAGTGGCTCGAAGTGCGCACCATGCGGAACATACAGTCGCCGACACTGATCGAGGAACTGCGGAACCTGTTCGCAATTTTCGGCATTCCCGAAAGGGTGGTAACGGATAACGGCCCGTCCTTTGTTTCTGCGGAAATGGAAGAATTTCTGAAGAAGAATCGGGTGACGCACATCACAAGTGCACCCTATCATCCGGCCACGAATGGGCAAGCCGAAAGAATGGTGTATGAAACGAAACAGGCACTTGCAAAGGATCAGTCAGGTACATTTGCGTGCAGGCTGGCTCGTTTTCAGCTGAAACAGCACACCACCGTTTCAGTAACGACGGGCAAAACGCCAGCTGCACTCATGTTCGGCCGCCAGCTCTCAACGGCACTGACACGCATTCAGCCGCGACCAGCTGAGAGGGTGACCACTGACCACAGCGTTGCTGAGTTGCCAAGAAAGATAGAAATCGGGCAATCGGTCTTTTTCCGCAACTTTGCAGGGAATCCTGCTTGGGTTGGCGGAACCGTGTTAAAGAGACTCGGACATCGATCTTGGCTAATCAAGTCAAGAAGCGGAACGGTTCGTCGGCACCTTGATCACATAAAGCCAGGTGCAGAGGCCTACCCGAAAGAAGATTCGCCGCGGAACGATCAAACGAACGGACCAGTAACAAGTGATCAACAAGACACAGTGCCGGCTCCGTACGTGATCTCGCTCCCAGCGGAAGCGCCGCCGCCGCATGATCTGCCCACAACGCCCGACTCCGAGCATAGCGAAGCTGAGGCCAGGCTGGACACTTGTGCGACGCAAGCTCGCGATGACCAACCCAGCGGGTCCGCGCAGCACCAAGCTGCACCAAGGCCCCAACGTGATCGGCGTCCACCTGACCGATACGGTGACCCCGTCTAAGGGGTAAGGGATGTCGTGTACGCGCACATCAACCGACACACGGCCACTCCAGAGGTTGTGCCTCGCTTGCCGGTGCTGCCCGACGCGCTCACGCGCATGGCGCCTTCCTCAGACTCTCGTCCCCAGCTCCTGCATATCGTGTTACGTCTTCTGCCCTCGCGGTAACTTCCTCTGCCTCCTCTCGTCCGCTTCTAAAAGAAAGCAATAAAACAGTCTCCTGCTAGCCGCTCTCTCGTGTGGTTCCTGTGCTGCGGGGCTCCGAACCCCCAACATAACAATACCTCTTTTAGTTACTTAGAAAACGGTTCTTCAACTTGTTAAAAAATACACAGGAAATATAAAGCTTACCCTGCGCCCTTAATATGAGAACCCGGCCAGCCCATGAACTCATTATCAGTAAAATTTGAAGAACACTAGGCTGAAGCGTGGTGGTGCATTGTGACACCACTTTCTAGCACCAATTACAAGGGACAAAATGTACCGTTTGACCACAGTGAACACCGAAAGAGTCTGTTACGTTTGTTTTTCAGGTTCTTTACTGTTCACATCGAATCCACATGGCATTCTTTACTGCAGTGTCGAAATTGTGACACCGAAATTTCTTGCGTGGGAGGCTCACTAATTTTGTGGCACTTTTGTAAACGATGCCCGAGACAGAGGCAGGCACATTGGCTGTTGTCATCTAACTGCGCGTTTACGCAACTTGCAAGTTACGATTACGCAAGTTGCACATGAAATCCCTCAATAGAGCGCCCTACTGTGTACCCTCCGCTCAACATAGCATAGATCGATCACTCGTATCGCACGTACGCGACTGATGGCTTAGCCGCAACTGTTCGCTCTACTAACAAGCCGAACCCTCGCACTCGATGGTGACCAGTTCATTAAGATGCACGTGAACAACAAGAAAACACTCGTAGGGAAGAACAATAACTTATCTGACAAGTTAACGTCAGCTGACTTGCTGTTGCTGATGCGCCGGACGATTCCCAGATGACAAAAGCAGGGTTGCCAGGTCTTCGTGAAGAAAGGTCGCCGAAATATCAGAAATATTCCGAAAAGTAGCCGGAGGAGTATCCACACATAACAAAAGCAAAGATGCCTTCAAGCCTCTCTAACAAAAGTGCTATTTAGCCGTATTTAGCAGTCAGAAGAAAGGCACTGATGGTGCAATCAACCAGCAAAAATCAAACCCGCTTGTCGCTCAGCTGGGCGAGTTGGTATGATGGCACAGGGCGGCAACAGAACGGCGCGCTGACTTTCAAATAGAATTTTATAAAAATAACACGAAATTGAAACGGTTCATACAGCGTCAGGTGACAAAAGCGAACCATGACTGTGCTAAATACAGGTGTCACAGGACTCTTTTGATAGCGGTGGGATCAAGACGGTCGCAATCGGCGCGTCAGGATTACTGATTGCCAGATCGTGATTTGTCTGGCGTCTGCACCAAACACAACCCGGATTATTTTGGAACGTGTAGCAGCAACCATTGTCGATCGCAATAAAGAAATTCGATCCGGATAGGCCCGATCACGATCAAAAGACACCGTTACAAATAATGTTCAATAAAAATAAAACGCAGGCGATCGACGCAGTCACGTATCAAGATCAGGTGGCGCGAGAATGCAGCATATATTTTGTTTCATCATGCTGAAGCTACGGATGGTTGACTTATGCAGCTGCAGTCATCGTGAACTCGACATATGTGTTAAAAGCCATGAGAATGACGGTCGTATAAAGAGGCGAACAAGCGCACTTAATTCCAATGATCTGCTAAGGCGTTGCCATCAGGCGGGGAATTGCAATGGTGTGCTAAGGCGTTGACATGAGGTTGGGTTGAACCCCTCACCCAAAATAATTCTGGCTGCGCCCTTGACAAAGCGACCTAGTTGGTCACATGGCGTGTGTACGTACTTCTAATATCACACTAATACACCTCGCCCTCCGTACAAACGATAAGGCAGCTTGTAAACAACAACGACCAAGCATCCACGGTTTAAGGAACGGGCATGTCCATAACAGCCCACCTACTCACGCCCGCAACCTTCTCTGTTAGCTTAGCCTTAACAAGATTACGTTTTTTGACAGCTTAACCGATGAGGAATACCCTCGATCTGTGCAAGACAGGCCCGTAGCCAGGAATTTTTTTCGGGGGGGGGGGGGGGGGGCACTTGCTGAAAACCTTGACTATTTGAGAAAAACACCTATTTTTATTAGTTATTTTTGGTAAAAACACATACTTCACCAAAATAGCCCCCCCCCCCCCCCCTGGCTACAGGCCTGGTGCAAGATATGTCAGATTACTACTGTGTTTTTAGGCTTTACAACCTGCTTCTTTTCGTTGCAACGTTCTTGCGCATTACATCATCACCCTTTTATCCATTTTACCGGGGAGTCAAATTGTCATTACCAAATCAAAACTTTCTATGAAATATGGTCCCTGAGAAAGAGACAGAGAAAAATAAAACTTTGGACGGTTTGGCTTGACCACAGAACTGATAAATTGTATTGAATTGTCTTGGGCTGCAGTTCAAAGAATTTTTGAGGCAGCGCTATCTAAAATATATAGATTTTCAGATTTTTCACTGACTTTCACCTGCAGCCCAATGTGTTCTGCGTGTTGGTGTTGCTCTGCAAATGGTTCTGAAGTCTAAACCAAGAAGCTGACGGCCGTGCAGCAACTACCAATACAGCCATATAGTTCAAACAAGCAACCATGCCCGATCATTACTCACCTCACATTCTCGTGATGTCACAGCCAAACTACATGGCACAACAATTTTCTCCCAAATTGGCCTCGTACGGTCCTACCATAAAATCCTTGTGGCTCCAGAAGACATCCTGAACATGCTGATAGTGACACCCTTCTGTCTGTTTGAGTTCCTTCATGCCATTCGGGACGAGAAACTCCAGATGGACATTTCAGTGTTTTACACAGCCTCTACCTCTTTCATGCTTACCTCAACAACTTACTCGTCGCAAGCAGTTCATCAAATGAGCCCAATTCACATCTGCAATCTGTGATCCAGCACCTAGCCAAGCCTGGAACATTTGTCAACAGAGATCTGTATTTGGCACCCGCAAGCTCACCTTTCCTGGCCATTTCATCTCGTCTCCAGTAAACCACACCCAGACAGAGTCATGGCTGTTGAGAAGTTCCCATCTCTGAATACTAAATGTCAGCTCTGCGACTCCCTTTGTCTTGTGAACTACTACCACCATTTTGTACCTTGGCACTGGGCCATTCTACATCCTCTCTACTTCCTGCTGTTGATTCACAGAAGTGCTGCTATTGAGCTCCCCTGGATCAAGAACGCCCGAGCAGCATTTCGGGGATCGAGAGATGCCTTGGCGACACCATGGATCCCCTAACATCAAGTGAGAGTTCCACGTACTATGCATCATCATTGACATCTTCGATGCAGCTTTAGGTGCTGGATGCGCTTCAACAACTCATCTAAAAAGTGCAGGCAGCCAATCGCTTCCTTTTCCTGAAAATTGACAACCACTGAGATTACAGCACTTTTGGGTGAAGACTGAAGCAGCAGTACAATATTTTCATCATTACATGTAAGGAAGTGAGTTCTTTGTCATGAAATCCATGAGTCCACATCTCAAGTATGCCTTAAAGTTCCTCAATTCCAACGGTGGTGTCTACACTACCCGCAAACTGCAGCAGATGTCGTACATATCAAAATTCAGTACAGACATTAGCCATATCAAGGGAGCTGACAACATTGTCACTGATGCCCTGACACGTTGCCCAAATAATGCTGTCACCTGTCTCAGAGGAATAGACCTAAAAAAAGTGGCAACTGCTTGACATGATGACGAGGAATTCTGCCTTGTACAAGAATTATAAGCTTCAACGTTGCTAGAATTTCAGTGGTTTCCTTTGCCAGGAACAGGACACGCTTGTTGGGACACATGTTGGGACAAAAGCCTTGACCATTTAGGCCCACTTGCAATCATCATTAAGAATTCACACCACTAGAGAATCTTTCACACCCAAGTATCTGGGCAATCCAAAAGTTTTTCACGGTACATGTCATATGATGTAGCATCACATGGGTGGTCCACCAGCATACTCGTAAGTGTCGATCGCGTTGCAGCACTTGAAGATTCAGTCACGCTGTGACATTGCTGGATATGTTTGCAGGCCCAAACACTTGATTCGACCACATTTGTGTGGACCTCATCGTGCCATTGCCACCCTACCAAAGCCAAACTTGTTGGCTCGTGTTGACTGCATGTTTCTAGTGTTGCATGGAATATATTCCGACTCCAAACATTACAGCTGCAACTGTTGCTCCCGCTTTTGTCAGCCGCTGGCTGTGTCACTTTAACTTGGCATGTCGTCCTCCATCAAAACAGACAGAAAGCCAAACTGAACCTACATTATTCGACCACGACCTACCACCCAATGAGCAATGGAATGGAACATATACGCATGACATTCAAGGCAGACATATTGGCTGAACCACTGTAAAACCTGTTTACGGCATGACTGTAGGTCTTCCCAGTTATCAAGTTCTTTGAGTCTGACCAACACCAAGACCACATTCGTGCTGGTGATTACACATCTCGTATACATGACATCATGAAGAAGCTCTGACCTACAGCTTAGAATAACAGAGAGCTGAGCTAGCTGGTAAGTATTCATTCTAAAAAGACAGGGCGTGCAAACACGGACACAAGAAAGAAGTCAGGACTTCTCTCTTGTGTCCGTGTTTGCACGCCCTGTCTTTTTAGAATGACCTACAGCTCTGTGACAGCGCACAGGAAGGAAGATACATATGTGAGCAGTGAACTTAAGTGCTGTACATATTTTAATGAAATGATGCAGGATGAAAACCGTTTACCATCAGCGTCATGCTGCGCCCACTTCACAAAACTTTTCTTTTGAGTAACCCTTGCTCAAATATGTCAAGGAAGCAAAACAGATGTTTCACTACTTATGTGGATGTCATCAGTACACAAATGGCCTGAAAGAGCAATAATATCCTACTTCACAGCATTAATAAACATTCTGCAGGAGGCCATGGTTAAAACTGCATGTTCACTGGTTTTGAGTAAAGCCAGTAAAAAAAACCTTTACGGCATCAGCTCTTCAATTTTCTGGAAAATTTTCCTTTCTGTATTTCATTTATGCACCAAATTTGGCATTTTTAAATAATCATTTAGCTGTTATATAAATGCATAACCCATAATAGTGTCTGTGACGCTTTTGTTATGATAGCTATAAAAATTATTGAATCATTGCTCTAAAGTTATATCTCATACCATTGAGTAAATCTATATTGTGGTGGGGCTTGCAAATGTGCTAGCTCTCGAGTGCCACAAATAAGAGTGAAGAAGTTATTTTAATTTTGTGTGGCCTTCAGTGGCACTCTTTCAGTCGCTTTGAAAAGAAAGTGCAACTTTGTGTTTTATTAAGTGTGGTCGAGTGCCATTTTGTGCTCGGTTACTTATGACAGAAAAATATTGAGCAAGGGGGAGGGGAGGGGTTAGCACGGGCCTGGTGTCCCATTCCCTGCCTCAGTGGCATAAATCCAGAAAAGTCTCAAGGAGGACTCACACCTTGATGCCATTGGTGGCCATCTTGTTCTTTTTAATTATATATAATTATAAAATTCGTGTTCTCAAATTAATTAAGAAGATAAGGAGAATGGGCCTGAGCAGCCCATATAGTTGGTAAAGTTAGTTTTTAAGTGTAACTCGTAGGTATAGGCTGCAGCATATTTCACTTATATGCTATAGCTGATGTGTTATTCAGGTTAAACCATCAAATGAAAATGATAGCGCTTTTTTACTTTAACGCGTAAAGGAAATACTTTTATCTATTTAACTTCACCTCTAACCGTATATCTTGTTAGCATCCCACTATTTACCCATGGACTAATTCTTGTGAAGCGTGTTTATGTATATTAACCAGGGATTTTTTTAATAATGCGATTATATTTGAGAAATCGAACTCATAGTTTGTTGTCAGTAGCTTCTACCCAATCATCTACATGATTGGGTAGAATGAGAAATAACGGTAGCTGATCGGGGATTATTTACTTTGCACTTCAAAGGCTAGCATAATAAACGTTTTCGGCACGTCAGAAGCCACCTGTATCATGTCATAAAGCATGACATCTACAGTGCCTTTCAAAACCAAAAACAGGTTTACCCTTGCAGTATTTCTTTTCTACTCACTGGAAGGGTTTCAGATTTCAGAGTTGATTTTAGGGAGAGTGCGCTATGCTTATCTGTCAAGCAATTCAATTGAATAGCTGAATTGACATATTTACCTTTGAAATATGATATTTCAAAGATAAATCTCAAGAGGGGACGCTTGCAAGTGGTGTTGATCCTGAATACAAGGGGGGTCAGGACCCCCCTGACCTCTCCATGATTTATGCCACTGCCCTGGTTACGCAACTAGCTTTAACTACAAAGTGCTTATCTCGCATATTTGTATCTTCTGTGGCTCATCAACTAAACTGTCTCTCTGGTAACAGTGGCCATTTTAAAATTTACTAATACAGGTAAGCTCAACATCATGTGTACTGTCAAAGTATGGTGAAAATGGTTGTAGTTCAACAAAGTCTTGCGGGAAACATGTTCCTGTACTATATATGAATATGAAGACCCCATGAGAACTTTTATGTGTGCATAAGGACAATACGGCAAGAGTGATATGCGCCTGCAGCTACTTTGGCTTGCACCAACATGCTCCTCACCCTTGCTTCTAGTTCTGCTTGACACAATTAGAAGTTTCTGGAGGCACCGAGCACAGAATTGCATAGAGAGATGTGTAATCAAGTAAACAAGTTAATGAGCACGAAAATCCTTTTTGCTCATCTGCACTGAGTCTGGAGGAAGGAAACTAGAAAGATAAGGATAGGATCGAAATATTGAGACACTGGGAGAGAGAAATTTAAACAGACCACATGCCCAAATTCACTGCTGCTCACAGCACAGGCAACATTCTTCAGTGCTGTCAACAGTCACCCATGCCAGCTTGTTGGTTGCAATAACTGCAACAATCGTAGCTTTCTAGATTTCATCATAAACATCCCTTTCAGTGCGGTAGACAAGGCCTGGCACCAGCTGCCAAATGATTCTCCCGATTTTCTATGGGTACGTCCACAAGTCTCCCGAAGAACAGCGAGGCTTCGCCCCACCACGAAACAAAAAAATAATAACAATGAAGAGCGGGTCTAAAATAAAGCTTTCCGCTTTTGATCGAGGCAACAGCTTTCTATATATGTCTGGAATGCTCCCCTCTTTCCATCGATTTAAAAGAAAAGGGATGGGGGACGTGACTGGTTGTGTCTTTAATCAAAGTGGTTTTGCCGCCGCATGTACGCGTTTCCTGTTTTTTGTTTTTTTTTTGTTACTTACGGTTCACAGAAGCGTTTTCTTTTTCTTCTTTTTCGCGTCGGTGCTGCGCGAACCATGCCTACCGCGTGGGCTGCGTAGAGTAGGGTATAAACAATGTATTCTAAAAAAAGAAAACACAAAAAAAGCAGTAGATCGGGATTCGAACTCGCTACGACGCGGCACGTAGACAAGGTGCTTGACGCCCACACACTCCGCCACACCAGGCTACGCGAATTTCGAGATGTACTTAACTTATGTGGTCGTGGCATGAACATACTATGCATGTGGGTATGTATCAGATTACGGCAACTGCACGTATTATACGATTCAATCAGCACAACGCTCTAACTGAACTGATAACCCTCACTTCGCACACGTCGAGCACCTCCAAGTGGGAAGCCGTTAACCCGTACCGCGCTGTGAACAACGCGAAACAGCCAAATCGATCGCGGCGACAGCAAAGCAGGATACACGATACGATACAATTTGCCTCCGATGCGACGTTCAGCGCGCCGTTACGCTCGCGTTACCTACGGCAGCCGGATCCGCTGTTATTTCGTCGTACCGAAGCACGGGATCGGACACCTGGCAGGTGATAAACTGGGTAAATTTTTCTCAGTGAAATAAACTTGCGCCAGTTCAACCAACGCTCATGCAAATCTACGAGCTGTGTAGGATTTAATGACCAAAATATGTTATGTTGTGTCCGGCACATTACTCTTTCGCACTTGAAAAATCGGCGTGTGAAGTGGGACCACCGCAGGACCGCAGGCCCGTAGCCAGGAATTTTTTTCGGTGGGTGGGGGCGCACTTGCTGAAAACATTGACTATTTGAGAAAAACACCTATTTTTAGTATTTATTTTTGGTAACAACACCTACTTCACGAAAATTTCGAGGGGAGAGGGGCGGGCCCCTGGCACCGCCCCCCCCCCATTGGCTACGGGCCTGGACCACCGAAGAGCACCAAAAGGCAGTAGGCGCAGAAATTGGCTCATAACGGACCGATGTATGCCAATGAAGTTAACTCTTCAACCGACGTCGGCAAAGTCGTTCGAACGGCGGGCCAGTAATTCCGGCTTAATTGCATGGCTCAGCACATATTGGCTGCTGCTTGTATAACTCGGCCCGATGTGTCCGTTCTATTAGACTGGCACAGCCGATATTGGCGGCACGTTCTGAATGCTGGCCCAACATCATCGTTCTATTAGACTGGCACAGGCATTACTGGCGGCACGTTGTCAATGCTTGTCCAACATCGGCGTTCCATTAGACTGGCACAGCCAATATTGGCGGCACATTGTCAATCATGGGCCGTTCTTGGGCCAGGAACTGCCAGTCTATCGCCGACATGGGCCCGGCGTTCTGTGCTGCCTGGGTAGTTTAGGCCGAATAAGTCTTTTGCAGAGCTTGAAGGATTGTGGTGCACGTGAAAATTGTCGGAGATAGCCCAGTGATCTGTTAGCTTTGTTTGTTAGGTACGCATTGTGAGTTTTCTAGGTAAGGCCAGATGAAATGTGGACACCAAGATATTTGCAAGATGAAACACAATCTAAAGGGGTATTCGCGATATTATAGGCTGGTGGAGTGTTATTACGCCTCATAACGCGCATTGCTTTGCATTTGGTTATGTTTAGTTTGTGGGAATCGAGCGCGCCCTCCCCTTTGGCGCCTCGTTCCCCAGCTAGCGCTGTGCGCTGGCCCCGCGCGGCTCGAGCGCCGGGAACCGCCGTTACTCGGCGACATGGCTACCGTGGCTACGCCGCCAGGCCTTTTTGCTCTATGCGAGCCATGCGTTGGTCTTCCCCGCACGAGCCACGCGTCGGAACTTGCCTGAATATGCTCGCGCCACCACGTGACCACGCTAGCCACGTCACTGCGCAACGCCTGTCCTCATTGGCCGCCAGTGACAACCCCCTTCCCCCTTGAGCTCGCTTCTGTCTGGCGCTGGCTTGCCCGCGGTAGATGCTCTCAGGCGAGCACGAGAGGTTGACGCGCTGCTCTAGCAGGCGGCTTCTCGTTCGTGTGCTCGACTGCTGCCCTTTTTGTGATAGTCGTAGCGCCGCTGGCAAGCGTACTCGAGTGGTCTTGCGGAGTTCCCTTTACGGCCTGCAAGCCCGTGACTGTCGTACTGTGCTGCATCTTGGGTGATTAAACCTGTGTTGTTTGTTGACATCCTGCCTCGAGTGCGTTTTCTGCGCCGTGCCGGAGAATCGGCGAACCCGGCTGTAGCGTCTTTGTTTGCTGCGGCAATGGAGAACGTCGCGTCCCTTGCCGGTCGCCTCGTAAGGAAAGCGTCTCGCAAACCTATCTCCACAAGTTCCACGTGCCATGTGTTACACGACGCACTGATAGCGTTAAGGTCAGATTGAAGAATGGCCGTATCATTGTTACAAGTTATTTCTCTAAATATTACGCAGTCGTCAGCGAAAAGATGAATATTAGATGAAACACAGCAGGGTGAGAAATAAAAGGGGCCCCTCAACAGACCCCCGAACAGAGTACACAGGGCGAAAAATACACAGAGGTGAAATGGGCTTTCTTTGTTTTGTCGCATGTTATTTGAGTTTGTACTGCTGACTGTTGCCACTGCTGTCGTGTTCAAAGGTGGCTGTGGGCCCTTGTCAAGCTGCCTCTTTCGGAGAGCAGCTTTTACCTGCAGCTATCCTTCATCAAATGTATTGATGAGAAATAAACATTATTATTAATGTTGTATCAAACAAGATTCCAGTCATATTCTTCATTCTATATCGAAGTTGACGAGGAAACGCTACAACGCCTGAATGACCCTTCGATGTGGCCCCTCGGATGCCTCTTCAAGCCATTTCGTGGGGAGCTGCGCGATGACATGCTTCATCCCTCTGAGCAAGTGACTGGAATCGAAAGTGCCGTGTAACGTAGACATATTCTACCAAAATGCTCGGGGTCTGCGTACCAAGACACTGGAGTTTTTCTCTAATGTTCTTTCGTCTTGTTTTCCTATTATCGCTATTTCTGAAACCTGGCTCGGCACTGAAATTCCCTCATCGGACTTTTTTCCCCCGACTTACACCACCTTCCGCCGTGACCGAGATTTCAGTGAAACCAAACAGAAAGGCGGTGGCGTGCTGATTGCCATTGACAATTCACTGAAATCCGTTAGACGGAAAGACCTAGAAACTATCGAAGAATCGATCTGGCTAGAAATCAACCTTGAGCGCCGTGAAAAATTGTTGATTGGATGCTTCTATTTACCGCCCAGCATTTCCCCTGCCTCGTTTCACGATGTCATGTCTTCTATTGAACTTGTGATATCTTCTCATAGTGGGCACAGAATTATTGTTCTTGGGGATTTCAATGCACCTGGCATTGACTGGAGCACGCTTACCTTTTCTCATTACAATCATTTCACAGAGAAAAAGTGCAGCCTGCTCTTGGACTTTCTGGCGTTTAATTCCCTAGTGCAACATAATTCAGTCGTCAATTCCAGTGGCAACGTCTTAGACCTGTGTGTGTCAAACGATCAACCCCTTGAAGTTTCCCGCTCCAACATCTCTCTTGTACGTCCGGACAAATTCCACCCACCACTTAACGTAAGATTATCTGCATCAGCCGAAACAACGAGCTACAGCAGTTACGTCAACAAATCTCCAAGATTTGCGTTCAAGCGAGGTGATTACACGGGCCTCTATCATCACTTGTCCACCGTTGAGTGGTCACAGGTTACTGACAAACCTAACGTTGATGACCAGGTTGATCGGTTTACGGAGCTTGTACTGAGCAGCATGCTTAATTTTATTCCCCAGTATACACCTAAACAACGTAAATATCCCCACTGGTTCTCATCTGAACTTATCAGTGCACTGAAGCATAAAGATCACGCACACAGGAAATCTAAATGTTCTCCATCCAGCGAGTGGAAGGAAGAGTTCAGCTTTTTTCGAACTCTCTCTAAACGCCTATATAAACGGGATCATAGTTCGTACATTCAATTCTTAGAAAAAAGCGCCTCTGACAGGCCGGCTGAGTTTTGGAAGTATGTGCGTAAACGGTCTAGCAAAAGCGGAGAGTCCTTCAGACTACTAGACTCAAATGGAGTAGAAGTGCATGCCGTCGCTGACTGTTTTGCCACACATTTCTCATCCGTTTATAAGGCCTCAGACTCCAGCACTGATATCAGACAACAGCCCAAGGCAGTTAGCTCATCCAGTGCTTTGTCGCTGGATGAAAATCTTATCAGCGAATGCATTAAGCGCTTAAAACCATCCTTATCATGTGGCCCAGATGGCATCCCCTCCGCCATACTAAAAGCATATGGTACTATATTTGTCCCAGTACTGACTACGATATTTAATAACTGCCTGGACACTTCCACATTTCCTAGCATGTGGAAAACTGCTCGTGTTTTCCCAGTATTTAAGTCGGGCTCTAAGACAGATGTTTCTAATTATCGCCCGATTTCTCTACTATGTGCCACATCAAAGATCTTCGAACTGGCTCTTCACAAAATATTGTCTTTTAGTGTGAAAAACTCACTGATTCCAAATCAACATGGTTTTCTTGCTGGCCGCTCAACTACCACAAATCTTGCTAGTTTCATGACGCAGATCTCCACACCTATTTCTCAGAGAGGACAGGTTGACGTAATCTACTGTGACCTGAGCAAGGCTTTTGACGTAGTCAGCCACACACTGATTATGGTTAAACTTGCGAACTTTGACGTTGACTTGTCGATTGTGAATCTCTTGCACAGCTATCTGCTCAATAGATCTTGTTATGCTGCCGTAAATGGCCAAACCTCTTCTTTGTATAAAGTGACTAGTGGGGTCCCTCAAGGGTCGGTATTAGGCCCACTCCTATTTTTAATTTACGTTAATGATGTTTCTTCTGCCATTCGTAATTCTTCTTTCCTCTTGTATGCCGATGACATTAAGATATTTAAGGAAATTCATTCAGTTAACGACTGTCGCTTGTTGCAGTCAGATTTGTGTTCTTTTTCCGAATGGTGCAACGGCAATAACCTTTCTCTAAATACCTCAAAGACAAAATTCATGTCTATCACTCGCAAAACATCTAGCGTGTCATTTCAATACTTTGTCAATTCTGTGCCGTTATGCAAGGTTTATGAAATCAGTGATCTTGGTGTTGTTGTTGACAGCGCGTTAAACTTTTCTTCTCACGTTAAGCGTGCTGCTATGCGGGACCTTCGTTCTCTCGGATGTGTTTGTAGAATATCTCGAGAATTCAGGTCTCCCATGGCCCTACACAAATTGTGCACGGCAATATGTCTTCCGCAACTTGAGTATGCGTCCGTGATATGGAATGGCATTGCTCAATCCAGCGGTAACACCATTGAACGAGTCCAGAAAAAATTCCTCAGCATATATAACCATCGTTTTGCTAAAAATGACTCTGGATCTCGTTCAAATACTGCTGAGTCATTATCACTGCCATCACTTCACTGCCGACGAAATCGTTCTGATCTCTTATTTCTCTACAAGCTAGTCGACGGTTTCATATCCTGCCCTGTACTTCTCAATTGTGTTAATTTTCGAATTCCGCGTAAGTTAACCAGAGAGAACAGACCGTTTCATGTACCCGCCTGCTTCTTCCAACACTCTACCGTTCACAGAATACAAAGTCTCTATAATGTTAATTTTCTTGATCTTGACATTTTTCATAGTCCACAATCATTGTTTTTATCCGAGCTTTGTACTGTTTTGACATAGTATGGCACAATGTACAAAGTCTTCCCTTCTCCGTCTTTCCGCATAGTTGTATATATGCAATCTAATTTTTCATTCCCCTTCAATATTTCTCGTGTTGTCTTATTTTACTCCTCCCCTTTTGTGTTCATTTCTCTTTGTCTACGTGTATTTGCTCTTTTTATTTCTGAAGACTGTCTGTATTGTATAGTTTATTTTTATTGTTTTTTTTTGCGTGCGCCTGCACAAAGACCTTACGGCTGTTCCTGGGCACGTTAAATAAATGATTGATTGATTGATTATTAAGTGTACTCTTTTCCTGTATGCCACTGTTCGGGTAGTTTTCGATGTCAGTGAAATTAACATTATAAGTGCACTTTAAAAGGGGTTAGTGAGGTTCACTTTGTAATTGAACACTTTGGACATTCGCTTCTTATCAACTGCAGCTGTTATGTTTAGTATGAAAATAAAAGCAGAGCGCAAAATAGACGGGGCACAAGAGAGAAGGAGACGGGACAGGCGCTCCTGCCAACTGATTTTTTTACGAAAGAATTAAGGGAAATGTACAGAGCGTACGTCGCAAAGCTAATCGTGACAAAATTTACTGCATATTGCGGCAAAGCAATTAGAGTCTCTCTTGTGTCCCGTCTATTTTGCGCTCTTTTCAGACAATGCACCAACTCGCCCAGCAAAGCATTTTATTATGCTATGTTTAGGACTGAAGAATTGTCACGTATCTCGGGAGCGCTTGCAAAGTGTGATGGAGTTGGGAGAGTGAGCGAGGCGGGAGACCGTGGCGTCACGACAAACACACTTTATCACACAACACGGCAAACAAGAAGTTAACACCAAAAATTAATTACAAGTGACATATTCAAAAACGCCCAGCGGTACAATTGACTATAACAACCACTTCTAACTAGGCTCGGCCTGAGTGGCCCGAAAGTCTGGCAACTATGGCGCCTTGGTCTAGCGATGCGAATGGAACGTTCTTACTTCGCGTGAGTCCGTCGCCTCGCTTCCGCGCCCAAGTCGACGCTGAGTCCCGTCGATGCTACTCCTCGACGTCTGGGAGTCGCCGTCGTCGAAGCTGCCGCCTCGCTAGTCGTCCTCGTCGCTGACCCGTCGGTCTTCCTTCGAGAACGTCGTCTCGTCCGGTTAGGCCTAACCCTCGGCCTATCCTCTTGGTGCCACCGGGTCAAACTGCCGACGTGGCTCTCCGCGATTGTCGTGGGTCGCTGTCGTCTTGCCGCGCTGTGGGAGTGCCGTAGGTGCCCTGCGAACTGCTGTGACGGGGCTGCTGCAAGCCCGGGGAGCCTCACTTGGATGACACCAAGGTCGACGGCCACCTTCCCGAGCCTCTCTTGCTGCTGCCCCCAGAACGGAGCCCTACTGCACTCGTCGCGGGTGCGACGCTGGCTTGCAACACCTTGCTCCTTGACGACTCCAACGAACAATGACTGCTTGATCCTCTGGGGTTCCGCACCTCAGTTCGGGTCGCGTGGCACGCGCCTTCCTCCGGCCAATGGCTTGCGTCGACGTGGCGGGGTTGCACACCATCGGGTATTTTTCCATTCCCCGCACACCATCGACGCCTTGCGCTGTCCGGCGCGCGCCCCGTGCCCCTTTACTCATGACATTGGGCCCCCTTTTGAAGAGTTTTTTTCGTAAAAAACTGCTTTCATCCTCCTCCTTGGGGTTACGGCCCTCTGCTCTTCTGGTGGTGTCCCGTAGCTTGTGATGCGTGCTTTTTCCTTGCTTGGCTTAGGCTCACCTTCCCTTCACCACATCGTCGCACGCTTTCACTCACAATTTGTCTGCACTTCACAACACCACTATCCTTGGTCCTACCCACCACATGTTCATTGTCCAAAACACTATAATCCATATCAAGGTACCACACTTCACAATGACACAACCAATAGCTTCATTGGCGACTTTTCACAAATTGCTTCACCTCTCTATAAATCCCTGGCCAAAATGCCTCTCTCGTCGCTTCTCTTCGCAGGTTCTTTGCATCTCTGAACCCACTCGCGTAGCAATATTCTAAGATTGCCTGCCTATAACATGTGGGCACCATCAATTGTGTGACGGGTGTTCCGCTTTTCCAGAACCTCCGGAAAATCAAATCATTGATCGATTCGTAAAACACTCCGTCTCTAAACCCTTCTCTTGTACGTTTACGGCCAACCCTATCTCTCGCGTGCCTCAGGGTTCTGTCACCCCTTTGTTCTTTCGAGAACTCCTCTGAGGTTACCCCTACCTGCTCCAAAATTCTCGATCTACTCTCGCGCTGTCCTTCGCCACCCACATTTTTCGCTCTAGCTTCTGAGCTTTCAGGGCTTTTGTTTGCCTTCTCTTTTCTCCTGTACTGTTTTCTTGGCCTGACATAGCCACCTGGCTGCGCTGGGTCGTCCACCCTTCGTACCCCTGGCCTATTTCCTAAGATCACGTCATGAATTGGATCCTCCATACACTTTGCCGTAATTTCTCCTACGAAGTAAGGGGTATCCAGCCGTATCTTGGCCTCTGGTAGTCTCACCTTGGACCCATCTGCAAAAACCACTGTTCCTACTCTCCCCGTGAAATCTCGTCCATCGACCAGGCTTCTCCTCACTAACACCGTATCTGCTCCTGAGTCCCTCAATATCGTTACCTGTTTGCCGTTTACTTTACCTTCCACCACTGGCATATTAACCCCTTCCGACCTATCTATCACAGCACCAACTACCTCTTCCTTCTCTTCTGACCTTACTGCACATGCAGTATGCTCTAACGGTCTATTCCTGCACTCGTTTGCTTTGTGCCCCCTTTTCTGGCACAATTGGCATATCACGTGGGATTCTTGTCGACTAGTGCTTGTGCGGCAGTTCATGGCTATGTGCCCAATTCTGTCGCACAAGAAACACCGCTGCTGTGCCCTTTGTTTACCCCTTGGGGCCTCACTGTTGGTCTCTTCTTCCTTACTGTTGTCCTTGTCTTTTTCCAAATTCCTTATGCCTTGTGCCTCCATGAACTGATCAGCCTGCTTGGCCATCTCCTCTACCGTGTGCAACTTCCTTTCTTTCAAAAATACCGCCAATTGACTGCTGCACCGGTTTAGGAACTGTTCGCCAACCATCCTGTCGCGCACCCCTTCGTACGTTTTTTCCGTCTCGGACAATTCTATCCAACGATCGAAGTAGTTGGATAGGCGACATGCAAACTGCTTGCCCGTTTCTGAATTCTCGGGCTTACATGTTCGGAACTTGTCCCGGAAACCTTCGGCAGTTAGCCGAAACCTCTCCAATAAAGTCTTCTTTACTATGTCATAGTCTAGAGACTCTTGGGCTGGCATGCGACCAAACACACTCAAGGCCTCTCCCACGAGACACAGACTCAAGGCATTTGCCCACTCGCTTCTCTCCCAGCCTTGCCCTACGGCGATTCTCTCAAACCGATGCAAATAGGCATCGAGGTCGTCCCTTCGCTCATCGAAGGGTGCCATTAGCTTTCTTGGGCAAATATGTCTCGGCGTGGGAGTAGACGAGTTGGCCAACGCCGTCGTCGGGGTACTCGCGCGACTAGCGTCGTTGCGCGGAGCGACATTTATTTCGGCTAACTTCAACTTGAGCTCGAGAATCTGCTTCTCGCGCTCATGCTGCTCCCGCGCCTCACGCGCACGCTCCTTCTCGCGTTCCTGTTCTTTCTGCGCGCGTTCCTTCTCACGCTCGTACTCTCTTTCGCGCTCTTTCTGAGCGTTCTCGAAAAACCTCATCGTCTCCTCCTTATTCATTTCGCAGTCTCTGGCCACGGCCGCCAATTTCTCCCAATCCATCCTTGCAACCCCCGACGGTACGTGACTGGGCCAAACGCTGGAAAAATCCTGGCACAGGCTCGCCACTTATTTTGTCACGTATCTCGGGAGCGCTTGCAAAGTGTGATGGAGTTGGGAGAGTGAGCGAGGCGGGAGACCGTGGCGTCACGACAAACACACTTTATCACACAACACGGCAAACAAGAAGTTAACACCAAAAATTAATTACAAGTGACATATTCAAAAACGCCCAGCGGTACAATTGACTATAACAACCACTTCTAACTAGGCTCGGCCTGAGTGGCCCGAAAGTCTGGCAACTATGGCGCCTTGGTCTAGCGATGCGAATGGAACGTTCTTACTTCGCGTGAGTCCGTCGCCTCGCTTCCGCGCCCAAGTCGACGCTGAGTCCCGTCGATGCTACTCCTCGACGTCTGGGAGTCGCCGTCGTCGAAGCTGCCGCCTCGCTAGTCGTCCTCGTCGCTGACCCGTCGGTCTTCCTTCGAGAACGTCGTCTCGTCCGGTTAGGCCTAACCCTCGGCCTATCCTCTTGGTGCCACCGGGTCAAACTGCCGACGTGGCTCTCCGCGATTGTCGTGGGTCGCTGTCGTCTTGCCGCGCTGTGGGAGTGCCGTAGGTGCCCTGCGAACTGCTGTGACGGGGCTGCTGCAAGCCCGGGGAGCCTCACTTGGATGACACCAAGGTCGACGGCCACCTTCCCGAGCCTCTCTTGCTGCTGCCCCCAGAACGGAGCCCTACTGCACTCGTCGCGGGTGCGACGCTGGCTTGCAACACCTTGCTCCTTGACGACTCCAACGAACAATGACTGCTTGATCCTCTGGGGTTCCGCACCTCAGTTCGGGTCGCGTGGCACGTGCCCCTTTACTCATGACAAGAATATTCAGCTTGGTGTTGATTCATGGTAAAAATAAAAACGCCAGGCCTGCGCGGAAAGCGCAGCACAGACCTCTCTTGCTGCTGCCCCCAGAACGGAGCCCTACTGCACTCGTCGCGGGTGCGACGCTGGCTTGCAACACCTTGCTCCTTGACGACTCCAACGAACAATGACTGCTTGATCCTCTGGGGTTCCGCACCTCAGTTCGGGTCGCGTGGCACGTGCCCCTTTACTCATGACAAGAATATTCAGCTTGGTGTTGATTCATGGTAAAAATAAAAACGCCAGGCCTGCGCGGAAAGCGCAGCACAGACACAGCGAAAGCTGGAAGAGCGGCGTTTCTAGAGCCCGTTATAAACTCTCTTGTGGCTACTAATACAAGTACATTAGCAACGTACCCACTACGCCGCAAATCATAATTTTTGGGAAGTTGCGAAGCACCCACCACGACATTACTCGTCATTCTGCGGAGAAGCGAGCTATCATCTGTAAGGCATCATGTGCATTTACTTGATGCGACGGTTGATGACGATGAAGAATTATGCCTGAGCCCTTTGTAATGGGTTAGAAGCTTTAAAAGACCACTACGTAATTCGCATTGTGTGACGCCCGGTCGTTATTGAACTCTCCCGCCACGCTTTATAACATACGTTAACGTGAGAAAGAGAGAGAGAGAGAGCGAATTAACTTGATTGAGACCCTGAGGAAATGGATCATGGGAGTCTTATGGGCTTCCTTGGCAACCAATAGAAGTGCACTTGCGAGGAACCCACTACGCTATAAATGATCATAATTTTTTGAAGTAGGGAAGCAGCCACTATTTCATTTTTCTTCATTCTGCGGAGAATCGTGGTACCCGCTAAACACCTTTAAGGCATTATGTGCACTTTGTTGATGCTGTGGCTGATGACGATGAAGTATCATGGGAGAGCCCTTTGTAATGGATTGGAAGCATTCAGCAACCTTCCGTTGCGCAATTCGCATTTTGTGACGCTTGGTTACAAAATTCGCGTTGTGACGCTTGGTTGTTACTTTACTCTTCCACCACGCTACATTACATGAGTTAATGTGGTGCCTTCGCGACATGAAGCCTGTATAGGGTCTTTTTGCAACGCAGTTTCAAGCACCGGCATGGCTCTGTTTCAGAACACTGGGCTCCCACGCAGAGGGCCCAGGTTCGAACCTCGTTCCATCCTGGAAATTTTTTCTTATTTCGTTTTTTTTTAATTTCGAGCGATAGTGGTTACGGACACCGGCGGCGGCGGCGGACAACTACGGTGCCAAAAACGACCCTTGTTGTGATCTCATAACAGCTTTTGCTGTAAAACAGCGCACTTCTAATGAGGACAAAAGAAGACCTATGTACAATAACAACGCTTTTACCTTGTCAGATATTGTGTCAGCAGCCGGAATATTGCGTACTGATAATGACAACTATGGCAACATAGTGCAAAACAACTAAATAACGAGAGGGAAGGGAGACAAGGTGATCCAACAACGTCGCTCAACAGATTTAGCTGAACTAGTGCGATTAAGTTAGCCTTGCACAACTCCCACATCTCCTGACGGCTAAGAATACGCACATGTAACCTTGGCAAGTTCCAATGGTGATATGTGACTAATGAAGTGGCAATATCATAACATGCATGTGCTTCACAATACACACTGTCACTTAGCAGATGTCTGTCACATCATATGGCCAGAATTACCTCTTTAACATCATTTATTCTTTCAAGCTAGATGAATGCGAGCTGATGATGTTAATGTACCTTGATATGCTATTTCCTTTTTTTTTTGTCTAGGAGACCGACAAATAGTGCGCAATGCAAAATTGTTGTCGAGAAGCCCTTGCAGATATGCTGTGGGGTCTCCACGGCGGCAGAAGGAAGTCCACCATATCCAAGGTAGATGCTGCAAAACGAGAGCGCATACTGAAAACGATGGGCCATTGTTGCCTTCCACACAGGATGGCAGCGAGCACGTTCGCTGGTAACGATGAGCCATTGTTGGCGTCCCGAAAGGATGGCTCGGACAATATAGGTTTTAATATGGCTTGACTGGGCCCTTGTCACAAAAAAATAGTCTACCCGATGCATGTCCCGTTATGTAATGCTTTTGGGCGCTTAAGATGCAGTAGATGAGACAACAAATCGTCATCATTATTTTATAGGCGGCGCGCAGCGCCTATAGGGGCGCCACCGAAGCCGCGTAGCCGCTACCGTTCCAACCACAGGCGGGCTTCGTGCCGGAGACGCCTGCTTTCACTTCATGGATGATGTGCGTGATGTGGCGCTTGTGCGCGTCCCCAATAATTAGTTCTGCGGTCACAGTGGGCGCAAAGGAAATACACCTTACAATAACGGACATACGGACATGCGCCCGATTTCACAGCTTTATGGGACGACATTGTCACCATAGGCGCCAAATGTTTGCGCCTATGGGGACAATATCGGAGGCCAAGCACCATGGCCTCCGATATCCGGCGCGCACTCTCGGAGGTCATGTAGAGACGAGCATCAACAAGCTCCCCTAGGAAGTGGCGCTCATCGTAAATGCGCCGCTTTCTTTATAACGCCCCGACCGCTAATGACTTCATTTGTTGACGCGTGAACCATCGTTTTCTATGGAGACACTAGCTTCGTACACATGCCGTGTCTTTAAGATAGTAGATTTTGAAAGAGCGCTGTCGCGCCGGCGAATGGCTGCCACGTGAAGTGTCAGCTTTTGTAAAACTTCCAAACCAGCACTATAAACTTGAGAAAAATAGCACGTATAGGACTCCGGCAATAATTATGCCAGTTGGGTTTATTGGATCATTTGATCTTTCGCCGTTCGGAAAATGCTGGCTGCAGGTCCTAGTGTTCTTCGTAGGCTCCCAGGGGCTCCCGTCCTCTCTAAAAGGTCTATAAGATTACAGAAAATTGGAGGAAGCAAGCAGTTAGTTAGAAGTACATATTCACAGTTTGAAAGCAAATGTGAAGAGTGGTCTTGAACGTTGCATGTAAACCCACGTGCTTCCTTGCAATCATTTTCAAAGGAGATACAAAGCTACAATGAAGCAACATGAACATATATTCACCAGCTTCATGCAAAAAAAAAAAAAAACTGTACTAGCTAGCACCCAATAGCCAAGAATAAAGAAAAAAAGAACTTCAAGGTTTCAGAATCGACCACACGAATTACACAACTTGCGTAAAGGATTCCGCGAGAGAGCGAACATTCATGTCCGGTCGATATTTTTGTTTTGCCTGGGTTTTTTATATGTTATGTGGGCACACTCAAAGTGCACGGAACCGAAGATTTTATTTCAAATAAACGCTCTCTGCGCGCGCAAAAAATATTTGAAGGTGGCGGCGCAGGCGTCCTATTTTTGCTCACTTCAATATATTCGGATTTCACGGCCGAATTTGACACGAACTATAAATGTTGCGCCGAAATATTCTTCTGTAGGTTTTAATGCGTATTACTTTGAATTACATGCATTCTTTTTTTATGCCGTCCTCAAAAGGAACAAAATGTCAAAAAATGGCAAACACGACCCAAATCGAAAAAGTTTGCTAGGTTTCGTGCGCCTTGGCGCCTTTCCTATTTCACACAGAAACTTAAAAACAGTGCCAAATATCGAAAAGAGGCTTTGAAACATATCTGCGGAAGGTCGTTTTCCTACGGGCAGCGCAAAAAAAGAAAAAAATAGTTAAAGAAGCGAGTTTTCTTTTTTCAAAAAAGCTTCATTAAAAAAATAAAATAAAAGGTCTCCAGTCTCAATTTGGCGACAGTTTTTTATCGAAGAGGGCTTATGTCGATGAAAACATGGTTTTAATATCATATGTCCTCATTTGATTTGTTCACGAGATATAACGGGTTAAAATGACCCTTGCTGTGTGGGCTCACTTCAGTGCGATTGATGGTTGTTATCAGCTTGCATTTAGCCTAAATCTACATTTTGAATGATTTTGCTGCAGCAAAACTTTGCTCTGGTGGCTTGTCGTAAAGAAATATATATTCACAGATTTTATTTGTGTCTAGCGTGTGCGGGGGTGGGCTGCGGCCGCTCTCTAAAGGGCTAACGCGTACACAGTTTACAGCCTACAACTTTAACTTACCCCGCCATTATTCGCTAACCAGGAGCACGCGAGACACCGCAAGCACATGGTTTAGGTGACTTTGCCAAAACTCGCCTTGCACGCCAAAAAGGGCATCTGCATGCAGCGACAGGCCAGCTTAATCTGTAACTAAATGCCACAGTCAGCAGGCGCGCTGTTGCGGAGGTGCTTTCTCAATGCCTGCTTGCTTCCCTTCCATTACGTGCATTTTACACTCTAACCATCTTCCCCGTTCGACACACACTGTGCCTGAGTAACGTTTGTAAAAAATGATCTCACTCATTTCGGAGCTGTTTATTTCGCTTCCCGCTATCACATGTTTTCGGTGTCGCAGATAACGTATTCCTCATAGGCGTGCGCAGGGTTCCCCTTGAGGAGGGGCAAAGGTTCATCGCAGCGCCCCCCTCCTCCCTATTAAGTCAATGTATGGGGCAGATTTTGTGCCCCCCTCTTCTTCTAGGGAGGGGGCCAACCCCTCCCCCCCCCCCTTCCTTG
Organism: Rhipicephalus sanguineus; assembly: GCF_013339695.2. NCBI lineage: Eukaryota > Metazoa > Arthropoda > Arachnida > Ixodida > Ixodidae > Rhipicephalus > Rhipicephalus sanguineus. Next base: position 328,700,087 of record NC_051176.1, on the reverse strand, counting down.
TGCGCACGGCTATGGTCTTCCTGTCTCATCTTGACCTTTACCTCAGCGTTTCAGCAGCCAGAAAACGTGCGCTACGCCATAAGTGGCCGAAGCTGCCCAATTTATGATGTTTTGGGGGCTCTTTACTAAAGTGCTTTTCCACGTCGAGAACAGCAGAGGTCACTGGTGGCGACAGAAGGACATTAGCCCTAATTTTGACAACGAGTGTGGCACACAAATTAATTATCACAGCACAAAGCGTTTAGACACCCTTGGTCATAAAAATGTGAAACCGTGAGCAGTTCTGGAAACTCATTCATGACAGCAGCGCAGGAGTGAGAGAATGTGTGCGGCGCTCTTCAGTATAAACGCTTCGACTTGGTCTAGCTGCTCTATACGCGATGCGCGCGGCCCATGGCTAGGTCCGAATATTCTGGGCCGATTGTTTACGCATTCACAAAAAGAAGATTGCTGAGAGAACATTTTCGTTGCGTCATTTTTTTTTTCGTTGCTGTTTCTATTGTTGCCTACATCCAGAAGCTACTGCCATAGGCTGAGGATCTTCGCGACACCTGCGAGGCCTGCTAGCATTGCTTTACGCGCCTCAAGGAAAACCTGTTTACAACCATGAGAACCGCGATGAGGTAGACCAGGCATTTCATCAGGAAGAAGCAGCGATTGATATCTTGAACAGGTACGCCCAACTTTCCTCTGATGCTTGTAGGCGAGGTTGTAGGCTGCAAACTGTGTACACGTTAGCCCTTTAGAGAGCGGCAGCAGCCCACCCCCGCACATGCTAGATACAAATAAAATCTGAGAATATATATCTCTTGACGACGAGCCACCAGAGCAAAGTTTTGCTGCAGCAAAATAATTCAAAATGTAGATTTAGGCAAAATGCAAGCTGATAACAACCACCAATCGCACTGAAGTGAGCACACACAGCAAGGGTCATTTTGGCCCGTTATATCACGTGAATAAAGCAAATGAGGACATACGATATCAAAACCGTGTTTTCACTGCTATAAGCCCTCTTCGATAAAAAATTGTCGCCAAATTGAGACTGGAGTTTTTAAAATTTTCTTAAATGAGCTTTAAAAAAAAACTCGCTTCTTTAACTATTTTTTTCTTCTTTTGCGCAGCACTTCGGAAAATGACCTTCCGCAGAAATATTTCAAAGCCTCTTTTCTATGTGAAATATGTGTTCCTGTGTTAAATAGGAAAGGCGCCAAGGCGCACGGAACCTAGCAAACTTTTTCGATTTGGGCCGTGTTTGCCACTTTTTCACATTTTGTTTCTTTTGAGGGTGGCATAAAAAATAATGCATGTAATTCACAGTAATACATATTAAAACCTACAGAAAAAATTTCGACGCAACATTTATAGTTCGCGTCAAATTCGGCTGTGAACTCCGAGAATATTGAAGTGAGCAAAAACAGGACGCACGCGCGGCCACCTTCAAATATTTTTTTGGCGCGCTGGGAGCGTTTCTTGGAAATAAAATTTTTGGTTCCATGCACTTTGAATGTGGCCACATAACATATAAAAAACCCAGGCAAAACAAAAATATCGACCGGACAGGCATGTTCGATCTCTCGTGGAATCACCCTAAAGTGAATGTGCATTAGTGGGAGACATCAGGACGGGCGTTTCCCAATACCATGAAGTCATGTTAAGAGGCATTGAAAACTAGGCTTAATGTCCTGTCTAAAGCCTGCAATGCTCACAGGTGCCAGGTTGTACAGCCAATATGCAGATAACTGAGGCGAGCGCACAGCGAACATTCTGCACTGAAGATCGCATGCCAGTGGGATCGATAGGTGGAGCATGCAGCCGATTCCATGCAGCACATGTGTGATTCAATCGCCGTTTTTCTGAAGGCGCTGTTACCTGCTTTTTACCACGGAGTCCTTTGTTTAAAATGTCTAACACGCAATTACTTCTTCATAGCCGTACTCCGCATATAGGCGTGCGCACGAAGGGGGGGGGCAGGGGGGGGGGGCGGCCGCCCCCTCTTATTCACCTATGAGGGGGGCGCAATGTCAGCCCCACACACCTGACATAATAGGGAGGGGGGCGCAATGTCAGCGCCATACATTGGCATAATTAGGAGGGGTGGCGCTGCGACGAACCTTCGCCCCCCCCCCCCTGAAGGGGAACCCTGCGCACGCCTATGCTCCGCATTGTCTGGCTTTTCGCTTCCCATCATTCGTTTTTTCAAAGAGAGGCATCGCGTCTCGAGTAACAACAACTTCATGTGCATTGCAGCGTCCAGAATTTAGACGAGGCGGCCAACTGTAAGCATGGTAGCGTTCACTAAAGGCGTATCCATATGCAGCTTTTCTGGACACCAGCGGTCTATACTCGGCGACAACTTATCTTGGCATTGGAGCGAAGGCTACGGGGTGGGGCATACGCACATTTGTATTACCACGCAAGTAGTTTGGCATCTCGCAGCCGATTTCAGTTCCAGTTTCGGTTTCGCTTGCTCGCATCGCTAGAGCGTTTAGCACCGCGTATACATGCAGAATGCCAACATCAGTGTGCGTAGATGCATCTACCTACTGTATTGCATATTGTCACGGGGTTGTTGCGTTGACGAAGGCAGCAGTGGGCGTGTCGAAGATGAAACTCTTTATTTGGCCGAACTTGTGGGTGGGAAACGAGTGAGTCAGAGCGTCGTCGCAAGTTGTAAAGCGTGTCGGCTTTTATACATGTTCTGTCGAATGTTCCAGCGTTATCGCTGGTGGCCACGTAATCTCTAGACTATTCGCGTACCGCGCGCAATCTTAACGGAAAGATCTAAAACAATCGTGACGCTTCTGGAGCATCGCATAGCCGTCTGCGCGGAGCATTCCAAACAGTCTTTGCGGGTGAAGCCCGAAGACAACAAAATAAGACACATGGCAATATGATGAGCGCCGCCAAGCGCACACCGCAGCCTGAATACGGTGTTTGCTCGATTGTAACGCGATCACGATTGTAACGTGAGGGGCGACTTTAGTAGCAAAAATTAGAGAGAAAGCTCGCATTGCATTCAAATAAATACGGAATGCAAGTACCATGATGCCGCTGAATTGGGTTTAGATTTAAAGAGAGCTCACGCTTAATTAAAAAGAGACTGACGCAGATTATTTTATCAAGCTTCGCTGGTCACACACCTTCACAGAGCATAACGGCCACCGATGTTTTTCCATCTGTACATGCAGTATGTAACAGGCATTGTCCATAATACCGATTGTCACTGGTAGAAAAAAAAAATAAAGCATAAAAAACGTTGATATCTTTTATTGCATTGCATCCAGGCGTGATTTGAAAGAGCACGAAACCAAAGGCAAGTAATTATATTTTACAGCATAAGAAGGCACATTGCGAACAAGAAGACCAAAAGTTCTTGTTCTAAATCAGGATTTTCCAGACGCTTCGTTAACAAATCAGTCTTGTCCAATTCACAAATCATTTTACATTTTTTCAAATTAATCACGATGTCCGACAACAAAAGCATTTCCAAATAGGCTTTCAAGCGCAAATAAAGCTTTTCTGCAGTGGGGAATACAATATTTTTGTGCACTCTGTGTCAGCATATTGTTTTGCACTTATGGCACAGAACGTGATAACCATATCAACTATTTGCTGACACTCATAACATTAATGCAATTGTGACATAGAACACGATAACCATTACTACTTTTTGCTGGCCCTCAATGTCAACATGACAGTTTACACGTGTGAGTCATGACACAGAGCATAACTATAACAACGTTCAGCTGGAAATCCATGGCAGCTGAGATTTCGCACTTGTGACCATAGGTCGGCAAAAAAAGCTAGAGCTCACTTACTCAAGAAAAACATTCTGCTCCAAGAGCTCACTGTGGCTCAGACTCACCAAATTTCCCTCATCCGGACTACCTAAACCTTTTCTCGACCAGACTCATTCGAGCTCAAACTTTTTTATTTAAATAGAAAAAAATAACATGAGAAATAATATGAGTCTAGCACATGAAGGGTTGTGTCACATAACACCTCGGATGCAGTCCACATGGCCGGTGTCCCATACAAGGACATATGACATGACTAGAAAATATTCTCAGTAATACAATGCTATGAAAGTAAAGAACCATGACAATGGTAAGGAGTTCATTAAGTCTCCGTCTTTCATTGTCATGATTTGGCCATGGTCCATACCTTGCAAATTGAGAGTGGTCGTTTGTCAAGTCTCTTGAGTCGATCACTAAGTCGAACACGCTGTTCTTCATATTTCGGGCATTCTATAAGGAGATGCTTCACTGTCGCATCAGAATTATCACAATTGTCGCTGGTATTGCTCTGCAGAATAACCATTTCTAATAAACAAATCTAAACACGCAAGAGTAGGAACACATGGATAACAAGGAAGGCCAGGGTAGAATAACTTAGTCAAGTGGTATCACAATTTGAGGTCCTATTGCGACAGAAAGCAAACAAGGCAGCAAGTGCCATTGACATGAGATCACAAAGAAAAGGGAACCTTATTTTGAACATTTCAAGTCTCACCTAAGCAATGTGGTTCGCGCTGATGCAGTATATAATGTTAACATTCACGACCAAGATAATCACATCCCAGCCACAGTGACGATACAGTGCTTACAGTACCTGGCTGCTGACACAAAAGACTCCACGTTTGAGCGCGTCGCATTTCAGTGAATGGGAAATGCCAGATATCCGTGTAGTTATATTTGGGTGCACATTACACAACCCCCAGAGGTCAAAATCTGCAGAACCTCAAGCACAGCATGCCTCATAATCACAACGTGGTTTTGGCACACAAAATCCCAGGAGTCATTATCACATCACGATAACGTAATCAGAACATGCACGAAGTGCAACAAAAGAGACCAGCAGATAAAATCACAATGAAGTGAATAAGCGATCAAAATGTAAAAAACAGCAGTGACCGATAGTCCTCGAGACAATATCACAGTTTCTGGTTAAGTACATGTGCAATCATTTGCTCGAAGCATTGGCAAGGCACACATGGAAATGTCACTACAGTTCATTAATTCCACTCATGTCGGAGCAGCTCGACTGACCTGAAGAACTTGAGTCTGCGCACAAAGAAATAATGAGACTTTCTGTTTGGCTGTCTATAACGCCATCACGCTCCCATGCACCATCCTCAAGCCTCATCACGTGAGTGCAGTCATGGAGCCAGTTTTGTTGGGTCACACTTGCGATTCCTTCCTGCAGCAGCTTCTCTACAGATTCAATATTGAAGTCTGTGTTCCTTGAAGAAACATAGCCTTTGACTTGGCTCCAAACAAGCTCTATAGGATTTAGCTCGCAGTGGTAAGGAGCCAAGCGCACAACCTCATGCCTGGCAGCACTGGCAAGTTGTCAACCTGGTAAGCAAGGAAAAGATGCTTATTCTGCTTAACGAGCTGCAGCAGCTCACTTTTCAGTTGGTCATCCGAAAAAGGAATATTTTTCGATATCAACCAGGACTGGATTTCCGCTTTTCTGGATGATGAGTTTGGTAGCTTCTTAACCTGAGCACTGTGATACGACGCGTTATCCATCACGATCACACTGCGTGGCTTGATGTTCGGTAGCAGCTGCTCAACAAACCATTTCTGGAAACGCGAAGCATCCCTTTCTGTGTGGTAATCACCAGCGCCCTTCTTGGCACAGAAAACTAGGGCGGCTCCATCAACAAAGCCTTCTGAACTTCCAGCATGCAAAACGATTAGGCGTCCTCCTTTACCGCTGGGTGCACAGAAGCCACTTGAGAGCCCTTGACGAAATGCGTCTTGCCGAGTCAACACGCTGGTGTCTGTCTAAACTCTCCCCTTTGTATGGCCAGCGTTTACCCAGGTCTCATCAAGGTAGTAGATGGTCCTGTAAAAGAGAAAGCAGTCTTATTGTTAAGAGCGCACTTTCCCTGGCAAGAGCCCATTGTTATGACTGGCAGTCGGTGGCGATGCGCTGACCATGAGAATGGACGTGCGATGCGTTCTCAAACTGCTAGAACACCTGCATCCTTCCTAGAAACGGAATCCCCGGCACGGCAAGCGATCAACAATGGGCAGAATCTCGACCTAATAGAGGGACGGCCAAGTTGGAGACGTTTCCACAATGGGCCACCTGAACATGGATTGGTGTGCTGCCAAGACGACCTGACCTGTATGTTTTGACAGGAGTCGCCGCAGACCCTTTTCTGCCTTCGGGGAAGAGTCCGAGGAGCAAGCCCGAGGAACCTGTTGTCCTGCTTCCCCCACAAGCGTGCCGTCGACCGCCGGACCCTTGCTGTTTCAAGAGTGCAACGACCCCTCAGCGACAGTGAAATGGACTGTGCCATGGTGGGTGGGGTCGTGTGTGTGATTGGTGGTCATTAAGAAGGAGGAGCCAGCCTGAGGGGTTAAAACGACGGTGCTAAGTGAGAAATGGGGCTCTGAGCCCTCGGTAACAGGCTCATCCAACTCGCTCGTCGCTGAACTCTGACCTTGTCTCGATGTAATTGAGTGTACGAAAAGTGCCAGTAAACTTGTTATTGTTTTCCCATGTTGCTAGGATCAGTTCCTCAACCCGGAGACTCGATTACGCCACCAAACAGAGTCCGGGTACGACGCTGCCCTATCGTAGCAACAACCTGGTTGCCGAGGAGTGACGGATCTAAATACCGGTCGCAACAACTGGTTGCAGCGGTGGGATGGATCCAAATACCCAGACACAACACCATTAACAAAGCAGACAGCCTTCATCCGAGGTTATGCCTCTGTTTAAAGGCAAAAAAAGTGCACCGACAAAACCTATGTGAATACATATAACATAGATAAGCTGGTAACTCTCTCTGTGAAAGACTGCAACCAATGTTTAGGAAACTCGTTTCAGGCTGCCAGAAGCGTGGCCAGAGGGCAGCACTCCGGGCCTGTGCCCCCCCCCCCCCCCCGAAACAATTTTTTTTCTTCCACGGAATACAGAGGACAAAATGACACTCGACCACATAGTCCGATCCGGCCCCAAGCTCAGACGAAAGTGCACGTGTAAAATAATTCTGCCTACAGGCTGTATATCAAAGCTGATGCAACCACGTCTCCAATCCCCAATTACGTGCGCAGCGTATTCGCTCAATAAAATCTACAATTCAGGGGGCCATCACTAGCTATTCCTTTCTCCAAGCCATTGAGATTCCTTGCCCCTACGCGGAAAAACGGCAGTAAGTCTTCTCAAACGACGCTACGGGAAATGCTGCAATACACAACGCTGAGTTAAAACTACACCACATGAAACAGAATCCTCGGCGAATACTATTATTTACCGTACAGGCGCCAGCATGAACAGCCACCCTATCTTAATGGAGAATTTCGCTGCGACTTAAGTCAGGATTACGTAAGGCTTTCGATCACTCACGTCAATGGCACACGTTTGGCGATCACAAATGCAAAGCACACCTATCGTTTTCGCTAACCAGTAGGTACGCACGCATGCTCACCATACGCGTCAACTTTTTTACCAACAATCAGGCGTAATGAACAGAAAGATGCAGAAATAAAAAGAACGTAAGAACTTACTGTCGCTGCCTCCGCATTTCTCGGATGGTCCGGAGGTACTTTCGACGCCAAGCAACGATGTTGTCTCTCTCGAGCAACACGGAATTCCTTGTTCTTTTTCGGAAGGCGAACCCCAAGTCGTTCAGCGTTCTATGGATCGCACGAGTGCTGATGATCGGCATGTCCATGTCAGGGGCGCTGATTACGTCGTTGCGTAGCTTCTCGGCCGCAGGTATTTCATTGCGCATGAAGTAGTTGTGCACTTTGCGCCGCAATGCTGCCAACGCAAACGTGTCATAGCGCAGCGGCCGCGTCTTGCCGGTGATGCGCTTCTCAGCTTGACCCGAGAAATTCAATTTCTTGCGCTTTGGGGAAGCAAGTGGGGCCCGCAGAGCTTCAGCCTTGATTCGCTTAACTGTTCGCTCGCTCACTCCGATGAGCTCGGCGACAGTCCGGCACACTGCATTTGTAGACAACTCAGTCTGACGGCGCCTCACTCCAGCGATGACATTCCAGAAAACTTGCTTGGTCTGTTTTGATAGCCACTTTTTGTCACATTTAGTGTACAGCTTCTTCGGAGAACGAAACGGCGAGTTTGCGGCCGCACACGGTTCAGGTCATAGAGTTTCTTACAAAAATACCTAGAGGGAAATCTGGCGCCACCGTCTATGCGAATTTCTTAAGGGGCGCCGTTGGAGTGCTGGGAATGACGGTATATGTGTCTGCGAGGCTTGTGTTGGCTGGTGTTGAGCGAGGCTTCGGCTCAAAAGCAGATACGACTGCACAAATAAAGCTTCTCTAAAACAAAACTTTTATAAGCGGATGTCATTTACGCGCATTATAGTTTAAAATGAACGTCCACTCACCTTGACGGCATAACCAAACGGCGAAAGAAAGAAACAGATGACGAACAGTGGCAGAGGGAACGCTGCCTTCGTCGTCGGCCTGCCAAGTTTAGCAGCCGTTGGTTACTTTTTACGCTTAGTAAAACTGTACATCGACGAAGAAGTTTCCAATGTTAAATAAAACTCGTTTTTCTGCAATAATAAAAAACGAATAGCTCACTATGGGCTCCTTTAGTAAGAAATCAACCATTTCGATGCAAGGAACGCGTTGAAGCCAGACGCGTCTTTGAGGTGTCTGGGGTGCTATCGCGGAACGATTCTATTTCCGATTCCAATACCTCTCGTGCTTTTCGCGCTTGGCCAGTGGTCAGAACGGTGGTCCGTTCGCGTTATCAACGCGATCAGCCAGCCGTGAGTGGTGGATGATAAGAATAGCATAGAATATGACATGGAATCGGAAATAGCATCGTTCCGCGATTGCACCCCTGGGCTCTACGTGAAGGGTACGAATCCGAGTCAAGTTCGAAGCTCACATATCCCGGCATTCCCATGCGTCCAACAGCTCGCAGCGCCACTTTTCCCTCTAGGTAAGTGTAGGAAATTCTATGGTTCAGGTGGCATCGCGGACGCCATGTTTACTGAGAGAGCAGGCGTGAGGAAAAGGTGGTGCTGTCCAAGAAATGAAAAAGAAACAAAATTGAAGTTTACAGTAACTTTCTTTCACGAACGGCTTCCCATACTCGTTCTCTTTTTATAATGAAGAAATCTTTATTTATTCGAGCTAGGTAACATTTCGAATTAGAAAATAAATATAGGTACTATTTCCTGGCGCACGCGCATGCAGGCACTTTGGCTCTGTAGCTTCCACAGTGGTGCCAAGAAAAGTTGTCGCCGAGTATAGTTCGCGTGAGCGACACCACGTGGCGTATCGACCTTAAAGAATTCAAAAGTCCCGCCAAGACGTATGCAGTGACGCGGCACTAAATAAAAGAGAATCAAAAGAAACGGTACACACGCCCCGAGACTGTCGCTTCACCTCAGTGCGCGGAAAAGAGCGCTGTGTGTCGGCGTTATCTCGACGGCGACGACTGGCAATGAATCGGCAATTTTTCTAGACGTACCGTGCCAAATGTCTGGCCGTTATATACGCACCCGCGATGCGTCAAGAGAATCGTGTTTTTTATTTGTTTATTTGTTTAGTTTCTTGCGCTGCCGTATCGGTGAGCTTTTGGTGCAGCATGCTGCTTTCCGAGTTTCTTTTTGAGCTAGCGGGGACCATTATGTTTGGGTACGAACAGGATGATGTGGTTGCATAATAACCGAATTTTCTTTGGTTTACCACTTGGTGTTGCTCGTTTGCTCCTTGCGTTACCTCAAATTAAAACTGGATAAGTTTGAGAACGCTAGAAATCACAGTAAAAAAAAAACCAAGTTAAAGATAGTGTTTATTTGTTTTCATTTAGTTCTCATCGAAATGTGGCTGCCACCGCAAGCTTGGCGTCGTCGAAGCGGGTGTGCAAAAAAGATACAGTCGTTGGAAGATGATCTTGCACACAGGAAAATGTGAACTTCGTTAGTTTTTTGTTAGGAATGAACGTATAGTACAACAGATACGACAGACGTGTTGTGTAATAACATCTAGATCTGCCGTCTATCCCACCTAAAAAAAGGCACCTATCTAACCTATTGCATTTCTTTTTCTTTCTTTCTTTCTTTTTCTTTTTTTTTCACAGTCGACTGACTCATATGCTGACATGTTACTCTAATGGCCTGGAAGCTCTCGTGAAGCTCTCCATTCATATGCTGTAGGCGCAGTCTCTTTCAACTTTGCACTTCAGCAAGCACAAAGTCCATCATGAATCACCTACTGGCCCAATCGTCCACTTTGATCAGCACAAAGAGTTTCGGAAAAGCGAATTTTGGCGTTTTTGGGCTGACAACAATGATTGTTAATGCAACATAATATAGTAACTAATCGTACAATCTCTGAAAACCACTTCTTTATTCTGTATCACTCCTAATGTAGAATACAAAATGCATTTGACTTGCTCTCCAACGGCCGGGTCACAAGACACAGTAGGGAAAAGCGAACCCTCACAACAGAGAAAAGCGAAGACATCGCTTGCCGAAGGCATTGATATCCGAACAACATCTATCTGATCTGAACAACATTTCTGATGTAAACAACATTTTGCAGCCTGAAACTAAGAAGGAACCTTCACAAGAATGTGTCCAGCACCACTACGAATTCGCGTTCCATACCCAGACAAACGACCTCACCGAGCGAACTAATCCGAGTACCCAGGGAAGACTCGCTCTACATAATGCAATAGAGCAGAAAGGAGAGAACGATTGGGACGTCCAATTTCCGGCAGCTGGCATTGCAGTTAGTACATCGCTGCAGACGTCTATACTGGTGTGAGGACGTACATAGACCTGTATGAAAAGCTACCCAAGTTGAAAGCAGTTCTTATAACACAGTAAAAACTTTTACACCCTAAAGGGTGTAAAACGGGTGTATGCGTTAAAAGCACCCTTGTGAACACCCTTATTACACCCTTATTATTGGAATTGGGGTGTTCGTAAAGAAAACACCCTTGCAACACCCCATTTACACCCTCACCAGAAGGGTGTAAACGAATTAATATGCAAATGTATGACAATTTTGGGCAGGCTATGCTCTTAAGTTGGGTCAACATGAATTATCATGTCAAATGAAGAAAATATGAGCCTGTACATCATGCACACGTACAAATGCTCTGACTGCTAAGCTGCAGTGGGTATACAATGACAAAAAATACGAACGAGTGTGGCATAATCAAGCAAACTTCAGCGTTGAGAATGCCCTCTCCGCGCTAGAACGTGACTGGCACACGACAGCTTACATGCGTTAACACAAACAGCTCTCGTTCTCACACTTATCGTTTCTCGCAAAATTTCAGTATCTTTAGAATTCCTGCCTCAGATACGCACTCACACTATATCCCGAGATATGCGTTACTGTTCACTTTACATGACTTCGGTTGTTCCAGAAAGCCAAATTTTCCGGTGAACTGAAAACCGATAAAAAATATTTCAGTTTCAATCCCGAACGAAACAATAGATAACGTTTCGGTTACGTCTTCGTTCCGGTGAAAAATGACGTTTTTTTAATTGTTTTTCGTTTTTGGTTTTCGTTCCGTTAAAACAACGGCGTGAGCACAGTAGCGGGGGATGCGCTATTCTGCCACCTCCCCCCCCCCCCCCCCGCAGAGCTAGAGGCGGCCGTCTTCTCTAGTTACCTAAGAAAGAAGTGCGAAAAGTCTGCCCCATACATTGCGCACACCTATGAGCATGACCTCTTCAGAAATTAGATGGCGGGAGGCCTCAGCAGCGTGTTTGTGCATCTGCTACACAATATTAGGCGCGCAGGCGGACTTCTGTACAGGCTAAACACACGCGAACTGAAGAAGCTCTCATAGCACAAAAATCGCCGCGCTCTCCATAGAACGTTGTTGCCTAGAAATCTGCTTATTCAACTATAAAAGTCAGCATTTCGATCATTTTAATGTTATCGCGCCCCTAATTCAGTTCATACTCTCCAAAATTTGGAGGACGCTTGAGCTTCGCATTCAAGAGTAGAACGCAACAGCGTGGTCGGGTCATTTAAAATTATCCTATAGAATACGCACAGTTCTTATGTGCCCACTACGGCATAATTCTTTGTGCGCGTTGTAAGGCAACATGCGATAACACCTGCGTCCCACGTAGTTGCGCGAGCTCCCGCAAAGCACGCTACTCTAATTACACGGAGGCGTGGAGCGTGCGCCACGCGATCCGCCAGATGATCCCTACGGCGCGTCTGGGCGTCTGCAGAGAGCGGGAGGGACAAAGATGGGCGAGGTAACACCACAGAACACCCATACACTTAGAGAAGGGAAACTGTACCTTTGACAGTGCAACGGAAATAAGGGTAGCGGTGGCGTTGTGAACTAAAGTAGCCGACCAAGAGATGCCGTTGTACAACAGGAAACGGAAATGAGCTTTATGCAATATGGCTGCCCTCGCTCGTTTTTGGTTGCTGTGCAGTGCGCTCCGGTCGCCCGTGCTCGTACAAAAGAAATAAATGTATATGCCACGTTTTGTTCACTTACCGAGCCCTGCGAGTGTCGTAATGAATCTTCTGAACTGTCTTTCGTGTGTATTCCGTGCTCCAACTGTGTGAAATGCTACGAAGGTGCCAGGAGACGCCAATGCCTCAACTGGCATTAACGCACACAACACCGGCGATGTGTAAGCCCGATAATGTTTTATTACATATTCATAAATCATTACAAGGTATAGTACACCACTGAGCGTTCACACAAGCAAACAACGCGGTTACATCGTGAAGTAGTGGCTCATAAAGCGCGAACGCACGAGCAAGACGAAACGTATGTATACGCTCGTGTACACTATAATTATTTGCCTATTTCCTCGTGCCAATTTTATGCAGCCTCTTTGGGACATCACCTGGCCGGTAGCCTTGCGGAGAGAATACGACAGCTTGCAGCGCAAAACTGTGGCTGGCAAAACTCACTTCTCTCGACCTTTTGACTTCAAACCACCCGAATCCGTATTTTCCTTACTACTGGCTTGTTTCTTGACAAGTTTAGCATAGCAGGTAAGGTGCCGCGCTGGTAAATGCGAGGACGTGGGTGTGAATTGCCTCCACGACGGCCGCATTTGTTTTGTTTTATCGCCCAGGAAAACTAGGCGACAAAATAGATGCGGCCGCCGTGACGGGCATTTCGGTGGAGTGCGAACACCGAAAACACGTGTACTTAGATTAAGGTGCACATTAAAGAGCCCAGGTGGTCGAAACTGATGCGGAGTGCCCACTATGATGCGCGTCATAATCGCATCGTGGTTTCAGCACGTAATTCTCCAAAAACAATTCATATATTAAATTTCTATGGATTCAAAACTATTTTAACTGGTGGAGCGAACCTATAATAAATTCACCCTGGAAGAAAAATTATCCTAACGTCTAGTTTCTCTCTGCAGAGGCAATCGGCTAAGTTGTGTCCAAAGAGGCAAGTAATGGCTCGGAGTAGCACAAAATTTGTTTCAGCTTGCAGCCGACTGCAGACAAGTGGGCTGGGAAAATTCCAACCTTTCTTGGTAAAGAGCCGACTTGACAGCACGGCAAGTGCCCAGAAATAAATAGGTATGGTCTAATCATTCTGTGCATTCCCACATTGTAGGTAACCAGCTTAATTCACAACACAGATACATAACAAACACTTCATGGTCACAACAATACTGTAGGAAATATCAGTACATTGCTTGTAAACACATGGACAACAAGTAAAATTGTACAACCAAGTCATGAGCTCCTTGGATTGCTTATCCTTTTTGCTTAGAACAATTATAACACAGCAGTGTATGAGCACAAAAACAATAGTCTTGAACTTTGCTAAGTCAATTTTTGCAGCAGACTTCCAAGTCCTTGCCTTGCTTAATTCTATATTTTTGAATTCCAAATACCAAAGAATCCTAATATGTACAAACTAGGGGTGTGCGAATATTCGAGTGTCGAATTCGAATCGAATAGTACCTAATTGAATAATTCGATTCGACTTTCGAATAGCTAGTATTCGAAGTTACGAATAATTCGACAGGACAAATATCTAAAGCGCAACAAAGGCCGATGGTGCAACTTGGTTAGGGTGGGGTGGCAAAAACTAACGCTAACGTCGTTACACTAGGCCTTCCGTTAAAACTTTCACTGACATTCTGGTTGAAAAGCGAGCGCACGCTCATCTTAAAAGAGATTGTCATTTCCACACGTAGGAAAGCACATGAGAATACTGTCAAGCCCTTCACAACTTCGTTCCCAAAACGAAGGCACGGACTTCTTGCGCAGTTTGGTCGCGTATGCTGCAAGCGCCGTAAAACGTCCCGACTTTGACCTGCGAAACCCTCGGTCATTGGCTTTGCTTGTAAAAGTTTGTTCACGCTGGGCAGTCGCCACTGCCACACCGAACCACTCGTTCAGAAACTTCCATCGTTGCGGCACGCAGTTGAAACGCTGCTGTGAACGGGCGCCCGAAGATATTTGGGCACGGAGCACCCATGGCGATGAAGCACAACATTACCGTTGTCAGATGAGCCGTATTGCGCGACCATGGGGAAAAAACTAGCCACCGTACCCCCCCTCTGTTAGTCTTTAGGAGGTTTGGAGTGGCGCTGCTGACTGGAATGGCGGCTCTTCTATCAACATGCTTGCGCGCCCATAGAAACTGAAACAAAAGCCACTCTCGAACAAGTGCGTAATGAAACTGTCGGCACGCCGTAGCGTCCCTGATTTGTCCTTTGTCTTGCCGTAACTGGCGGTACACATTTTGTGTAAGTATACTATTCGATATTCGATATTTTTGGCCTCTATTCGATTCGATTTGAGGTGAAATTTCACAATTCGCACACTCCTAGTACAAACATTTGCAGAAACAATTTGCGACAGTGAGCACTTCAAAATGGGCCATTAGTCACCTCCATCATAATACGAAGCAGTTTCTCTGACACCCCTCTCATGTGTGCTACAGCACCTATTTGAACAGAGAATGCTTCTTCCAATTTTCTGACAAAATTGAAAGCTGCTTCTGTGGGCCCCCTAAATTACCTAGAGTCTTGTCCTGCATCTCCACTGCTTTGAACATCATGGAGATTTGGTTTGGTGAAGACAAATCTTGGCTTTTGTATTTCAAGAGATCCTTGAACTGTAAGCATGGTGCTTTTTTCAGAAATGCTTGTACTAGGTATCCTGACATGTAACAAACTATGTTTGATTCAAGTACATCTGCTGGTTCTTCGGTGTCTGAAAGGTCTGAGCTGAAGGTGTCGGCCACAGTAAGACTTTCTTGATCGAGTCTTAATTTCTTTAGCTCAGTTAGAAGAACAGCCTTATCTGCTTGGCATTTGCTGCCATCTGAAAGCTTGAAGAGCTTCCCGACAATGATATGCCTGAGACCGGCAGTGAACTGAAATGTGTTTGCAGTCTCGTTACAGCTGTGCTGCTGCCGAATGATCCCAAAGAAGTTCTCCAAGGGATCCTGATTCAGACGACGAGCGAGCAAAAACTTGAAGTTATAGGATTCCTGCAGATCTGCCCACAGCATACAAAACGCTTTAATTGTCACCTGCCAGCCCTAAATGGTTCTTGGTTGCCTAGGTTCTTTGAATTTCCAAGATTTAATCCTGCAATCCAAGAATGCAAGAATTCAATGTGCCCTGTAGAATACTAATTGTATACCTCATTTTTCTCTCAGCGATCTTTACACAAGAATTGTTAAATGAATCAAACAAGTGATCTATTTTCACAACAAACTCAGCTGTGCTTGTGGCTTCTGGTGGAGAACATTAAATGCTATGAATGCTTCTATTGCTAGATAGACACTGTTGCTGAGCACCCACTTTACTTTCATGTTACCAAATGCACCTTCATAGATGTGCCCTCAGTGAGTTTAGGTAGGCATTTTAGTTTCAGGTGATGTGTTGATTCATACAAATCTTAATATGCCCCCAGGAAGCAACAATATCACCAACAGGAATATCATGCTTCCTCAGATCATTCCTCATACATTTCAACAGGTGGGGGACGTCAAAAATGAAGGAAATCTTCTATTTATCAGCAATAAAGAAAGGCCTGTCAGGGCTCACACCCAGTGTCCTTGCAATAACGCAATTGCTGCTACCCTGGTCACGAACCAATGCTTTGACGAAGAGGCCACATGCCTTTAGCTCAATGATTAGCTTTTTCAATGACATTAAAAGGGGCCCTGCGCAAACTGTCCCCTCTCTTCTCAAAAAGGCTACTGGCTGTATCCATTTCTTCGCTATCCCAGAGACCACAAGTGCTGCAGTGTGCGCTGTGCCATTTGTTCTTTCTCTGGCATTATCAACATATCCATGTATGATGTCTTCCTTAGGGTCATACTGCAGATTTCTTTTTAATGAAATTTTGTCAAAAATTAGGCAGCAAGCTCTGTCTTGAATTTCCCATTTTTTTTTTTGCCTTTTCTTTGAATAACTCGAGAATCTGAGGCAGAACTCCTGTCTTTATATTTACGGCCGACAGCCACGTCCTTCAGGACTTTACTGTGGGAAGGCTCAGTACTAGGGGTGTGCGAATATTCGAGTTTCGAATTCGAATCGAATACTAACTAATCAAATAACTCGATTCGACTTTCGAATAGCTAGTATTCAAACTTTCGAATAATTCGACAGTACGAATATCTAAAACGCGACAAAGGCCAATGGTGCAACTTGGTGAAGGTGGGGTGGCTAAAACTAACGCTAACGTCGTTACAATAGGCCTTTGTTAAACCTTTCACCGATTTCCTGGTTCGAAAATGAGCGCGTGTTTACTTTAGAGGAGGTTATGTTATTTCAGCACGTAAAAAAAAGAAAGACAAGAAAAGTGGCAAGCCCTTCTCAACTTCACTTCCGAAACGAAGGTACGGACTTTTGAATAGTTCGGTCGCGTATGCCGCAAGTGCCGTAGAACGTCCCGAATTTGGCATGCGACACCCTTGAGGATTGGCTTCACATGTAAAAATTTGACCACGCTGCACATTCGCCACTGCCGTACTGCACCACTTGTTCAGAAACTCCCATCATTCCAGTGGTCAAACAAAACGCTGCTGTGAACGGGCGCCTGAAGATTTTTGGGCCCAGAGCATGGCCATGGAGCACAATAACGTGACCGTTGCCAGATGAGCCGTATTGTACAATTATACGGAAAAAAAAAAAACTAGCTACTGTACCACCACCCTCTGTTGCCCAAGAGGTTAAGAGTGGCACGGCTAACTGGAATGGCAGCATTTCTATCAACATGGTTGCGCGACCATAAAACCTGGGAAAAAAAAAAAAAAAACTCCCGAACAAGCACGTAACAAACCTGTCACCACACCATAGCTTTCTTGATTTTTCCTTTCTCTTGCCGTTACTGACAGTGCACGCTTCGGTACTATTCGATATTTTCGGCCACTATGCGGCACTATTCGATTCAAGATGAAATTTCACTATTCGCACACCCCTACTTAGTACCTTTGATAGATATTTATATGCCTCAGGGCTTGTAAGGTAAAGACTGAGGGCAAACTGTCTAAGTTGCATCGGCCATCGTCTCCCATGTTTTTTCAGTGGTTGCAGATGCATTTGCACTCTTAGAATTTCCAAAAAGTCCTTCTTTAGGTTAGGTACCTGCCTGCTTCAAGAAGAAGCTGCGCATGAGATGCAATTGGTTTCTTGGACTTTTTAAGTCTTGCAACAATTTGATGGAGGTGGGAGTTCTTGTCGCAGTAGTGCTGAAGCCTCTTCATATAACGTGGAGTGAGCACTTTCTGGGTCCTGGTCCTGGCTCTTGGGGTTCCTGGAAAATCAAAAAGCCACATCACTAATGTTAAGTCTAAGCAAGAGGCTTTAAAACTTGCACTTTGGTTAAATGGTTTGCTAAGTTTGGTACACTAGAAACACGTACATTTGTATTTTAATGCAACGTATTATTACCTGGAATTTTGTGTGCATCCTTTACAAAATTTGCAAGCTATGCCGAAATTGAAATACCAGGTCAGGCTAGTGTAAAAGGCTAATTTGGTATTTTTGCATGTTATGAGAACAAAATAAACACAGGAAAAATGTATTTTTTGTCACACAGCCACGTATATGACTGGCCAAAAGTAGGCACACACCCAGTGGCGTATAGTAAAACGTTAAAACAAAAGTGTATTTATTTAATGAAAGCATCTATTTAATGTAATGAGCTGTATCATTAACCAGTTGTAGTGCCAATATTTATATATTGGGGACGCATGTGGGAATAATTCCTTTTTTTTTTGTAGAATGAAGACACACTTACTGGAATTACTATGTAATCTTGCATTAATCTTGCTTTAATAAGAGGAAGAATACCTACACTGTGTAGTTGGTGCTGTTGGCAATGGCTCCTGTGCCCCCTGGGATTGCTGGCTCTTGTATTGGTGGAGAGATATTGAGGGGCACTGGAAAAGAATGCTGTATATCACTATATAAATTTAAGCAGGAGCAATGGCATTGTGTTTTATTTTTGGAAAGCTCCCACTTACTGGTCTTACGCCTTGATGCTGAGAGCTCTGGAGAGAAGTCGGGGAAATCTTGGTATTCTGAAAGTACACATCATTACATTAATTCTATATCCGCTTTAGAAAAAAAAAACACATCAGATGAAATACACACTTTCAATCAAGTAAACAATGAAAATTACCATCTATGGAAGCAGCAAAACGAAGCTTCGACACTTGTGACATAAGAAATATTATTCGCGAAACCACTGCCGTTACAGGGTACAAAATACTCATCAGGCAAAATTCGTTACAAAATTTAGATTTTATAGTAATCATGAAACCAAGGAAAATGATGAGTTTCTGAACAATCTCGACGGTCCCAACACACACACACACCCCTACATTCTGGCGAGATGGGTCTTAGATCTCATTGGTGGAGGGGTATGAGACCGCCTGAGACCGCATTAACTTTAAGCCCCCTTGACTGCTGATAGGTCTGCTGATAATAATCTAAATGTTTAACACAATCTAATCATTCATGAAGAACCCCAAAGTACTTAAACGTTCTCTTTCACCTAATGCGATTACCATTACGTTCAATAATCACCGCTGTTCGCGCCCCTCGCGGATATAAAATCTCTTTTAAAAAACTTGAACTCGATTATTAGAAACGCTGCACGCATAGCCACTTCAAATTGCCTAGGCGTCCTATTGCAAATCACGCGCAATCCCTTTAGGTACAGCACTCCGAAATCACAAACCAGACGTGTCGCGTGTGCAAGTTACACGGCAATGCAAAGCTGACACTGAACAATATGTGGTTTATGTATTCGTCATTATAGCAATATATTAGTTGATGTAAAAACTATGTCAAAGAAACGACGACGGACCATTGAACAAGAGCATAACTGACGCTCCGGCTTACCTGTTTACGGTGCGGAATCAACAGATCGACTCCATGAAAGCGTCAAACGTACCCCTCGATCTCGATCGCTGCGGCATTCCTAAATTCGCCGGTAAACTGAGTCAGCTACTATTGCTGTAAAGATAAAAGGGAGTCTGCGAATTGAAGAGCGAGAGGTGCTTCCGCATTTACGTTGCCGCCGAACAATTTGAACGCCAACGGCCACGGAAATAATGGATACAAATTGGATTTTGGTCCAGTTAGTCATCACTGAAGTCCTAAAACGTTGACACTTCAACTAAAAAGCAGCTATACATATTAAGTCTAAACATAAGTAACTCTCTAGCTATCCAAAGCAAAATAACATGTTTAAATGATTCATTGGCTTGCGTAAAACAATTTCTTAAAGTTGAAAATTTGGGTGGTTTAGCGCCCCTAGCAGGGAAAATGCAAACTAAGATAGCCGACCGCTAAAAGAGGAGTCAGTAGCTCCACTCTGCGCGCATATCGATGGAACTCGCCGCGGTCGATTTTTTCGCCCTCTGCGGCGATCGCTAGAACTTCAGACTTTCCGGGGCCTGGTAACACGATCATTTTTCGCAACATTTTAACTCAGCGCAGCCGCGCTAGTACACTGTAGCCGCGCAGCCGTCAGAAGCGCCATGATAGCCATGATATCTCCGGCGTCATCACCAAGGCGTGACGTCACTGCTTCGCCGATTCACCAGGCTCTCTCCATACACTTGAGAGCTCACGGCAATAAGTACCAACTGCGCATGTGCAGAGCTTCGTGTTGCCAGGGCTAGGCCAGGCCCCGGAAAGTCTCAAGTTCCAGCGATCGCCACAGAGGGCGAAAAAATCGACCGCGGCGAGTTCCAGCTTCAAACACCGGGAGTGGATCTACTAACCTCTGCGTTAGGATAACATGGCGACGTTGTGGTGGCCGCCATTCGCGCTATTTGACTTTTTATGTAGGGGCGCCCTCGTCGGGCCCAAACTTCAAATTAAAATATTCTTGAAATAAGGAAGTTTAGTTATTTGCTTACTGTTACACTTCAATAAACACATTGTTGTTTATACGAAGTGGCCTTGCCTTGCCAGGTACCACGTCATCAATTTTTTGTAATAGTTTTTGCTCCAACATATTCGTAGTTGTCAGCAGCCTATCGGCATCATTATCTTCATTTCAAAATATACCGCGGCGCAACGACAGGTAACGGTTCGCGGTGCATTGGGATGGGTCTCGCGCTGTTTCGTTTCGCTGTAAATGTTTCGAGCCACTGCCGGCCGACACACTCGCTTTTGTTCTGTTCGTTTTGACTCGTTAAAATCTCTTCGCGAAGTGCATTCAGCTGACTTCAGGGAAACGAAGGAACCGTTGAAGCTTTCACCGGATGACACTCGTTTCAAGCCCGAGAATATACGGACCGGTGAGTAAAAACCCATTGCTTCACTTTTTTTTTAACCAATGGCTTTGTGTGGGTTTCACACGGAGGCGACGCACTGCAATATTCAATTTTTCAACGTCATACTCTGTCGTTGAGAAAACGTGCGTTCCTTGCGGCGTGACTTCACGTGGGAGCGGGTTGCTGAGTTTTATCGTTCGGTTAACATTAACCAGGCCACTGCAATAAATAAAGGGAGGCAATTGCATCACCAACGCCTCGCATGTATCCTCGTAACTAGCCCGTATATCAGTGCAAAAAACATATGAGTTATAGTTTGCCGGATCGCATTTGAAAAAAAAGAAGCCAGGTTTAGAGGTCTCATTTCTCCTGCTGTTAGTTTAGGTTACCTTTACTACACATTTAGTGTAACAAAAGCTTCACATAATTATGAGTGTACTTTCACTTTAGTATGACAAAAAACCGTCACTATAATCAGAAATATTTTTTTTTCTGCTGTAGCCTCCTGGCCTGACAAGGAAACAGCGGTGTGAAATGAGCAAGGCACCTGTTACGTGACACGCCTTGTAAAGAAGCTAGCCCGAGTGATACAACATGCATTATGAGGTACGTTTACATATATGTATAACAAACCGCTGTTTTTGTTCACTATGTTCATATGTTTACTTTTGCAAAATTTAATATTTCATTGATTATGCTTATCAATATCTGATGATGTCATTACTTGTTTTTCCAGGATTGCCAGGCAACGACAGGGTGACTACCCCCGAATGTCCACTCTGCAAGTGCGGCGAAACATGTGAACGTCTGCTGCTACAACAGGTCATCTTGAACCTCACGCTTGCGATGCTGTATTTGTGAATGGTTTACCAGGCATCTCATGGAGCTGTGCCTACAATCGTCTACAAGTATTAGCTGTCTACTGTGTCATGCAATCTACACCGCAATAGCGTTGAAATTGAGCACTAGCTCCGTGCATTAGTTACGTTACCTGGCACTGCTGAGCTCAACGACGCAGGTTTTATACCCAGCCACGGTGGTCACGTTTCATTGGGGGCGAAATGCGAAGACACTCGTGTGCTTAGATCTGCGTCTGAAGTTCAGGGAAAGACGGAAGCTTGAAGAGACGAAAAATTTGTGAACAAGAGGTGTCGCTGGAGCAAATGTTTCGACAAGCAGTCTTGTCTTCTTCAAGGCTACAACTGCGTTTGTTAAACTCCAGTCAGTTAGAATCAATCTAGAGTTGCCCACTACTGTATGACTCATAATCATATCATGGTTTGCATGTGAATCATCAGAAATTATAAATTTAAGGGTAAATATATATAGAAGTCTGTCTGGCTGGGCAAGATTATAAGAATAGAAAGACTCTCCAGCCACATTCAATCTTAATTCAGTCTTCTTAATTTAAAAAAAACTAAGACCAAACGAGTCTCGAAACGTAGGGTCAGTTTTTTTTTAAATTATAAATCACATTACAAAACGAACATCACGGCAGTGAGGGGAATCAACAGTTGTTCCAACATCTAATAATATCTGGGGTTTAACGTCCCAAAACGACGATATGATTATGAGGGACGCCGTAGTGGAGGGCTCAGGAAATTTCGACCACCTGGGATCTAAGTACACGGGCCTCAAACATTTTCGCCTCCATCGAAAATGCAGCCACCGCGCAACATAAATGGAACAGTTAGCTGTGCATTATGAGACAGTTTACAAACTATGCTCAAAACTGTTTTGCCTTAATTCACTGTGTTTAAATCATAGAAGTTTACAAAAAGATACGACAAAGCTTTAGAAGGCTGTGCTCAATTACATTAGCCTTTGCACATATGTTCAATAAGCTCCTTCAAATTATTTACAGCTAATAAACAAATTATAAGTGTGACGAGCACTTCTTCCAGCACAGCTTCACCAAGCACGTTTACGTTGTGATGAGTGAGATTGTGTTCAGTGAGTATGGTAGTGTTTTCTTTTTTACATATCAGAGAAACGTCCCAAATTTGTTTGAACACACCTACTTCTGCTGTTTGATTAAATTAACATGTCACAGTTGTAGCACCTACCACTATCAAGTGAAAGTCTGTGAACTACTGTCACGAAAAAAAAACCTAGGAAATCGAAGAGTTAATTCAAAACATACATGAACTTGGACTTATCCACAGCCACACTACAAGATTTTACGTATTGTCACGGGGTCGTGACGTCGACGAAAGCAGCAGTCGGTGTGTCCAAGATGAAACTTTTTATTCGGCCGAACTTGTGGCCGGGAAACGAAAAGTCAAACTACAGCAATACACACTGCACACTGATAGCGGCGAACAGGCGTTGGCCGTCGATAAACTTGTGACAAGGCGCGTCGGCATTTATACCTGCGGCATCGAACATTCGAGCATTATCACTGGTGGCTGCGTTAGTTCGACAATAAACTGAGCTGTTTGCAGTTGCACGCTCCAGCCTAACAGAAGATCCTAAAATAATCTGGAATGTTCCCAGACATTTTGGCACGGTTTGCGCAATGCAGTAACTACACGTGCAATTGGCCAATAACATAAAACATAGAAAGAAAGGTGCGCATGTGGCAGTATTTCAAGCCGGAGCTTCTAAAAGTAGCAGGGAGAATACATACTTGAGCTCCCAAGCCCAAATATATTGAAAAAGTAAATAACACAATAACAAGTATGCAATATATATATGACCTTTATTTATCCAGCATTGGCACAGGTTCACATCATGCCCCACAGCTTGATTTCGTGAGTCTGCTTGCAATAGAGTGCTCAAGTTCTATCGACATGTCTATGTGATACAGAGATTGTGCTTACGGCTGAGCAGTTGTTTAGCGTTCTGTGCGAACACCAACAAAGATGTACACTGCATGCCTAAAGCTTATTTTCTTAGAATTGTGCTTCTAGAATCTGTAAGCACTCGCCTTATATCTCTGTTTCTTTAGCATTCATCTATGCTGCATACTCAGCAGTCCGATTACTACTAGCGCCAAGAAATTCTAGCTGTAGAAAGTGTGTAACTGAACTATATCGAGGAACAAAACGAGCCTGAAATATTTTCTTCCACCTATTACCTGAATACGTAATACCTATGGTATGGCTTCACGGCCGAGAATTTAGCCGAGAAATTCGTGCCTGCCCTGTAGACACAACGCGATATTCTTTATTTGTAACGCATTCAAGGTGACATCGCAGAGCGAGAAGGATGCGGAACTGTACGCATCCGCAATTGTTTACGTAAAAGATTAATCAAAACTACATTGCTCTCACTGCGCCAACTATCTGTCGGCGTAGCGCACGTTTCGTTTCCGACTCCACACCATGCACTCAAAGATCAACACAACCTGGCAAGCGCCGCATAACTAACGGAAGGATAAGACCCCTGTCCTAAAGCTATGCTGTTAAAACTCGGACGCTGCTACACAACGAGAGCAACGTTCTTTCAGCGATATCGGTGTTCAGTTATATGCACATATTTGTCAGCTTTCAGACTGATTACACACGTACGGGTTGAAAGCTTTCGACGTGTATGAGTGACTTGTTTTGCTTGGACCTGACTGTATACATTGCTTGTACCAGCTTGGGCACTCACAATAAACGATGCAAACCTTACTTGATTGACGTTGTTTTTGCCAGTCGAGGCCAGTTTGGTCACCTGGCGATAAATATTACACACGCGAGCAGCGATTTAGCAACGACAAAGAACAAAATACCACAGGGAACAAAAAGTGCAGTAGCGCGACCAGGGCGAACCAACCGCAAAAACGCGTTTTTCTAATGATGATGATAGTACTTGCAGCGCCATCTCGCCTCGCTCTATTGCAGTTCAGTACGCCGCCGCTACCCTTATTTCCGTACTACAGTCAAAGGTACAGTTTCCGTTCTCTAAAGTGGTAGATATTCTCTGGCTAGGCGTCGCTGATTGCGCCGCGCGTATGTTCGGATACACGTGCGGCATATACGCTGACACGCGAAGGACACGCTTTCGATAAAAGAATCGCGCGGGTTGCCTGTTGTCACTGCGGTCTTTGCTTTCAAATAGCGAGAATGTGACACGTGAAATGTTTGGTCGACGAGCCTCACCTTCACATGAAGAGGCCGTACACCCTGAGCATTGGCACATTTGAGGACCTTAAACAAGCCATTGCGGTGTGCCCCATCTTGGGAAACCTCGTCGCGCTGTCTACGTCTAGATTTTCAGGTACGTACGTACGTGAGTGTTTTCGTGTTCAGATCCTGAGTGAAACGTAAAGTGTTTGTGTGAAAGATGCACTCCTTGGCATTGCTGTGCGGGATTTCAGCGATAAACTAGGTGATTGTGTCGCTAAATGAACGTCGCTAGCATGCGCTTAGTTTCTAATTGCCGCAACGTACTTAGTTCAATTTGCGCTTCGAAGAAAGGCAGTACGTAGCTGTTTGCTTATATTTTACGTCAGTGGAGGCACGTCATTGCCTGTATGTTCAAAATGCGCACCTTTTCCGATTATTTTTCTTTCTTGGCATGTACACTGCGGAAGTACGTAGAATTTTTTTTTCATGCGCCGATGTTTCTTTGTTTTTATTAATATTTTTTTTTTCTACAGCGGCACGCCTGCTGCCGCCTGCGCTTTCCAGCGCGCGCGCGGTGCTTTTAGATGAGTTCTTCGGGCGGTTATCGCTTCTCGAGCTGACTGTGTGCTTTCTAAACTTTTTAAAAGGGTGACCGCTTGTTACTCTCTCGTTTATTGCTCGCCGGGGCGCGATTACACCTGCTTCCATGCGGTGCTAAATTACACGAACGATGCCGCCGTGGTTGCGTTTCGTGTTTTGGGGACTCGGAAAAACTAACTCCGTCTCGTTGGCGATAAGACGAAGGATTATTACTCGTTTTGATTTCCGGACAGGCATAGAACCATACAGTCTCCTTTCGTGCGCTCGCACCGGTTGCTCTCTGCCCCCCCCCCCTCCCCCCCCCCGGTTACGGCCCTAGCACGGGTTGACATGAAAACGTTGAATAGAGCACCATTTGATTGGTTATTCGAAAGTTTCAAGTGTTCGCGCCCTGATACTTTGTGATGTTTCTCTTCTCGTATATATTCTGCTGATTGTGCCAAACGGCATTCTGCACTAGTTAACGAGTGTGTGTGCTGACGCACTGATTTTGTGACAAAGCTGGAAGCAAAATTAAGAAATGTTTTTACATAGGTTATGGACATGAACTTTGATGAGTACGTCGACCTTGGCCCTGGTGATGATATACCACACATGGCAAAGATTAAATTGGCTGCCTTTCAGTCGCCCACCTCTGGATGGCTCGTCATCATCGACATGTGACGTTGAGAATGCTGAAGAGCAGGTAATCAAAGTTTTCACTTTTGTGCAAATCATGACAGCTGCATTTTTTTCTTTCGTGTACCTTACGACACGTACTTGAAAAAAGTATTGCGCAACCTACACAGTATGCTATCACTTGTTTTAGGGGCCTGAAGAGAGCAGCTCTCTTGATCTTCAAGAAGCTTCGGGCATCGAACGTACTGAACCGTATAAGAGAATCACTCTTAAAAGTATCTAAACCTGGCAGATGTGATAGGGACTGGAAATGTAAGACTTCTTAAAATTTTGCGATTCCTACATGTTAATCTACAGTATACACTATTTTGGTATTTAGCAAACGTTACAAAGCCAGTTCATCAGCATAGAGTTTCTGAAGTTTCTGTTTCTCTTATGTGTGCCATGCATTTATGGGTCTTTAAACACTACTGTTAATGTAAGGCATAAGACATAAGTAGTTAATGTAGGAATGTAAGACAAGTAAACTGCCCAAGTTAAATTTACATTGGTGACATGTAGGATACTGTAGGCCATGTAAGTAAACAAGGTGACTTAGTTCTCTTAGCCTGAGTAGGTAGTGAACATTAATTACAAAGACCTAGTAAAGTTTCTGTTTTCTACCTAACATTATCAGGACTCGTGGAAGATAGCGCTCGGAAACAAATTCAAGAATGCAAGGAGGCATATGACAGGAGATGAGCGCCTAAAGGAGAATAGACAGAAGTTTGCCACAAAGAAGACATCCACAAGGGAATTGGATGACAAACTCCGAAGGAACAAGAAGGCGAAGATGGTAAGATGATGTTTCCCATGAAGCATGCGCCCTTTGGGCTTTATGCGTAGGATAATAAAGTAATTAACATTTAGTGCAGAAACAGCACAAGGATTAACAAAGAAAGATGTGTACTAATTTTCAACAACATAGTTTATTGCACCCAAGGAACAAATTTATACACAAGTTCTGCTTACACGCTGCACCAAAATGCCATGGGCTGAGATATGTATCATTTTTAAAGATACACAAAAGACTTATAACTCGCTCTTCTTCACTTTCACGAATGTCAGTTCTCTATCTGTTAAAGACAAGAGCCTAGCGCATGCATATCCGTTTACCTGCTTGCCCATTTTTGCCGCTTATATTATTGATCTCGTTAGTTCATCTCTTTTAGTTTAGTTTATAAAACCTTTCTATTCTTAAGAAGGGCTCACAATTACACGCTGTAAAATGTAACACCAGCCATCCATTGTTTTCGTTCTTTATATAGATTGAAATGCTCTTTTACTGAGTTGTAGAGCTTGGGAGTGTGAATCCTTCTTTCAGGATAGAAAAATTTTATTAATAGATATGAAAAAATACGATAAGAAAAGCTGCAACAACTGCTAAGTAATGTACTGAGTGTGTAATTAGTTCATTACTGTTTTTGCAGGGAGGGAGCGTTCCAATAACACCCTGTATTTTGTACGATGGGGCTGATCTTCCATATGCAAGGAACCTTTCGCTCCATGCAGACAAAGAACTCATGTTCCGTATGTCGAACGGTGAAGAAAGGGTACTTGTACTGATGTCAGCACATTGGCTCCTGAACGTAGAGTACGCCCGGAAGGCCTTCAACGTTCTTGTGACCGTGGAATGGCTGCTCGGTCAGCGATCAACCTCACCAAGAACACCAGTTGTTAAGCTGTTGAACGTTTTCAAAAGAGCTACAAAATAGGCCTTAGCTTCCGCAGGGACAAAATCCAAAAAAAATATATTGAAAACACAAATAACTACTCATTGCATGATGAAAATATTACTGTTAGTATAAATTCAGTTTTATCGCGTGTGGTACATGTGACACATGTGACAAAATCGAGTTTATACAAAAGTAATCTTTTCATCATGTAATGTGTAGTTATTTCTTTTTGAATATACAGAAAATATTACTGTAGTGATACTGGCACTTCATTTCAAGTTATTTTTTGCTCCAGTTTCTTGTGACATGTTATGAGTCATTTTGTTCCTGCGGATTTTCAGCATGTTCTCACAGGTCTTTTTGACTCAGTGCTTTGTGACTTTTTTGCAGCATGTATAGTAACTTAGATCATTTGCTGTTGAAATTTTAGCATAACAAAACTGCCAGTACTTGTCAGTAAAATCAGTGTATCGACTATTGTTTTGGAATTTATGTTAGTTTTATGACAATCTTTTAGTTTTGCAACGATTTCTCTTAAAACAAATACTCATATTTCATTCAATTACCAATGATTCTGTTGTTTTTGCTTGGAAAGGGATAATCCTTAAAATTTGTCTGAGCACGCCTATGTAAAATTTCATTCTACTGCTGTGATGCAGGTCATGTTTCTGCAGTGCGGTTGTGATCAAACCATCCCTATTACACGTATTTCCTGCATATTATGGCATTCAGTATGAGCTGTAACATGCACGCCATAGTCAGATTGCTCACCTGTTTTTGTTAGAGCCGCAATCCATTGCTTTTGAGTAGGCGGGAAAAGTTTCATCATTGCAGCATTGTACACAGTCTTTTACTTCACTCATGTGCTTTCCCAAAAAAGAGAAAATGGAAGCCTGCTGAGCAAAGCGTCATTCTGAGTCCTTATCGTGTCGCATGAGTTATGTGAGTTATGGAGAATCGCTGCTCGTGTATCAGCTACAGCTGTTGGGTGGCAGCGCTAAGAAAGTCGACTATATACAGCCACACTGGTATGGGCACTGCTGCAATTTTTGAAACTTTTTATCAATCCATTTTTATCAAGGTATTGCGCATTTCTAAATCATCTCCTTAACAGGAGAATTCTTTCTCAGCTGCACCTGAAGGGATCGGATCACGCTGATGTCTAATGCCCCAAGGGGGCTGGCTGGGAAGAAGTAGCATGTGTGCTTCCCCCTTTTACAGCCACCCTTTCAAGGGTGTTTTTGTGTATTACACCCCACTCGAACGGGTGTAACTTATTGTAACACCCATAGTTTAGGGGTGTTCATAAACACCTATTAAAGCAGGGTGTAATCTGTCCTTACACCCTACATTTCTAAGGGGTGTTTCTAAACACCTTATGTTTAGGGTGTTTCTAAACACCCTAAAAGGGTGTTGCCCATGGGACAAAAAATACACCCTTAAGGGTGTAAAATTTCTTAGAGTGTCTAGATACTCCTGTTAGCGTCACATTTACGTACACGTTAAAGAACCTCAGGTGGTTAAAAATTTTCGAAGCACTCCACTACGGCGTCCCTGAAAATCATGCCGTGATTTTGGGACGTTAAACACCAAGAATTATTATTGCTCTTAGCGCCACACGTTATGACAGCCGCAGCGCGTGACAGCCGTAACAGTCTGCCAGAAGATCAGAGTTGCGGCGATGAAAAAAGCCACACAAACGCAAAAAAAAAGAATATGCATGCGCTGAAACCGCAGCACAGTCACAGCGAAAGCTGGAAGAGCGGCGTTTCTAGAGCCCGTTAAGCTCTCTTGGGGCTACCATACAAGTACACTAGAAAGGTACCCACTACGCCATAAATCACAATTTTTGTGAAGTTGGGAATCACCTACTAAGCCATTATTCGTCATTTCGCGGAGAAGCGAGGCACCAGCTACACGTCTGTAAGGCATTATGTGCACTTTGTTGACGCGACGACTGATGACGATGAAGAATTATGGCTCAGCCCTTTGTAATGGGTTGGAATCTTTAAACGGGCCACCAGTTATGTAATTTGCATTGGGTGACGCCCGGTCGCTATTTCCCTCTCCCGTCATGCTGTATAACATACGTTGACGTGGGAGAGAGACGGGGGGGGGGCGAAGAACTTTACTGAGACCCCGAGGAAATGGATCATGCGCTTATGGGCTTGCTTGGCAACCAATACAGGTGCACTTGCGAGGAACCCACTACGCTATAAATCAGTGTAATTTTACTGAGACCCCGAGGAAGTGGATCATGCGCTTATGGGCTTCCTTGGCAACCAATACAAGTGCACTTGCGAGGAACGCACTACGCTATAAATCATTGTAATTATTGAGAAGTAGGGCAGCAGGCACTGTGCCATTTTTCGTCATTCTACGGAGAGCGTTGGTACCTGCTATACGCATGTAAGGCATTATGCGCACTTTGTTGATGCTGTGCCTGATGACGATGAAGAATTATGGCAGAGTCCTTTGTAATGGGTTGGAAGCATTCAACAACCTACTCGTTGCGCAATTCGCATTGTGTGACGCCTGGTTACAGAATTCGCGTTGTGCGACGCTTGGTGCTTATTTTACTCTTCTACCACGCTATATTGAATATGCTAATGTGGTTCCTTCCCGACATGAAGCCTGTATAGGACCTTCATGCAAAGCAGTTTCAAGCACCGGCCTGTTATTCCTTTGCCGTGTTATGAAACCGGTAATAAAGAAAAAAAAAACCGGCATGGCTCAGAGGTTGAATACTGGGCTCCCACGCAGAGGGCCCAGGTTCGAACCTCGTTCCATCCTGGAATTTTTTTCTTATTTCGTTTTTTTTCTTATTTCGAGCGATACTGGTTACGGACACCGGCGGCGGCGGCAGCGGCGGCGGCGGCGGACAACTACGCGCCAAAAACGGCCGGTGAAATGATCTCATAACAGCTTTCGCTGTAAAAAAAGAACAGGCGCTCCTATTGGCCTCCAACGCTCAAGTTTGCGCAGCGCCGTCTACCGCCCCAGCGGAGAGAGGAAAAAGCTCCGGTAGCTCGGACGGGTCGCTCTTGCTTGGTTTTCCCGTTGAGCGCGCGGAGAACGTGCTCCCCGGGGCTTTTATCTCGCATTTTTCACGCTATGGGTGCCGTTCCTTCGTCGTACTCGAAAGCAGGCACGCAGTCCTGCTGCATTGTGAACTGTCACAAAAGTTTTAAAATGACGAACAGCCGAAAACTGCCCGTCAAGTTCTACCGTTTCCAATGCAAGCAGTGCGAGGAGCAGAGGCATCAAGAGTGGATTATGGCAGTTCGCCGCGATGCTTTCGCGGTCTTGTCACCTTGAAGCAATTTTTGTCGTACACAGTATTACGAACTATTAACGGGGAGAAACGCGATGATCGTGCTCATTTGAAAGGGAAGTGCGTTTGTGAACCGAAGCTACAACAAATAGACAGCCGCTGTACGTTTCGAGATTGCGCGCTGGCTTTCCGAGTCAACCATTTGTAATGCACATGACAGCAGCGAGCATGTGGGCTTATTACACCACAGTTTAAATAACGTACCGTGAGTACTAAGTGTTTAATTCAGCTGATTGCGGTACATTTCCCGTCGCGGCTCCCTGTAAACAGAATTAAGCTGCATGTTTGCACTGAGCATTTATATTGGCCTTGCATACGACACGCCGTGATTGCTTAGCAGGCTGAAGTTTTGCGCTGCTAATATCGTGGTCATGGGTTCGATTCACGCATACGGCAGCTGCATTTCGATGGGAGCGAAATGCAGTAACAGCGGTGATGATGATGATTAGTGGTGTTTTGTGGCGCAAGGGCCATGGGTGGCCAAAGAGCCCCATGTCTTTTGTGTGGTGTTGGAGATGACCAATGATTTCGACGACAGGGTGTATGATGGCTGTATAGAGGCCTAAAATCACGCGCTATAAAGTAGCGTAAAAGGGGTGTATACGGTATAAAATTATGGCACTGACAAGTGATGTGATCTACGGGTGTGGGTTGAATGACGAGTGAGTATACTTAGGGCTGTGCAGCGCTCACAAAAAGGGACAAGGAACAGAAGAAGTACACAGGACAAGCGCTGACTCTCAACTGAATTTTTATTCCGGAAAACACAAAAAAGTAAACATGAAGAAAAATCGAGTCACGTGACTTGTGCTCCAGGCGAAAAACTAAACGAACATTCATGGCTGTTGCCCCGTAACATAGCATGCGCACGACCACTTTTAAGTCACATTTTCGCACGTGCTGACCAAGAACTCGTATTCGCTATCACAAAGCTTTATCGATGGCTGGCTAACGCATGTTTCGTAGCTTCTTCTAATGTGGAAGGCCTCAATAATTTCTCGGGCAAGCTTCTTCTTGTGCTTGGAAAGAACCATGGTGTCAGTAAAGTGCGGGGTACACCCGCACTCCCGACAATGATCTGCTAAATGAGAATGCGTGTCTTGTGTCAATGAACGCTTGTGTTCTCCCAAACGAACATTCAGACACCTTCCACTCTGCCCTATGTAGGATCTACCGCACGACAACGGGATCAGATACACGATTCCCACCTCGCAGTCAACAAACTTGGACGTGTGTTTAGTACCACATTCGCTGTTGGTTTCTTTCGACCCACTCGGCTGCGCGCACTTGTTCACGCGGGCACACATGCCAGACAACTTATTTGGGGAGGAAAAGACGACGTCCACACCGTAGCGCTTAGCGACGTTTTTTAGGCCATGTGACAACTTGTGTGCGTAGGGTAAAACAGCGCACCTTTTTCGCTTACGGCTGCTTTCAGTTTTTGCAGTCTCTTGCTGCGCTGACTTCTTGGCCCTCATCAATTTTTCGCACGCCTTTGCGATTGCGACGTCCGGGAATCCTGCTCTCCTTAATCTAGCCACTTGTTCGTCGAAACTATGGCGGAGGCCGTGTACGCATGTTCTTTCTAGGGCAGAGCGGATGCACGAAAGTGCTATCCCCTGTTTGATAAGCTTGGAATGGCTGGAACTGAAATCAAGCCAGACACACACATCAAGCCAGACCACAAGCCAGACATTCCTTTCAGGGCAATCGTCACTGAAAAGGCTACGTGGCAACATGTAGTGTCAGGCTACCTGCAGGCGCATCTGGCCTCCTTGCACATCGAAGACCCCTTTCGGGTAGCCAATTCATTAGAATTGACAAACTTTTTGAGAGAAAACAACCCAGGGAACTGCCAGGCCATCAGCGTTGATGTTGAAGACCTCTTCTACTCGCTTCCACACGATGAACTTATGAAGAGTGTCAAAATGTGCATTTGTGACTTCAATGATGAGTATGCATTTTATGAGAGATGTAAAATTTCAGTAGAGGCCTTTCTTGAACTCCTGTCCGTTTACCTTCGGTCTACCCTTGTACAACATGAAGGCAACCTGTACATACAGAAAAGTGGCGTCTGTATACACTCTAAGGCAAAAGGGTGTTAAAAGGGTGTGTGGTTCGTCCTTTTGGGGACTAATGGGGCTGCCACAACCATTAATCCCTTTAAGGACTAACGGCACCGGGTCTAACAGTTAGTCCCCACAATAGACTAACATTTAGTCCTCACATTTACACCTTACCGGGCAACTGTTAGTCCCCACAGATCACCTCAATGGACTAACATTTGGTCCTCACATTTACACCTTACCGGGCAACCGTTAGTCCTCGCAGTTGCACCTCGCAAGGACCAACGGTCGGTCCACTCAAACGCTCCATTCGGATGAACTTTTTATCCCAGGGATGATTTTCTACAGTTACTCTCCGCAAGACTTAATACTTTTTTCGCGTGTTTCTTTCCGCGGTGACCAACAAATGCCGCGGAAAAGAACACGCAAAAGAATATTTAGTCATGCGTATGTCACTGCTTTCGCATTCAATGTGACAACGAAAGACAAAAGTGAGACAATGAAACGTTTTATTTTTTCTATACATATGAAGTTTCTGCTTTCTTCCATAGAATTCCTTACAAAATGTCCAATACATGTTCAGCCGCGTTGTCATATCTCGTACACTCCTTTCTGTGAAGCTGCTCCAACGGAAGCGATAGATGGCAGGCGTTGTACGCGCCAGGGCACACAGCATTCTGCTCGTCGTGGGCAACGGCTGCATCCTGCAAAGCACAAAAATATTGCAAATATTTAGTCACGTGACAGCGAGGGTGAAGACGCACGAACTGTGCAAATACGTGCAATGTGAACAAAAACACGTCTAAAACATGGCACGCAAATAATTTCACCCCTGCGAAGCACAAAAATATTGCAAATATTCTGCGACACGTCACAGAAGGGATGAAGACGCACGTACATGACAAATATGTGCAAGGTGAAATCAGAATCAGAAATCGTTTTATCTAGTTATCGAATCAATTACAAAATTTGTGTATACAGAAGCAGGTCCCATAGTCAGAGACTGAATCGGGACCTCCTACAGTAGTGAATATAGAAACAATTAATTGGTGCAGCAAACAGTAGTGCAGAAAACAGGTAATAAAATACATCGCAGGTAAAAAAGAAAAAAGGAGTTCTACTGAAGAAAATCATTAGCAGAAAGTAGCAACAAAAACTGAAATTAGACAACATAAAAAATAGAGGTAATTCAACTCTCCTAAACAGTTTTCAGATAATTACCATGGTGAAAAATGTTAAAAAATAAACTACGAAAAAGAAAACTAAATAGAGACATCTGATATCAGCAATGTAGGATGATGATGCGATGCTGCGTTAACATTAGGTTGTGAGAAGGCACGAAAGGGAGCGGGAGTAATAGAAGTGACCAAAACTATCCAGATTATGGAATGGATGAGAGGAAAGTTTTCATATCTTTTTTGAATATGGCGATTGATTCCGAGGTTTTTATTCCTGAAGGTATAGTATTACAGAAATAGATTCTAGTGAAGTGGGCTGTTTGTTTGCCATAGTTAGTATTAACTAAGGTAAGATAAAATTGTGATTTTGTGCAAACCTTGTCAAGTTTGTGTTCTCTAGACTTGATGGAGGGATTATAAACAAAGGAAGCTGATTTATTATTTGCTTGAAAAATAGTATTCCTAGATTATATTTGAAAGTGTTCTCGATTGTTAGGATATTGTTGGCATGCAGGAGTGCTTTAGCATCACTGCGATAATGACTGTGGGTAAGTATTCTAATAGAGTGATTTTGCATAGTTTGAAGGGAGACGAGATGACTGCTGTAGGTATTGCCCCAAGATGTGATACAGTGATTAATATGAGAATGAATAAAAGCGTAGTACAATGAAAGTAATGTGGGTTTGGAAAATATATCGCGGGATTTAATTAGAACACGTATGCCGTAAGCCATTTCATGCAACATACAAATGAAATTTCAAATGACGGTCCAGTTTAATTCCCAAGAAGGTCGCCTCATCGTCTGCTTCAATTGCGAATTGATTTAGAAATATTGGCGGGATATAATTATGTTCACGTTGGTTAGAGTGGAAAACAACGAATTTCGTTTTAGTGGGATTTATTTGTAATTTATTATGGATACACCAAGCAGCCAAGCCTGAAAGGTCATCATTTAGCTTCTGTGTCAGAGATTGGAGGCATTTATCAGTGTTAACAATTGTTGTGTCGTCTGCATACAGTAAGCATTCTGAACTGGTAAGGCAAGACGGCAAATCATTTATGTAAATAATGAAAAGAAGTGGGCCGAGAATAGAACCTTGAGGTGCTCCTATATTTGTTACTTTAGGTATAGATTTATGACCTAACAGACTGACAACTTGGCTTCTATTGAGTAGGTAGTTTTTTATTAATGATAGTGCAGGACCAGTTACGCCTATTGCTTGAAGCTGCATAAAAAGAATGTGGTGGTTGATAGTGTCGAATGCTTAATAAAAACACACGTCTAAAATATGGCATGTAAATAATTTCACCGTGATGTCATACGTCATCAAAGACGCATTTCAAGCCACGCAGCGCAACAAACACTTCAAGTGCGGCGGCCGCAGCCATCACGCCGAGGCGCCGCCAACCACCGTGCCCCAACGAGCCGGCGAGTTTTTTGCGAGCGGCGTCGTACAACTCGAGCAAGCCCGTCAGCCGCAACGCGAAGCCGACGCCACGAAAGGCGCCAGGCTGCTAGCGAGCGAGCGAAGGGGACGCCGACGATAACGGCGTCCAATTTCCACGAAATTCTTCGAGCGCGCACAAGTAATGTGCAGCGAGCGAAAGCGGGGTCGACGCCTCGAACGGCGGCGGACTGCTTACGAGCGAGCGTCGAGGAAGCCGAAGGTCACGGCGACCAATTTCCGCAGAGTTCCGAATCGCAGCTAATGTCGGCTAGCTGAAGCACCCGCCAACCCATGCCGGTGCATTTCAAGCGCGCGGCATACAATCGAGCTCGTTGCTACCGCACAGCGTTTCGGACGAGTCGCAAAACAGCGGCGAGGCCTCTGCCTAATATTGCTAATATCACGAGCTTGCAGCTCATCACCACGGTGAATCATCGGTGAGCGAACATCCGGCCAGGCGACGACAACGGCGACCAATATCCAGGCGGTCACAAAGCACAGGCGAGCTCACGCCCAAGCCGGCCCTCGCGGTACATTTCGTGCGCGCGATATACAACACGATCGAGTCCGTTACCGATAATCGCGATCAGTTTCGCGCACGCGATCAGTTTACTGCATCGCACGCGATAGGTACGGCAGAATAAAAAGCGATCACTTACTTGTGAAAGAATCCAGCGCCGATTTGTGCCCCGAGTCAGATTGAAGTCCGATAGGCCTACAGTCTTCTCGGCCGCCATTCCTAGCCGGTGGCGACGCAGTGCCGTGACTGCGCCGGAGATATACAGCGCGGCGTCGCGACGTGTCGAGAGCAGCTCCAGACTTCGTGGGTGTGGCGAAACGTAAAAGCTGCACGACACACTCATCCACGCATACGTCTGTATCAAAGGCAGCGAGCCGTAAGTCCTAGATCGGCGAACTCCGAGCGCGACTTAACCGGCAACACGCCAGCTCAAACACAAGATGGAAGACTGACCCGAGCGAGGAGGACGATTAGCTCCCTTGACAACGGTTTGCACACGGAACGTATCCATGCACACGGCCTGCATCTCCCGCGCCGTTCATCCCTTTGCAGACTAACTGAATTGCACACGGCACGCATCCCTCTCCGCTTGCTCCTACGACGGTCTAACCGTTCATCTGCGGGCCTATTGGGCTCCGTTACTCCTCGTTCGGGGTAATTTTGCCTTAGAGTGTAGGGTCTAGGGTGGCCCCGGTACTCAGTGAAATGTTTTTGAGCAGGGTAGATAGGTTGTTGGCTGAGCGCTTAGGTGGCATGGTAGGTCATGTGTACCGGTATGTTGATGATTTTTTGGTCTTCTTCAACAGCCCCGATTACACGAGAGGCAGCATAGACATTCTCAAAGTCTTTAAGGAATGTGGGCTTGGGCTTAAATTTACGGTTGAATTGATGAAAGAACAGTCAATTCAGTTTCTAGACTTGAAAATGACTTTTTTACCCACTCATGTTTGTTGGCGATACTTCCCAAGAACCATGAAACCATTGCTTGATTTCAGTTCCAGCCATTCCAAGCTTATCAAACAGGGGATAGCACTTTCGTGCATCCGCTCTGCCCTAGAAAGAACTGTCATGAGTAAAGAGGCACGGGGCGCGTGCCGGACAGCGCAATGCGTCGATGGTGTGCGGGGAATGGAAAAGTACCCGATGGTGTGCACCCCCGCCACGTCGACGCAAGCCATTGGCCGGAGAAAGGCGCGTGCCACGCGACCCGAGCTGAGGTGTGGGACCAGAGAAGAAGAGTTGGGCATGGTTCGGTGGAGTCGTCGAGGAGCAAGGTGGTGGAAGCCAACGTCGCGTCCGCGACGGGAACGGCAGGGCTGAGTTCTGGAGGCAGCGTTGTGCATGCCCCGGGAGGGTGGCCGTCGACCTCGGGGTCTACCGAGCGAGGCGTCCTGGGCTTGCGGCAGCCTCAGCACGCAGTTCTCGTGGCACCTGCAGCACTACCACAGCTCGGCAAGACGACGGCGACCCACCAGCAATCACCGGAGAGCCACGTC
This sequence comes from Rhipicephalus sanguineus, assembly GCF_013339695.2. Lineage (NCBI taxonomy): Eukaryota > Metazoa > Arthropoda > Arachnida > Ixodida > Ixodidae > Rhipicephalus > Rhipicephalus sanguineus. Next base: position 328,662,333 of record NC_051176.1, on the reverse strand, counting down.
GACAGTTCGACCCGGTGGCACCAAGGGGAGGCCAGGAGTTAGGCCTAACTGGACGAGACGGATGTTCTCGACGAAGGGCCGGAGGATCGGCGACGAGGAAGACTAGCGACGCAGCGGATCGACGACGACGACCCCAAGACGTCGACAGCAGCGGCGACGACTGGGCAGGGCGTCGATCTTCGCATCGAATCGAGGCGACGGGCAACACGAACCGTAAGAACGTTCGATTCGCGTAGCGAGACTGAGGCGCCATAGTGGCCAGACTTTGGAGTGTGTAGAAGTCAAGCATAGCTTGTAGGCTTTGCGATTTGTTAGAGATTGCGCGCTAGAGCGTCATGTTTTCTAACGTTACTTTTTGATGTAAATTTTTTTTGGTGTTAACTTCTTGGTTGCAGTGTTGTGTTCTATAAAGTGTGTTTGTCGTGACGCCACGGTCACCCGCCTCGTTCACTCTCCCAACTCCATCACACATTGCAAGCGCTCCCGAGATACGTGACATAATAAGTGGCGAGCCTGTGCCAGGATTTTTCCAGCCTTTGGGCCCAGTCACGTATCGTCGGGGGTTGCAAAGATGGATTGGGAGAAGTTGGCGGCCGTGGCCAAAGACGTAGGAATGGATAAGGAGGAGACGAAGAGGTTTTTTGAGGTCGCTCAGAAGGAGCATGACAAGGAGCTCGCGCTGCGAGAACGGGCACGCGAAGCAGAGTACGAGCGAGAGAAGGAGCGCGAAAAGGAACGTGCGCGCGAAGCGCGTGAACAGCACGAGCGTGAGAAGGAGATCCTCGAGCTTAAGCTGAAGCTAGCCGAGGTGAACGCTGGTCCGCGCACCGACCCGAGTAACGCGAGTACTCCCACGTCAGCGTCGGCCAACTCGCCTATTCCCAGGCCGAGACAAATTTGCCCGCGTAAACTGATGGCGCCCTTCGATGAGCGAAGGGACGACCTTGATGCATATTTGCATCGATTCGAAAGGATCGCTATTGGGCAAGGCTGGGAGAAGGGCGAGTGGGCAAACGCTCTGAGTTTGTGTCTCGTGGGAGAGGCGTTAAGCGTGTTTGGGCGCATGTCAGCTCAGGAATCTCTAGATTACGATATAGTTAAAAAGACTTTATTAGAGAGGTTCAGGTTGACGGCTGAAGGGTTTCGGGAGAAGTTCTGAACGTGTAAGCCCGAAGATTCAGAAACTGGCAAGCAGTTTGCGTGTCGGCTAGCTAACTATTTTGATCGCTGGATAGAGCTGTCTGAGACAGAAAAGACCTATGAAGGGGTCCGCGACAGAATGGTTGCTGAGCAATTCCTCAACAGGTGCAGCAAAAACTTAGCAGTATTTTTGAAAGAGAGGAAGCTAAGCACAGTAGAGGAGATGGCAAAGCAAGCGGACCAGTTCGTAGAGGCTCAGGGTCTAAGGAACTTAGAAAAAGGCGACAGAGACGATTACAAGGAAGAAGAGAGCAACAGTGAGGCCCCAAGGGGTAAACAAAGGGCACAGCAGCGGTGTTTCTTGTGCAATCGACTAGGGCATATAGCTATGAACTGCCGCACTAGCACTAGTCAACAAGAATCCCACGTTACCTGCCAATTGTGTCAGAAAAGAGGGCACAAAGCGAACGAGTGTAGGAATAGACCGGTAGAGCATACTGCGTGTGCAGTGAGGTCAGAAGGGAAGGAAGAGGTAGTTGGTGCAGTGATAGATAGGTCGGAAGGTGTTAATATGCCAGTTGTGGAAGGTAAAGTAAACGGCAAACGGGTAACGGTGCTGAGGGACTCAGGAGCGGATACTGTGTTAGTGAGGAGAAGTCTGGTGAATAAAAAGGATTTCACGGGGAGAATAGGCACAGTGGTCTTTGTAGATGGATCCAAGAAGGAGTTACCCGAGGCGAAAATAAGGTTAGATACTCCTTATTTCGTAGGCGTACTCACAGCAAAGTGTATGGAAGATCCCATCTACGATGTGATATTGGGAAATAGGCCAGGGGTAAGAAGGGTGGATGACCCAGTACAGCGAGAGAAATATGCTAAACAAAAGAAACAGGTAACTGGAAGCCCCGAGAGCATTGAAGCTAGTAGGGGAAGTGGGAATAGCGAGGCACGAGGCAAGGATAAAGTGCCAATGTTGGAGTGGGTAGGTGTAACCTCTGAGGAGTTCTCAAATGAACAGAGGAGGGACAGAACTCTGAGGCACGCGATAGATAGAATTGGCCGTGAACCAACAAGAGAGGGATGTATAGACGGAGTGTCCTACGAATCACTCAAGGAGTTAATTTTCCGTAAGTTTTGGAAAAGAGGGACACTAATTAGACAACTGATGGTGCGCGCACGTTATAGACAGGTCATTTTAGAGCATTGGTATGCGAATGGGTTCAGAGATACACAGAACCTGCGTAGGGAAGTGACGAAGGAGGCATTTTGGCCAGGCATACAGAAAGATGTCAAGCACTTTGTGATTAGTCACCAATGAGGTGTCCAATTGCGACATTGTGTAGTATCGTACCGGGTAGATTATAGTGTTCTGGACAATGAACATGTGGTTGGTAGAACTCATGATAGTGGTGTTGTATGAACTATGTGCGGTGAAGTAAATTGTGAGTGAAAGTGCGTGACAAAGTGGGGAAGTGAAGGTGTGCATAAGTCAAGCAAGGAAAATGGAGCACAATCTACAAGACACTATCAGAAGAGCAGAGGGCCATAACCATAAGGAAGAGGACAGAAGCAGTTTTTTAAGAAAAAACTCTTAAAAGGGGGCCCAATGTCATGAGTAAAGAGGCACGGGGCGCGTGCCGGACAGCGCAATGCGTCGATGGTGTGCGGGGAATGGAAAAGTACCCGATGGTGTGCACCCCCGCCACGTCGACGCAAGCCATTGGCCGGAGAAAGGCGCGTGCCACGCGACCCGAGCTGAGGTGTGGGACCAGAGAAGAAGAGTTGGGCATTGTTCGGTGGAGTCGTCGAGGAGCAAGGTGGTGGAAGCCAACGTCGCGTCCGCGACGGGAACGGCAGGGCTGAGTTCTGGAGGCAGCGTTGTGCATGCCCCGGGAGGGTGGCCGTCGACCTCGGGGTCTACCGAGCGAGGCGTCCTGGGCTTGCGGCAGCCTCAGCACGCAGTTCTCGTGGCACCTGCAGCACTACCACAGCTCGGCAAGACGACGGCGACCCACCAGCAATCACCGGAGAGCCACGTCGACAGTTCGACCCGGTGGCACCAAGGGGAGGCCAGGAGTTAGGCCTAACTGGACGAGACGGATGTTCTCGACGAAGGGCCGGAGGATCGGCGACGAGGAAGACTAGCGACGCAGCGGATCGACGACGACGACCCCAAGACGTCGACAGCAGCGGCGACGACTGGGCAGGGCGTCGATCTTCGCATCGAATCGAGGCGACGGGCAACACGAACCGTAAGAACGTTCGATTCGCGTAGCGAGACTTAAAGTCCCTGAAACTTCGTAAAGTAGCGACACTTTCTTCCTCCGCTCGCGTTCCTCCTCGTTCTCCTCTCATTCGCACTCTCTTTTCGAGCATGGCGCCACCTACCTTGCTCTTGCGTAGCAGACGACGCTTCGCAAAGGGAGCGCGCGCTTGCCAGGCGGCACGCTTTAAGCATTCGCACTAGCCGTCTAGCTCTTTGTATCTTTTCTTTTTTAAATTATACGTTGTTTAGGAGATGTTAGGACACGTTTGTAAAGGACATGTGTGATGTTGAACGTTAATGTCCCGCTCTACATGAAGCCTTCTGAAACCTATACGTTGTACACGTCGTCCTCGCGAGGCGAATTCGCCGCGCATACCAATGACGCAGTGAGGCTGCCACTACGCACTAGAGGAAGCCGTTCCGAAGTATCGGTTGGGTAAATATAGTTAACGCCGCTATACGTGCCTGTATTATGTAGCACTGTACAGTGCAATACAAAAGGGTGTATTTAAGGCATCTCTTTCCCACAAAACAATATCCAGCATCTGGCTCACTTGTTTTTTTTTTTTCTTTTTCACCAAATCTCTGCGCTCGCTATTTCCTGTTAACTGTTTAGCAACCTCACAAAAAGGGTGTGCTATGGGGCGTATTTCTGTCCCGAAACAATAACCATCAATCTCGCGTGTCTTTCCTTGCATTATCGCCGGGCGCGCCGTAGTTTCAGGTCACGAATGGCGTGCGTGTTAATAAAAAGCATCCTTGATAGGAAAGTGCCGAGCGCCGAGTTTTCAAGAAAGGAAGCGCAAACTAGCCAGAGGACGGTTATTGGTTAGGGGCAAGAAGACTCCACAAAAGGTGCGGACAATTTTCAGAGTGCAAGAAACACATGGGCAATGGGTGTTGGCTGTATTAAGAGTGGCGACTATTATTTATTTAGAAAATGACTGTCAGTTAGAGCAGCAGCTCGGAGCTTCATTGAAAAAAGAATGCGCCAGAAGGCGTACATCATTTCCAGTCGATACATTTAGACAGCGTTGGTTGATTCGTTAAGAGATTAGACGCACCAACCATAGTGCGCAAGTGTGGCTCGTAGACGTACTTGACATACGAACTATACTCGCTGCTCAATGAACGAGCAAGCGAACGAATAAACTAGCCTGCCACCGTAAACGTTTCCTTCGCGAGAGCTCCACTCGCGGATATTAATATCATTTGGGGTTTTACGTCCCACTACCACGATATGATTATGAGAGACGCCGTAGTGGAGGGCTCTGGAAATTTTGACCATCTGATGTTCTTTAACGAACACTGAAATCGCACGGCACACTGGCTTCAAGCTATTCGCCTCCATCGAAATGTGACCTCCGCGGTCGGTCGCGACCTTCGGGTCAGTAGTCGAGCACCGCAACCTCTGCTCCACCGCGGCGGAAAGCCACTCGCGGATATAAACCTCCACACGAATTGGCACGTAAACCTTCGCGCTAAATAACACGTGTACGTGAGGTTCCTAAACAATGAATGCACCCTGCGACTCGGTTGGACACGCACGCTTTGCCTGCCTACCTTCTATCGCAAGTCCACCGGCGGATCTGTCGGCGTCAAAGAGCCAGAGAAAGCTATTTGCTTCGGGGGGAAAAAACAAACAAAAAAAAAAAAACGAGCACGCAACAAAAACGGAGAGTACCACACCTAATGTGAGCTTTCACACGGCAACCTTGTTTCTTCAAGAGAACTGCGCCGAATCTCTGAAGTTTCGCAATCACATTTTCGAAAAAACAAAAAAAGAAACACTTAGTACAGACCCCGCAGAAGCAGCAATAAAACGTGTGAGGAATAGCGACGTACTGCCCAATTAACTGAGACGTGTCTACGGCGTTATAGCACGCAGCAATTTTAGAGGATAGCAACTTACATCGCATAGTCGCGTCGAAAACGTGGGCCGAAAGTTCTATCTTCCGATTGGGTGTAACCAAGCCTTCCTTCGCAACTCGTTGCGCTTCCCGGACGGTATCGTAAACAGCTTTTTGCCTTCACTTGATTTGTTTCGGCATCCGAAAGCGCAGCAGAAGCCCATGGCAACCAACCGTGACGTCGGTCTTGTGTGCAAGGTATCTCAGAGCACAACGCACGCGGAATGGAAAGCGCGTATCCATAAAACACATGCGCCGAGAACCAGAGAGCCCGCGCTTCGAGAGCGAAGATGGCAGTCGCGAGCAACTGTAAACAAACGAACGCTACGAGCGGTCCCACGTGACTGCAGTTGGCCAATGCCGACGCGGCGTCAGCCTCGGAGAGGGCAGAGGAGGGAGAAAAGAGAGGAGGCGCGCTTTTATGCACGTATGTCGCTACTTTACGAAGTTTCAGGGACTTTAGCGAGACTGAGGCGCCATAGTGGCCAGACTTTGGAGTGTGTAGAAGTCAAGCATAGCTTGTAGGCTTTGCGATTTGTTAGAGATTGCGCGCTAGAGCGTCATGTTTTCTAACGTTACTTTTTGATGTAAATTTTTTTTGGTGTTAACTTCTTGTTTGCAGTGTTGTGTTCTATAAAGTGTGTTTGTCGTGACGCCACGGTCACCCGCCTCGTTCACTCTCCCAACTCCATCACACATTGCAAGCGCTCCCGAGATACGTGACAAGAACATGCGTACACGGCCTCCGCCATAGTTTCGACGAACAAGTGGCTAGATTAAGGAGAGCAGGATTCCCGGACGTCGCAATCGCAAAGGCGTGCGAAAAATTGATGAGGGCCAAGAAGTCAGCGCAGCAAGAGACTGCAATAACTGAAAGCAGCCGTAAGCGAAAAAGGTGCGCTGTTTTACCCTACGCACACAAGTTGTCACATGGCCTAAAAAACGTCGCTAAGCGCTACGGTGTGGACGTCGTCTTTTCCTCCCCAAATAAGTTGTCTGGCATGTGTGCCCGCGTGAACAAGTGCGCGCAGCCGAGTGGGTCGAAAGAAACCAACAGCGAATGTGGTACTAAACACACGTCCAAGTTTGTTGACTGCGAGGTGGGAATCGTGTATCTGATCCCGTTGTCGTGCGGTAGATCCTACATAGGGCAGAGTGGAAGGTGTCTGAATGTTCGTTTGGGAGAACACAAGCGTTCATTGACACAAGACACGCATTCTCATTTAGCAGATCATTGTCGGGAGTGCGGGTGTACCCCGCACTTTACTGACACCATGGTTCTTTCCAAGCACAAGAAGAAGCTTGCCCGAGAAATTATTGAGGCCTTCCACATTAGAAGAAGCTACGAAACATGCGTTAGCCAGCCATCGATAAAGCTTTGTGATAGCGAATACGAGTTCTTGGTCAGCACGTGCGAAAATGTGACTTAAAAGTGGTCGTGCGCATGCTATGTTACGGGGCAACAGCCATGAATGTTCGTTTAGTTTTTCGCCTGGAGCACAAGTCACGTGACTCGATTTTTCTTCATGTTTACTTTTTTGTGTTTTCCGGAATAAAAATTCAGTTGAGAGTCAGCGCTTGTCCTGTGTACTTCTTCTGTTCCTTGTCCCTTTTTGTGAGCGCTGCACAGCCCTAAGTATGAATCAATACCAACTCGCTCAATTTTCTCTTCTAAAACGAGTGAGTATGTTATTTACAAGTGAGTAGCGGGAAAGCAACACGAACGCCTCCTCAAGGCCTTTGAGCCCAAAGGCCGGGAGGCAGGTGCTTCCTTTGATAGAAACCGCAGCAGCAGCCTCAATCACGAGGCCGCGCTACGGAGCGCCTGGAAAAATTACGTTGAAATTATGTACACTTTTTAGAAATTCAAAGAGGGACTGATATTTAAAAAGGGGTTCTCTGTCAATGAACATAGCAGGATGAAGTGGGTACTGCAGGTATGCAGATGAAAAATGCTTTCTCCTGAGAGCGTCTAGTTCCGTGCATTGAAGTAGGGTGTGAAGTACGGTTAAAGGATCGCCACAGTAGTCGCACAAAGGTGGATCGCCTCCGGACAAAAGGTATGAATGTGTACTGTATGTGTCCAATTACCTGTTACTGGTGTCCAATTACCTAGTTGCGGCTTGATAACATGCAGTTTATTTTGTGTGTGCCTATCCCATGTGCTCTGCCAAAAGGCCCTGAGCTTTCTTTTGAAGAATGGTTTTAAGTCTAGCGGAGGGATAGCTATGGCTGTATTGGGACTGTTTTCGTGGGCGGATGCTGCTAGCTGATCCACCAACACGTTGCCTTGTATCTCGCGGTGCCCAGGCACCCAGCACACTACGACATGTTGTTTGAGGGAGTATATCGTGCATAAAATAGAGTATAGCGAGACAAGGACAGGATGTGTGTGCTTTGTCATAGTTTTTAAAGCTTTCACTACACTTAAAGAATCCGTGTATATCACTGCCTTTTGTAGTTTCATTTGTTTTATGTGTTTAACTGCCGCAAGTATCGCGTAAGCTTCTGCCGTGAAGATACTTGAATCAGGGTGCAGAATACCGGAATCGGAAAAGGATGGACCAACGGCTGCGTACGACACAGAAGTGTTAGACTTTGAGGCATCTGTAAAGAATTCAGGGTGTGGGTACTTGTATTGTAATTCGAGGAAGTGTGTACGGATTTGCGCAAGTGGCGCGTGCTTGGTAACTTCGCCGAAAGAAACATCGCAATCTATAAGCTGCCACTGCCACGGCGGGAGATGGGCAGCGGGAGCCATTAGACAGTGTTCGAGAAGTGGCACACCCATTTCTTCAGCTAGGCCCCTCACACGAAGTGAGTACGGCTGTCTCATAGAAGGACGGGTGGGAAAAAGTTCAGAAGCAGACAACTCATTGATTGTAGTGTGTGAGGGGTGTTCATTGTTTGCGTTCACTTTGAGGAAATATACAAATGATAGGTAAGATCTCTGGAGGTGTAGCGACCACTCATTCGATTCGACGTAAAGGCTTTCCACGGGGCTGGTGCGAAAGGCGCCCGTAGATAGTCGAATGCCTAGATGGTGGACAGGGTCAAGCATCTTTAGGGCGCTTGGTGTCGCAGACTGATAGATTATTGCCCCGTAGTCCAGGCGAGTGCGTATGAGGCTTTTATGCAAATTCATCAGACACTTCTTGTCACTACCCCACGCAGTGCGTGACAACACTTTTAGAACATTCATTGCTTTTATGCATTTGTTTTTTAACTGTTTAGTGTGTGATACGAAATTCAGCTTATTATCCAGGATAAGGCCTAAGAATTTGTGCTCCGTCTTCACGGAGAGATGTTGGCCATGCAGCTCAATGTCTGGGTCAGGATGAAGGCCTCTCTTTCGAGAGAACAGAACACAGGTGCTTTTTTGGGGATTAAGGCCCGTATTCACAAACCGACCTTATCCTTATCTTTTGCCCTCCTTACCCTTTCGGCACCTTAACGCGTTTCATAAACAAACCTTATGCCGCAATCCAGCCTTTCCTTAACCTTATCGCCGTGAAAAGGTGGCGTTCGATAAGGTAGCCCGGCAGGTACCTTAAGGCGCCACTTATGCGGCGCGCTATGGCTGATTACGCAAGAAGCTTTACACTGTCATTAAAGGAAAGGTGACGTGCGCTACCGGCACCCATATGTGCAATTTATGCTGCAAGTGCTCGGGAACCGTCAAAATTTCATGGAAGAGTTCAGCGACGATGTGTTGCTGAGCAGATTCCGCTTATCGAAGCGAGCACTTCATGTCTCCGAGCTTACCGCTGGAAACGGCCCTCACTACGTCGGTTTTCCCGTGCCACCGCTCCTTCAGCTGCTGGTGGCGCTCTGTTTCTGCGGCGCAGGTGCTTTTCAAATCGTGAATGGTGACTTCCACACTGCCCCGCAATATTAAACGCGCGAAAAAATCAGTCAGGGTACGGCGCGGAAGCCGACGTGTTTCTCTGCAGGATGGGATATTTTTTTCACCTATTTTTGCACTCACGTAGCCGCTGCTCGGTGCGCAGCCGCACGTCGCTCTTGCTGCTTTGAGCTGCTCCCATTTTCTCGTGTTGTCTTTCACTAACACCGCGTGGTATCACAATTTTTCGCTATCACAATGCGACGCTTTCAAGTCGACGAGTAGCGCTCGATCTTCAGTGATATTCAATTTTCGCCTTTCTGTCGCACTCAATAACAAGCCCATGTATGATCCACGCAAACAGCCACACACGCACACACGCAGGCATTCGGACAAAAACCGCTCGCAACTCCACGCGCCTCACGGTGCTCTCGTAGGAACCAGCGTCCGTCTCCGCAGGTGCCGGCGCGTCTACGCGATCCGCCGGTTGCTATGACAACGGAAAAGACGTTAACAAAGAAAAGGAGCAAACGGCGCGGCCAGACGAGGCGCGTTCGTACCGAAACAAGCACGGGTATGCGTTCCTGCATTTTTCTTATTGTTTTCAGGAGCATGCAGCTTTTATTTCTTGCTAATAAACCAACAATAAGCCAGTAAAAGTTCATAGCCTCGCTCCCATGCTCGTTCCTTATCACGACAAGGCCGCCTTCCGTAAGGCTACCTTAAAACCGAATAAGGCGAGTTTATGAAACGCACTGAGACCTTTTCTTATCCTTACACTTTTCCCTTCCTTACGAAAGGCCGCCTTATAGCGTTAAGATAAGGTTGGTTTGTGAATACGGGCCTAAGACTGAAACCATTCTCGTTTGCCCATTTAGAGATCTTGTTCAGACCTAGCTGGACCTGCCGCTCACACATGGAAAGGTTGCAAGATTTAAAACCGATCTGTACATCGTCGACATATGAGCAATAAAACATATTTCGTGGTATGCAAAGACGCAAGGAATTCATTTTGATAATAAAGAGTGTACAGCTGAGTACGCCACCCTGTGGCACTCCAGTTTCTTGAAGGAATGGTCTTGACAGAACATTTCCTACTCGGACACGGAATGTACGATCCGACAGGTAGCTCTCTATTATATCTAGCATTCTACCACGTACACCAAGGTGGGACAGGTCTCTTAATATTCCAAAGCGCCATGTCGTGTCGTAAGCCTTTTCCATATCGAGGAACACAGAAAGAAAGAACTGCTTGTGGACGAATGCGTCACGGATTTGTGCCTCGATACGTAAAAGGTGGTCAGTGGTGGATCTACCCTCGCGAAATCCGCACTGGTACGGGTCAAGTACATTGTTCGTTTCCAGGAAATGTATAAGTCGGTGGTTTATCATCTTTTCGAAAAGTTTACACAGGCAGCTTGTTAGTGCGATGGGCCTGTAGCTCGTAACGGAAGATGGATCCTTGCCCTGTTTTAGAATAGGAATGACAATGGCCTCTTTCCAAGACGAGGGGATTTCGCCGGAAGACCAGACAGCATTGTACAGGAAGAGTAATGTTTTTTGCGTTTCGGCAGGTAGGTGTTTCAACATGTCATATACCACACGGTCAGAACCCGGGGCGGAATTACTGCAGCTGTTAAGCGATACCTGGAGCTCAGCTAAGCTGAAGGGTTGGTTGTATGCCTCGTGTTTTGTACATTTCCGCTCTAGTTTTTGTTTTTCTATTCTTGTTTTGTACCGTTGGAAGACTTCAGAGTAATGCGCGGAACTAGACACTTGTTCGAAGTGTGCGCCGAGGAAGTTTGCCTGGTCTTCCAAGGTGTCGCCTTGTGTGTTTACTAGAGGAAGTGAATGTACTTGCCGGCCCTGCTACCCTACTAACCATATTCCAGACTTTAGCTTCCTGTGTATACGAATTGATCCCCGTTAAAAACTTTTCCCAACTTTCTCTTCTTGCCTGTCGGCGCGTTCTCCTGCCTTGAGATTTTATGTTTTTAAAACTGTCAAGGTTCTCGGCTGTCGGAGAGTCCCGAAGCAACCTCCATGCTTTGTTTTGTTTTTTGCGCGCCTTCCGGCATTCATTGTTCCACCATGGGACCCGTCGTTTGCCAGACAGTCCACTTGTTTGTGGGATACATTTGGTGGCAGCATTAATCAAAAAAGCTGTGAAGTAGTCTACAGCTGCACCTATGCTTAAATCACACATGTCTGTCCAACTTAAGAGAGCAGTCTTACGAAACTGTTCCCAGTCGGCTTTGTCAATGTGCCATTTGGGAACCTGTGGGGGACATTCATTTACTATTTGTGTGCTCAGAACAATAGGAAAGTGGTCACTTCCGTAAGGATTATTAATGGCTTTCCATTTAAGTAAGGGTAGAAGCGATGGAGATGTAATGCTGAGATCTATAGACGAGTATGTATTGTTAGCGAGGCTATAATATTGCCACGCCCGCTTCTTCTTTTATTTTGATGTGTTCGAGTTTGACCAGCAAGGACGGTTATCAACGCTCGACGCTGGCCCCGAAGCAGTGTTGGAGAAGCTTCACGATTTTGGTAGATCGTTTTGTTAAGATTGCGCGCCGCACGCGAATGTTCCAGCTTTGTCGAGAGATAACACCGCCACCAGCGATATTGCTGGAAAGTTCCATAGCGCCTGTATAAAAGCCGACGCGCTTGACCGCTTGTCAGTTGATCGACGGACGTTCGCCGCTATCATTGTACAGCGTGTATTGCTGTATTGCTAGTTCTTATTTTCCGGCCACAAGTTCGGCCAAATAAACAGTTTCAACCTGCAAACGCCGACTGCTGTCTTCGTCGACGTCACGACCACGTGACATCTGGTGGAGGTGCTGCTTCATGATCCGGACGCCACCGCGGAGCGCTGACCCAAGCCCAAGCCGCGACGAGGACGACGGCAAGGAAGTCCCGGATCGTCGAACAAGCCGCAGACAGAAGGTACTGCAGCCAGAGCACGGGCTCCTTCCCGAAAAACCCAGGCAGCCGCACATCTCAACATCGACCACAGCGACGATGACCGACCACGTGCAGCCTGCGCCAATCCTTTTTCGCCAGCCCAAGGAGCCGCCAACCTTCCGCGGATCGTCGTTCGAAGACCCGGAAAGCTGGCTCGAAGCCTACGACCGAGTCGCCCTTTTCAATTCCTGGACCAGTGAAGACAAGCTACAGCATGTCTTCTTCGCCTTGGAGGACGCAGCTAGAACATGGTTCGAGAACCAAGAGCGAACCCTGACAACATGGGACGTTTTTCGCAGCAGGTTCCTGGCAACATTCACCAGCGTTGTCCGCAAGGAGAGGGCCGAGGCTCTGCTCGAAACCCGCGTGCAGCTGCCAAACGAAAACGTGGCCCTCTTCACAGAAGAAATGACGAGACTGTTCCGCCACGCAGACCCTGAGATGCCTGAGGAGAAGAAAGTTCGCTTCCTCATGCGAGGAATCAAGCAGGAGCTGTTCGCGGGACTAATCAGAAACCCACCCAAGACCATCCAAGAATTCCTCGCGGAGGCAACAACAATCGAGAAGACGCTCGAGATGCGCACTCGGCAGTACAATCGCCGCGCATTCCAAGACAGCGCAGGAGCTCATGCCCTCGGCTCCGACGACTTGCGCGAAACGATCCGAGCAATCGTGCGAGAGGAGCTGCGCAAGCTCGCACCTTTTACACAGCCCGAAGTGACGTCGATTGCGGACGTTGTACGCGAGGAAATCCAACAATCACTGGGTGTTCCTCAACCGGCACCGCCGCAGCTGCAAGCAATGAGCTATGCTGCTGCAGCCCGACGCAACGCCCCCCCTCCTCGCCCACGTCAAGACGCCGCGCCGCCCCAGCAGTTCCGCCGCCAGGCACCACCGCCGCCACCACCGACGTCATACCGCCCGCCAGCCGGTCAGCGATACACGCCGAGGAAGACCGACGTTTGGCGCGCCCCCGGCCGTCGTCCACTCTGCTACCACTGCGGAGAAGCTGGCCACACCTACCGCCGCTGCCAGTATCGACGGATGGGACTGCGCGGGTTCGCCATCGACGCGCCGCGTCCACAGCAGGGAGAACGACCACGTGACATCGCCGACTATCTGGCAGGAGCGCAGTGGACCCCCCGAGCACCTTCCCGATCGCCGTCGCCAGGCCGCTACGCCTCTCCCCAACGCCGCCAGTACACTGGCCCCTTCCGGGGCCGGTCGCCTAGCCCGTATCCGGAAAACTAAGGGCAGCAACCGATGGAGGTATGATTGCTGTACGACGAAACATCGAAGATCCTCCGCCGCCGACGGCGACACCACGACGAAACCTTGAAGACCCGACGCGAACCAGACAGAGCCCTGACGACGAAGCCTCGCGGACCGAAGTGGACCTGACAACGCAACGGGGAAGCAGCGGAACAAACCGACGTAGCCGTGACCCGACGCCACGACCTAACTGCAATGCAAGACGACGAACTAGCGACCTCGACGTCCTTATCGACGGCCACAACGTCACAGCTCTCGTCGACACCGGAGCCGACTATTCTGTCATCAGTGGACCGTTCGCCGCGAAGCTGAAGAAAGTTAGGACAGCCTGGGAAGGCCCCGAAATCCGGACAGCTGGAGGTCATCTAGTAACACCGGAGGGAATCTGCACAGCGAGACTCACCATTAACAACCGGATTTATCCCGCGAACTTCGTAGTCCTGCAGCGTTGCTCGAGAGAGGTCATTCTTGGTATGGACTTTTTAAGCCTTCATGGTGCAGTCATCGATCTGAGATCCAAGTCGATAACACTATCCACAGAAAAAGCACTACCGCCGTACACACGGCCAGAAAAACACGCCTTGAACGTGCTGGAAGACCAAGTCACCATTCCCCCTCGCTCCAGCGTCATCATTTCCGTCGGCACTCAGAAATCAGCAGACCTGGAAGGCGTCGTCGAGGGCGATCAGCACCTGCTTCTGAACCGTGAGATTTGCGTCGCAAGAGGCATAGCCGAGCTGCGCGATGGCAAAGGAAAGGTAGTGCTGACAAACTTCAGCCACGAATATAGGCACCTAAACATTGGTACGACGGTCGCCTACATCGACGAATTCGTGGACGCCAGCAATGCTTTCGCCTTCTTCGATGCTACTGAACCTGCTTCGAAGGATCGAGATCCCCAAACAGATTTCGACGTCAACCAGAGCCTCCCGAAGCACAAGCAAGACCAGCTTCAAGCCCTGCTCCTGCAATTCAAGGACTGCTTTTCGTCGTCGTCAAGAATTCGACAGACCCCAGTCGCGAAACATCGCATCATAACAGAAGAAAGTGCCCGACCAATCCGACAGGGCCCGTACCGAGTTTCGACGCGAGAACGCGAGGCTGTTAAGAAACAGGTCGACGAAATGCTACGCGACGACATCATCCAGCCGTCGAAGAGTCCGTGGGCATCCCCGGTGGTGCTAGTGAAGAAGAAGGATGGGACTCTACGTTTTTGCGTCGATTATCGTCGCCTGAACAAAGTCACGAAGAAGGATGTGTATCCCCTTCCCCGGATAGACGACACCCTGGATCGATTACACAACGCAAACTACTTTTCGTCGATGGACCTCAAGACCGGTTACTGGCAAATAGAAGTCGACGAGAGAGACCGAGAAAAGACTGCTTTTATAATACCAGACGGCCTGTTCGAGTTCAAGGTCATGCCCTTTGGTCTTTGCTCGGCACCTGCGACATTTCAACGGGTTATGGATACAGTACTGGCCGGCTTGAAGTGGCAGACGTGTCTCGTGTACTTGGATGACGTCGTTGTGTTTTCCTCAAACTTCGACGAACACCTTCGGTGCCTTGAAGTTGTACTTCAAGCAATCAAGACCTCCGGACTCACCTTGAAGCCTGAAAAGTGCCGCTTCGCGAACGAGGAGCTCTTGTTCTTGGGTCACGTGATCAGCAAGGGTGGTGTTCGCCCGGACCCGCGGAAAACAGCTGCCATCGCTGACTTCCCGACGCCCACCGACAAGAAGGCCGTACGCCGTTTTCTCGGCTTGTGCGCCTATTACAGACATTTCGTCAAGGAATTTTCACGGATCGCCGAGCCACTGACGCAACTCACGAAGGCTGACGTCGAATTCAGGTGGGAAACGTCGCAAGTTCAAGCATTTCAAGAACTGAAACGACGCCTGCAGACGCTTCCCATACTTGCGCATTTCGACGAATACGCCGATACGGAAATCCACACCGATGCAAGCAGCGTAGGACTCGGCGCCGTCCTTGTGCAAAAGACCGACGGATTCGAAAGGGTCATCAGTTATGCTAGCCGGTCGCTATCAAAGGCAGAAATCAACTACTCCACAACAGAAAAGGAGTGCCTGGCCATCATCTGGGCTACATCGAAGTTTCGCCCCTACCTCTACGGCCGTCCCTTCAAAGTTGTGAGCGACCACCACGCCTTGTGTTGGCTAGCTAACTTGAAGGACCCTTCAGGTCGCCTCGCACGGTGGAGCCTACGACTTCAAGAATTTGACATAACCGTCGTTTACAAGTCCGGAAGAAAACACTCCGACGCTGACTGCCTGTCCCGCGCCCCCGTCGACCCACCGCCGCAGGACGACATGGAGGATGACTGCTTCTTGGGAACCATAAGTGCCGAAGATTTCGCCGAACGACAGCGAGCGGACCCAGAACTCAGGGGCCTTGTGGAATACCTCGAGGGCAGGACCACCGTTGTTCCCAAGGTATTCACGCGAAGATTGACGTCGTTTTTCTTGCGCAACGGTGTTCTCCTTAAGAAGAACTTCTCGCCGCTTCGAGCCGATTCCCTTCTCGTAGTGCCCTCGACATTGCGACCAGAGGTCCTCCAGGCTCTGCATGACGACCCGACGTCTGGACACCTGGGTGTTGCTCGCACGCTCGCAAGAATACAGGAAAAGTACTACTGGCCGCGCCTTGTCGCCGTCGTAACTCGCTACGTCAAGACCTGCCGGGACTGTCAGCGACGCAAGACACCGCCGACTAGGCCAGCCGGACTTCTGCAGCCTATCGAGCCACCTCGACGGCCGTTCCAACAAATTGGGATGGACTTACTGAGGCCGTTCCCGACGTCCTGTACCGGAAACAAATGGATCGTCGTAGCTACCGACTACCTCACCCGCTACGCCGAGACAAGGGCCTTACCCAGAGGCAGTGCCGCCGAGGTAGCGAAGTTCTTCGTTGAGAACATCCTCCTGCGTCATGGCGCCCCAGAGGTCCTCATCACCGACAGAGGTACGGCGTTTACTGCTGACCTAACTCAGGCAATACTGAGATACAGCCAAACAAGCCACCGCCGGACCACAGCGTACCACCCACAGACCAATGGCCTCACCGAGCGGCTAAACAAGACCATCGCCGACATGCTGGCCATGTATGTCGACGTCGAACACAAGACGTGGGATGCCATCCTTCCGTATGTGACCTTCGCATACAACACGGCCATGCAAGAAACGACGCAAATGACGCCGTACAAGCTGGTCTACGGAAGGAGCCCGGCAACGACGCTCGACGCAATGCTACCAACCGCCACCGACGAAGACGACCTCGACGTTGCCGCCTATTTGCAACGCGCCGAAGAAGCCCGACAGCTCGCCCGCCTGCGCATCAAGAACCAGCAGAGGGTCGACAGCCGTCACTATAATCTTCGACGACGCCACATGGAGTACCAACCCGGTGACCGTGTGTGGGTCTGGACGCCGATACGCCGACGTGGGCTCAGTGAAAAACTTCTTCGGCGATACTTCGGGCCATACAAGGTGCTTCGACGTCACGGCGCTCTTGACTACGAGGTCGTCCCGGATGGCATTACGAACTCCCAGCGACGCCGCGCACGACCTGAAGTCGTCCATGTCGTGCGCCTTAAGCCGTTTTTTGCGCGTTAGCGAACCTAGGGACTGTACTTTTTCCTTTGTTATTGTAATTTATTTGTGTATGTACTTGTTTTTCCTTTCCATGTTCTGTTGCAAGCATCGGGACGATGCTCTTTCAGAGGGGGGCAATGCCACGCCCGCTTCTTCTTTTATTTTGATGTGTTCGAGTTTGACCAGCAAGGACGGTTATCAACGCTCGACGCTGGCCCCGAAGCAGTGTTCGAGAAGCTTCACGATTTTGGTAGATCGTTTTGTTAAGATTGCGCGCCGCACACGAATGTTCCAGCTTTGTCGAGAGATAACACCGCCACCAGCGATATTGCTGGAAAGTTCCATAGCGCCTGTATAAAAGCCGACGCGCTTGACCGCTTGTCAGTTGATCGACGGACGACGCCCTGTTCGCCGCTATCATTGTGCAGCGTGTATTGCTGTATTGCTAGTTCTTATTTTCCGGCCACAAGTTCGGCCAAATAAACAGTTTCAACCTGCAAACGCCGACTGCTGTCTTCGTCGACGTCACGACCACGTGACAATATGTTGGATCTTTCTGATTCAACAGACAAGCGCCCGAAGAGAAAAGGAATTGTTCAATTAGACGACCTCGCGCATCGCACCGAGAATCGCCCCATAGACTGCTATGTGCATTGAAGTCCCCAAGCACCAGGTATGGTTCTGGTAGTTCATCTATTAAGGACTGGAACTCATGTTTGTGAAGGTGGTAGTGTGGAGGTATGTAGAGAGAGCAAATGATTACGAATTTGTTTAAAAGAACCGCTCGAACAGCCACTGCCTCCAGGGACGTTCGGAGCGGTAAATGTGTGCACGCTACGCCTTGATTTACTATAAGAGCTACACCACCGGATGACGCGATGGCATCATCCGGGTCCTTTCTGAATATGACATATTGGCGTAGAAAATTCGTGTTCTTGGATTTTAGGTGTGTTTCTTGTACACACAGCACTTTTGATGAGTGTTCATGTAGCAGCTCTTGGATATCGTCGAGGTTTTTTAGTAGGCCTCTGACGTTCCATTGTAGAATTTGTGTCTCCATTTTGAGTGTGAATTAGTGCTGTGTGTACTGGAAGAACTATTGCCTTAAGTCACAGAGCCCTTTTCAGGCCCTGTGATGCGGGTTTTTCCTTTTTTGGCGCGCTCCAACGAGCTGCGCCGTTCCTTCGGCGCTTGAGATGCCGTTGGACTTGCCGTTGTATCCATCGCCTCGGCAGAGACGCTCGATGCCCGCTCGCGGCTAACTCGCACGGGTGTCAGAGTTTTGGGGCTTTCTGCCTGAACAGAAGGCCCTGGGCCTGCAGATCCGGAGGCCTGCATGCCCGTTGGTTGCGGAGCAGCCCGGGCTGCTTCCGCTGAGGGGGCGGATGGCGCTACCGCCCGTTTACTGTGCGTGGTACGTGCGGCCGCCGCGAACCTTTGTGGCACTGCCCCCTTGCGTGCCACGTCCGCGAATGTAGGACCCTGTGCGAAGGAAAGGCGTTTGCGCGCCTCCTTGAACGAGATATTTTCAGTTACCTTGAGTGTAATTATTTCTTTCTCTTTTTTCCATGAAGGACAGCAACGAGAGTATGCTGGGTGAGCACCTTCGCAGTTTGCACAAAGGGGAGTTTCCACACAGTCGTCTGCAGGGTGATCGTGTGAACTGCACTTGGCACATGTTTGACGGCCGCGGCAGCTCTGAGAGCCGTGACCGAAACATTGGCACTTAAAGCAACGCCGCGGGTTGGGTATATAAGGTCTGACCTTTAGCTTCAGGTAGCCTGTTTCGAGATATTCTGGTAGGGTGCTTGTCGAAAATGTAATGATCAGGTGTTTTGTCGGGATTTCTTTGTCGTCACGTCTGATTTTAATTCGCTGTACGTGTGTTACATGATGTTCATTCCAGCCCTCAAGGCGCTCACTCTCAGTCAAGTCGAGGAGGTCTTGGTCAGATACTACACCTCGGGAACTGTTGAGGGATCGGTGTGGTGTAATAGAGACAGGGGTGCTTCCAAAAGAGGCAAGTTTTGAAAGTTTTTCATACTGGGTCTTACTTTGAACTTCTAGCAAAAGGTCCCCACTAGCCATTCTTGTAGCCTTATAGCCTTGACCGAGTGTATTGGTGAGGCATTTCGACACAACAAAAGGAGAGATGGTTCTTGCGTTTTTGTCGAGTGTTTCGCAGTGTATTACGTGGAAGCGTGGAAAAATTTCTTTGGGTTTGAGCAAGGCATTCAAAGTCTCTTCGGTGCGACCTCTGTTTGTGAGAGGACGATCATTCAGTCGAGGAAATGAGGTTGAGGCCATATATTAAGTATAGTTTCGGCAGCCATGCCAGCCGCCCACCATGGAGCCCAACATGGGGACGCGACAGCACTTATATTGATATAAAGCATGCCTACGCCAGCTGTACACAGCTACTATAACCAAATATAATGCGCCCAAGAGAGGGCACATACACAAGGTTAACCCTCGCCGCCAAGAAAAACGGAAGTAAATGGAAGAGAGGAGAGGAGAGGAAAGATTAAAAGTGAGAAGGAAAGACGAAGATGAGGGGAGAGAGAGACAGGAAAAGGCGACTGCCGAATTCCCCTGGGTGGGTCAGCCCAGGGGTGCCGTCTACGTGAAGCCGGGGCCAAAGGGGTGTGTTGCCTCTGCCGGGGGGCCTTAAAGGTCCAATCACCCGGCGTCGGCTCAACCCCCAGGATCCCCTTTTCCCCGGACACGGCAAAGCCACGCACGGCTAGGCGTGGCAGGGGGTCGAAACCCCCCCGTTAGCTCGGGTCCGTGGTGTCGCTACACACCAAACGCCTGCTTCCACAGACGCCCCTGCGGGGATGCAGTAACAACGGCGTACTTAGATTTACGTACACGTTAAATAACCCCAGGTGGCCGAAATTAATCCGAAGTCCCCCACCAAGGCGGCAATTAAATTTTCGGTGGCTTCGCGAATTCAGATGCGCTTATCATTGGGCACAAATCTCGGCATAATCATAAACATGCGTAATTCCAGTGGGTATTGTATAGTATCAGGGGCGTAGCGAGAAATTTTTTTCAGGGGGGGGGGGGTCCAACCATACTTTATGTTCGTGCGTGCGTTTGTATGTGTGCGTGTACATATACGCAAGCAAAATTGAAAACTTTCGGGGAGGGTTTGAACCCCCCCCCAACCCCCCCCCCTTCCCTGGCTACGCCCCTGTATAGTATGATGCTGACCAAGCGAGCTGTCGAAACAACCAAAGCGACGTTAGAATAAGCGAACACAGTGCGTGATCAGGCGTCGATATTATTCGAAATGAAACACGCCTCTGCCAGGAACATGCATGGTCGAAGTGGGCATGAATTTTTTTTTTGCGCGTATCATTATGCTGTCAAAGGGAGCTCTAAAAAAATCCAAGGTGACATTAAACTTGCGATCCGACTCGTTTGCATCGTTTCCATGTTTGCATGTTTGCATCGTTTGCATGTTTGCATCGATTATCATTCGATGCAAACATCGGCAAAAGTGAAACTCCTCGGCAAACCTCGGCGAAAGTGAAAGTAATGATTGGAGAATGATTTCTTATCCAGCACTGACATGCAGCCTTTCTTTTATAAGCAATTCATTGATGATATCTTCTTGATTTGGACATATGGGGAGCAAAACCTGTTGAAATTTATAGATGCATTTAATCATTTCCACCCGTCAATCAAGCTGTCGCATAGTTACTCGCCACTTTCGGTAAACTTTCTAGACGTCACTGTGTCGCTATGCGAAGGAAAACTGCTGACTAAATTATATCGTAAACCTACTGATAAAAACCCGCTTCTGCATTTCAAGAGCAGCCATGTACGACATTGCAAGACCGCCATTCCCTATAGTCAGGCCCATCGCTTTAAACGACTGTGCTCCAACCGCGAGGATTTCATAGCTAATTGCGAACAACTTAAAACTTATCTCACTAAACGGCAATATCCATCGGCTTTAATCGATGACGCAATAGGTCGAGCAGATAAATTAAATAGAGCGGAAATTCTGAGGGGGAACCGTTTGCCCGAAAAACAGAATAGCACCAACCTCGTACTAACACACTCAGCATCAGCACCAAAGGTACACTCTATATTAAAACGCCACTACAATATCCTTGCCCAAAGTGAACATCTCAAGAGTATTTTTCCTGAACCACCTCGCGTTGTGTACCGACGGTCTAAAAATCTCCGAGATTTATTAACGTCATCGAAAGTAAATAAGCCCGAAATAACTGGCTGTGCACCCTGCAACAAATCACGTTGCAAGGTGTGCGTACATATGCAAACGACACAGAAAGCCAATAGCACGTTTTCAGACTTCTCCCTTAACATTCGAGGTTCATTTAATTGTGATAGTTCTAACGTTATATACATGCTTGAGTGTACCGTCTGCAAAAAACAGTACATTGGCCAAACGGAAACTTTATTTAGAATACGCTTTAACAACCATAGATCGCATTCCAATAAGCTTGCTAGCCTACCATTATCAAAACACATTCGTTTACCTGGACATTCTTTTGAAAATATTCGGGCCACTATACTTGAGTCAGGCTTTCGCTCTCATCATGATCGTGAAGCCCGCGAGTCTTACCTAATCTATAAGTTTAACACCGTCTCATCCGGTATCAACGAAAGCACAGGCACACTTACAAGCGTTCCCACTAAGCACTATTAATCATAACCGGGTCTTCAACGGGATAGGCAGCTCTGTTTCTAATATCGCTCGTGTTTCTTCTACGGTTACGTTGGTAATCACCCACTATTTTTCAGCTTTCATACCAGACTACGTGTACACGTACTGAGTTGTGTGCATCATGTATGGTGTCTGTGCTGTTTCTTTAGTTTTTTTTAGTTTTTTTGGTTGTTTTAGTTTCTTCTCGTATTGAACTTGATGTGTTTGAAGCGTACTTCAGGAGAAGTTAAAAAGTAAAATTTGATCTCAGTGCTGCGTAGATTTTCTGTTTGCGATCTCAGACTGTTTGCAGTTTAATGCTAGCATGTGACTAGTTCCCGCGAAAAAAATAGATAAAGCGCAGATCTAATGTCATCCCCCCCCTCCTTTTCCTCCATGTGACGTGCAATCCAATAATTCTGTCATATCACTAGCGTGTAATGCCATATCAACTGCGTGTGCAATCTATCGTACTCTGTGTAACCTGACTTCGCTGCCACGAGTCCCAAATGTGCGCGCATGAATCTATGTCGACTGCGTGTGACCGCTATCTTATGTTGTCATTCTTGCTATCGATAAGTTCCTTGAAACTATGTACTTTAAGCGTGTTTATAAGGAAACCCACCGCGATGTACTTGTTACTTTGACAAAGTCTGGTCCACCAGACGAAACGTTAGTGAAAATATACAGTGCCGAATCAACAAAAGTCGTAGTTGCTTTCTTCATTCCTTACTCTATCGGGGTCCGCGTGATTCTTTTCCCACTACTATATATATATATATATATCTATATATATATATATATATATATATATATATATATATATAATATATATATATATATATATATATATATATATATATATATATATATATATATATATGTATATATACATATATATATATATTCTTGCTAACAAGTTCAGATGAAGTTTGCGCCTGTCCGTGTCTTTCTCTCCATTCGTTGAAAAAATATTTGCGCAAGTAGTAGTAAAGTTCGGGGGACCCTTTCCTAACACAATCACCGCGCACCTAGGATGTCATATCTGACGCGTAGCATCTTGGATCCAAGCTCTGGACAAGGACGGCGGAAAGGAAATAACTTCGCAGTGCACGTAGAAAAGTGTGCGCCATTCAAACTTCACTACGCACGCACACACTTACACTATATATATATATATATATATATATATATATATATATATATATATATATATATATATATATATATATATATATATATATATATTTGCACAGATATAAGCCAGGCCAAGTAGGAGAGGGAGACGTGAGTTGGTGCAGTCTGCCGAAGCCATGACATCAACCTCTCCTGTAAATAAACATACTTAAACCTTAACCCTAAAAGAACAGTTTTCTGGTGGCAGTGCTGGGTAGTACAACCAAGACGACGGAGCCGCTAGGTGTAAGCCGAAGCCGGCGCCTCGTTCGACTGCCTCCAACACTACCGGAGATCCCGATGTTCAACAACGGCGACCCACAGTAATCTTTGACTCCTCCGTCACGGACAACCGGCGCCTGGATGCGTCAGATGTAGCCATGGCCTTTCTCAAGAAACCCCGGTGAGAACGTGGAGGAATGGCTCACCCACTACAAGCGTGTGAGCAATTGGAACAGCTGCAATCCCACGGCTCAGCTAGAGTATGTCTCTCTCTCGCTCACAGACACTGCGCTGTTGTGGTTCGAAAACCGCGAAGAATGACTAATGACCTGATATCCCTTCGCTTCTGAAATCGTAGAGTGTTTGGGCGATTCGAGCACGAAAAGAAAGCGGGCAGAGCAGGCATTGCTTCAGCGTGCTCAAATGCTAGATAAGACCTGTACTACGTACATAGAGGTGATCCTCAAGTTGTGCAAGTCGGTGAGTCATCAAATGTCCGAAGAGGACAAAGTTGGGCACCTTGTGAGAGGCGTTGCCGAGGATGTGCACAACTACTTCATCGGCAAGGACAGTCTCCCTTTGGTCGCTGACGTCATCAAGCATTGCCGCACATTTGAGACCTTGAAGCTACGCCGTATCACGCCTAAGTTCGGCCGGTTAGCTAACGTGGGAATGGTTGCAAGCGTCGAAGACAGCTACAGTTTCCTGTTTGAACTTACCGCAACAGTACGGCAAATTGTCCGCAAAGAACTCGAACGACACAACAAATCAGCGAACGCCGAACAGCTCGGTTGCGATTATAGCGCCCACAACCGGCCTGATGAACCTGCATTCGCTGTATCCTCGCTGTCGGCCATGTCCGGCGTTGCAGACTGTCGAGTCGATGAGCAGCGACAGCACCGACGTTCCTTTCCCGATGACATGACGCATGCCCAAAGCGCTCGTAGGGATACGACCACAAATTGGCTCATACCCATTGCTATATATATATATATATATATATATATATATATATATATATGAACACCTGTGTTTGACGTTCGGGTTTCGAGACACCGCATTCGAATGGCACTATAGGTAAGTTTTTGAGATGCATGCAATTATACATGCGGCTATCGTAATCTGGAGCAGAGCTGGTGACAAGACTGATTTTATGGGGAAGTTTATTTGAATGTTACGCCATCATTGCAGAAACCAGCTTAAGCACGAAAATGAAAATTTGAAAATTGTACACCAGTTTTCCTTGCGTAAATTCTCCAATTTTACTGCTTATTTGTCAAATAATCATAATGGAGTGGTGTTGAATTATGGAACAAAAAGAGGAAGATGGTGAAAAAATGCTTAAATTCGGTACAATAATTGCAAGGATGCTCCTTCACGCAACGATGGATGCGCACATTGGGCAACGGACACCGGCCATTTAAATAAAGTCAGCGTAACTTTTCTATGTCAGAGTGGTACTACATGGACAGCACGTTCGAGAAGCCTTGCTTGGGTCGAAACATGTTCCGATGCCGTAGAAAAAATTCGGCAGATCCCACGCGTTGTGGGAATCGGTTTCATGCGAAGCAGTCAGCGAGTACTTCTATGCTGTACTTTACGGCTTTGAGCCAAGCGTTACGAGGTAGATCGGGGTTGTTTTTGTAAGTACAGTAGCTGTGTCCACATCGTGGTCTTAGCACCCAGGTAGCACAAAACGGATAATTGACGTTTTATAAACGTTTATCCGAGACGATAAAAACGTTTAGAAAACGTCACTGAATAGAAGCTAAAGGTCTAGAAAACGTTTTATATCTCGTCTAATGTCCGGCTAGAATCCGTTTTTAAGACCATCTAGAAAACGTTTTTAAGACGATCTAAAAAACGTTTTTAAGACGTTCTAAAAAACGTTTTAAAAACGTTTTAAAAAGTCGCAAAAAATCCCATTTTTAAAACAGATAAAAATATCCCATTCCATCGTCTTTGAAAAGACGTTTTCTAAACGTTTTTAAGACGATCTAGAAAACGTTTTAAAAACGTCGCAAAAAATCCCATTTTAAAAATAAAAATATCCCATTGCATCGTCTTTGAAAAGACGTTTTCTAAACGTTTTTAAGACGTCATGCAGGATCTCTTTTCTTTTAGCTGTTTTGTTTTTGCGCATGCAATTATATTAGTGCACGTTTTTAGGAAGCCCCCTCTGTTATAGTAATTACAGTTACTTTATTCCGTAATTACTACTACAGAGTGATAGCTCAGTCGATTCACAGACAAAAGTGGTCATGTCATAATTTATTATGTAAAACAGCAACGATTCCTGTACAGCATAGAAACGTAAGAACCACGAAATGAGATATAGCATGCGACTATATAATATTATTCAGAAGCGGCAAAAGAATACAAAATATCACGGTAATTAAAATGCAGCTACATAGTATCCAACCTTCAAGAACACTTTTTGTTGCATGATTCATCATTCGCAAAATTGTTGTCAAACAACTAACAGTGCAATATAACAAAATTTAGGATCTGGCACAGCCATTCTGCAATATGTAAGCGTCGACTCATTAGCTTTACTTAATCAAACGCAAAGATGAAGTGAACAGAAATTGTCGAAAAGGGAATGTCGCTGAAGCCAACGCCTGCCACACTTGCCACACATTGCCACAACGACTTGCCACACATTGTCAAAATATCACAATGTGTGTCAAGTCAGACTGAACACATGGCTTCATGACAGGTACTTGATGGAAATCACTAGGCACATCAGGAAGTCTGCAAAGAACACTACAAATAGCATACACACGAACGTTGTTGTGCCATTAGCAGCATGGGGCAGCGTTCCACGTCAAATATATTTTAGCACAATAGCCCTAGTGCGGTTTCTTGAAGATGCCGACAAACAAAGACGCTCAAAAAAGTTAACTGCTTTACAAACTGTGACCTTTTGTTTTTGAAAGTTTCCAAGGAAAAGAGTAAAATGTCAATCTCTTTACATCCATCTTTTTTCGTACTAAAACCTGCCAGTCAGCCCATCAAAAAGAAGAAAGTAATAATTTAGTTGGTGTAGCCTTTGTTTCTAAACATCTAGGGCAAGTACCATCTGCAATAAATAGTAGAAAAGATCATTTCAGTATTTGTTAATATACCTATAGGACGGTGTGAAAGGTTGAAAACTCGATAACACCGCACGGCGACTGAGAGCGAGCCTGCTATATTTAACCAGGCACAAAAGACGCGCAAGAGAACCTCTTGGTTCTGCTAAGAGCTGCAGGCTTTACCGAGAAAGGAGGAGGTTAACAGAGTAGGGGAAGCATAAATCAGAAGTCCGAAAGCGTATCGAGATAGTCAAGGCAGCACTGAGAAAAAATGCCGAACTCCTCCCGTGAAACGCGTCTTTGACATTCATGCCCTCAGAAATTCGCAACTAACGGAGAAGCGTGACCAGCCTCTCGTTACATGCAGCTAGTACTGTGGAAAAAACCATGAACCAGTACGCTGTCGCTGCAAAGATTCTCGCATCCACAAACTTCAGTGACACAATAAATCAGACGACACATGCCGTAACTTCCGAAAATGCAGTTTTAAAATTGGGTGCGCAAAGCTTTGCGTTCGTTCATCGCCATTGCGCATGCATTATACGCTACGTACATAACAAATGCTATCTGCGTATCCCATTGTAAAACTGGCTACTCCGCATGCGTCGCACGCCATCCTCTTGCGTACTCACGTTAGGTGGCGGAAATTGCATATGCGCCCAACGAACGCTAGCTTTGCGTACCCCATTCTAAAACTGCTTCTTACGCGGCACACGTAGCTTAAGCTAACGTATATATTGAAACTACCTCATCAAGCGGCCAAGAAAAATACATAGTCATTGTGCTGAAATTGGGTTAACAAATATACATGCGGTTTTCGCTCATGTTCGTTCGAACATGGACGGAAACCATGACGTGCATTTACGTTTCGACAGCCTTATCATGTATGCTGAATAAATTCCGCAATCACGTACTGCTGAAACATGTCACACATGCAGCCCGTGATGCAACGGAACACGCTTTTTCATTTGTCATAGTTCTCAAATACTGAGCGCAAATGCAGTAAAAATGAACTTACCTTCAAAAATGACAGAAGCCCGTGGTTTACAGTATCCGCAAATCCACAGAAAACTAATCGCACATCAAAGTAACCACGCCCGTCCCTCGAGCATAGAAAAGAAGGGAAGTTGCGAGCGCGTCCCGCGCACAAGCTGATGAGTGAAGTTTTCCACAGAGAATATTACGGGACTCTAACCTTCAGTCAGCGTAACAGTCGCTCCACACAGACATACTTGCATTCGGGTCCTCAAGTCTAACACGCAGCGAAGTATAGTTTCTTCACAGCTGCGTTTATAGCCTTCACGAACCACGACACAAGCACGAAATATAGCAAAAGAGTGCATGACCGGTGAGCTCGACCGCCCATGCGAAATCGGCGAGTTTAACTGACATTGCAGAAGCAACGGCCGCGCGGATGGATACAGTCAGCGCTAAGGCCTTCGTGCGGAAGTTAGACGGTTATCGCTGCGAGTAAATTACAGTAAATTACGTAAAGTTTACTGGTTAACGAACTTTGAAGTCTTCATTATTGCTGATGCAATGTAGACACCATACGCCTTTATCCTTTTGCGCGTTACTTTCTTTATCGCAATGAGAGATGGCGTGCGCAGGCTCGAGTTCAAATTTCAATTCGCGGTGGTTCATGCATGCCCATGCATGCATGGGCCAAGTGGCACGCAGTCCGCTGCTGGGCGACAAAACGTCTTATAAAGTGCGTCTTCTGGACGTCACGAACAAGACGTTTTTAAAACGTCGAAATTGGTTTAGGATCGAAGAAACGTCTTGAAATATACGTTCCATACCAAAATGGTCTCAAAAAAATGCCTTTTCTAGAGGTTATCAAAAACGGATATAATACGGATTTTCTGTGACGTTTTTAAAACGTCGAAATTGGTTTAGAATCGAACAAACGTCTTGAAATATACGTTCCAGACCAAAATGGTCTTAAAAAATACGTTTTCTAGACGTTATCAAAAACGGATATAATACGGATTTTCTGTGACGTTTTTAAAACGTCGAAATTGGTTTAGAATCGAACAAACGTCTTGAAATATACATTGCAGACCAAAATGGTCTTAAAAAATGCGTTTTGAAGACGTTATCAAAAACGGATATAATACGGATTTTCTGTGACGTTTTTAAAACGTCGAAATTGGTTTAGAATCGAAAAAACGTCATGAAATATACGTTTCAGACCAAAATGGTCTTAAAAAATGCGTTTTCTAGACGTTATCAAAAACGGATAAAATACGGATTTTCTGTGACGTTTTTAAAACGTCGAAATTGGTTTAGAATCCGTTTTATCCCATTTATCCCTAAAAAAAACGTTTTCTAGACCATGTGTGCTACCTGGGCAGGCACGTCGACAACACTGGTGGGTAAAGGGTAAGTTACGGTGCGACATAACGTCACCCTCACGGTAGAGGACATACGTCAGTATAATCGAAACTAAGTGCCCTTTATGGTGCAATGTATTCATTAACGTGTTCCTCCGGTGTCGAGCAATGCTTCAATATAGCTTGCTGAATCATCATCATCATCATCATCAGCCTGTCTACGCCCACTGCAGGGCAAAGGTCTCTCCCACGTTCCGCCAATCAACCCGGTCCTGTGCTTTCTGCTGCCACGTTATACCTACAAACTTCTTAATCTCATCTACCCACCTAATTTTCTGTCTCCCCCTCACGCGTTTGCATCTCTTGGAATCCAGTCAGTTGCCCTTAATGACCACCAGTTATCCTGCCGTCGTGCTACGTGCCCGGCCCATATCCATTTCCTCTTCTTCATTTCAACTATGATGTCTTTAACCCCCGTTTGCTCCCTGACCCACTCTGCTCTCTTCCTGTCTCTTCAGGTTACACCTATCATTTTCCTTTCCATCGCTCGCTGCGCCTTCCTCAATTTAAGTTGAACCCTCTTTGTAAGTCTCCAGGTTTCTGCTCCGTAGGTAAGTACCGGTAAGATGCAGCTGTTATATACCTTCCTCTTGAGGGATAGTGGTAGACTACCATTCATGATTTGATAATGCTTGCCGAATGAACCCCATCCCATCCTTATTCTTCTAGTTATTTCACTCTCATGGTTCGGCTCCGCGGTTACTACCTGTCCTAAGTAGACGTACTCTTTTACAACTTCCAGTGTCTCGCCACCTATCGCAAAGCGCTGTTCTCTGCCAAGATTGTTCCACATTACTTTAGGTTTATGCAAATTAATTTTCAGACCCACTCTTCTACTTTCTGTATCTAGTTCAGTAATCATGAGCTGTAATTCGTCTCCCGTGTTACTCATCAATGCAATGTCATCAGCGAATCGCAGGTTACTAGATACTCTCCATTAACTCTTATCCCTAATTCTTCCCAATCTAAGGCCCTGAAAACATCCTGTAAACACGCGGTGAATAACATTGGAGAGATCGTGTCTCCCTGCCGTACGCCCTTCTTTATTGGGATTCTGTCGCTTTCTTTATGGAGGACTATAGTGGCTGTGGATCCGCTGTAGATTTCTTCCATTATGTTTATATAGGCTTCGTCGATGCCCTGATTCCGCAGTGCCTGCATGACTGCTGATGTCTCGACCGAATCAAATGCCTTCTCGTAATCTATGAAGGCTATGTATAGGGGTTGGTTGTATTCCGCGCATTTCTCTATCACCTGATTGATAGTATGAATATGGCCTATTGTTGAGAAGCCTTTACGAAATCCTGCCTGGTCCCTTGGTTGATTGAACTCTAATGTCGTATTAATTCTGTTAGCAATTACTTTTGTAAATAGCTTGTAGATAACGGACAGTAAGCTTATGGGCCTGTAATTTTTCAGGTCCTTGACGTCCCCTTTCTTATGGATCAAGATGATGTTGGAATTCTTCCAAGATTCTGGTATCCTCCCCGTCGAGAGACACTTCGTATACAGGGTGGCCAGTTTTTCTAACATAATCTCTCCACCGTCTTTCAGCAGGTCTGATGTTACCTGATCCTCACCAGCTGCTTTGCCTCTTTGCATTCCCTTTAGGGCTTTCTCTACACTCTAAGAAAAAAAAAAGAGTATGCGTGACTCTTTTCGGAGAGTTCTGACTTGCCACGTATAGGACTCTCTTTAAATAGTCACGGTGACTCTCTTGGTGGGCCAGGGTCGGCTCGCTCTAGGAGTCCCCTGACCCTCTAGGAAGAGTGCAAAGACTCTCATCGGGAGGATCACGTTACCACTTATAGGGAGTCAGACGACTCTTGCTGGTAACGCTCCTAGGGGGGTCAAGGGACCCACACCGAAGCGTCAAGCGACTCCACAAGTATTTTAAGCTACTCATTTGATCCTTGCTCTACTTTTGCGCGACTACTGTTGAAAATAGTGCAGTATTCATTTTAAGCAAGTCCAATAATACTTACCGTTCTGCCCAGCGACTGTAAAAAAAAATAGTTCAGTTTTAGCATTATTTTAATAAACCTCGTCAAAACAACACATATTTTCCAGCAAAGTTATATAGAAAGCGCGAAAAGATGGTCTGTGATTTCCAATTAAGAAGTTTGGGTATTCCTCATTTACATGCTTCTATGAGTATAGCCAACTAAAATGTGTGACTCTGATGTGCACAGTGTCATATGGCGCTAAATGAACAGCAGAATGCGCCATCATATTTCCATATTTATTCCTTGTGATTAACAATTAATCAAAAAGTGGTGACGGCTTGAGACATCAGACTTGTGGCTTGCTAGGTTGTCGCTCCTGTCCAGCGTGAGCACCATGAAAAACAGTATCTGAAAAGCAGAACGTGATATTATGATGAGAAAATGAAATTGCAGTAAAGGTTTGCAAAACCTACACAATAAGTGGTTTACACAGACATAATAAAGGCTAACAACAAAACAACAAAGCACATCCTCCGGCAGCCAGGGGTATACCGTGAGCGGTTATTGATCGCATGTTTTACAAACGTAACCCATCCTTAAATACTCAGATAAACAGATGCGAGTACTAGGGCCCGAACGACACCCATCGCGTGCGTACGCCGTCTACGTCGAGATCAGACATGTCATATGCTAGAATTAGCGAACATAACTCCCACAATCACGTACACTCACTCGATTGTTATAGCGCCCAACGTCATCGCAGTTTATGCAAACCACGAAAACAGCAAACAGAAACGAGGGAAAAGAGTGCACGCCAGCGGCCGCAACAACGCGCGCCGTCGAAAGTCTAGAGCTTTTTCACTTTACCGGCGAGGCATGTCCAACTTGAATGACTACCGCGTACATTCTGGAAGCCACCGTACTATATCTGCACCTCAAACTACCGTCTTTAAGCCAACAAAAACCATTACATATAGTGCGTCTGAGCGTTCTGTACACAGGCTTTTTTTTTCACGTTCCCAGGCGTGGAAGCACGCTGCACACTCAAGGTCGATGGAAATGTTATTATGAAGTAGACTAAAGTGCATCTCAAAACGACATCTTGCACCTTCAGTAGTGCAGACACGACGTGCGATCAGCAAGAAATGACCCTCCATTATTGTTTGCATCGCTTACTCATGGGAGCTTGTACAGCAACGCGCATAATGGCGGCAACTCGTTAACTTACAGCTTTAGTTGGGCATCCGCAACAGCCCCGCGGATACAGGCTACTGTTGGAAATGGCTGGCAGATTCCGCAGAGCTGCTGCAGACGCCCAGCTAAAGCTGTATAATTAGTACCTACGAAAGCAGTACACTCACCGTTAACTGGCGCCCGTTGTCGGTGTCCGCAGCTCCATATTCCGCCCTCGAAGCGTCACTTCGTGCACGGAGCCGGCGTCAACACCACCAAAGACGCGCAACCAACGCAACTGACGCAACCACGCAACGCATTCCAATAGACCAGGAGACAGACGACAGAGAGAGGAGAGCGGCGCGCCACCCCGGCGCCAACCCCGTCTGCGTCGCCGAGCAAGGCGCCACAACGGCGCCAAAGGGCGAGCGTGCGATATGTATGGCGTATACGGCGGCTCTTCCGTATAGGCTTCCCATGCAACGCTTAGCGGCGCTGCTGCTCTTGACAGGCAGCGCCATCTCTGGCAGAAAAACAGAAACTGGGGTGTTCGCAGCGCGCGTTTTCCCTTCTCTCCACCGCGTTGCTGCTCGCTTCTGTGCACGTGCAGAGCTCTCGCGGTACACTTGCGCCGCCTCACAATGTACCGCTTGCAGTGCGGCCTCAAAAGGATTTTGAAGCTTGACTGGCACTTCCGAAAAGCGAACTTGATAAAATGAGAAAGGCTCGTCAATCACGTTAACGGTGAAGAGCAGGCGATCGACAACAACGACGCCCAACTCAAAGCGAAATGCATTTCCCAAGTCGCGATTACACCGTGTAGGACGTATACCTCGAGGTAAGTCTCATTCTGTCATGTTAAAGATGAATAATGGTCCACATGCACTCCGAAATGAAGCCGTACACGCTATCGATGTTCTGCGGCGTGGACTACGAATCATATGATTGTTGTTTTGATATGGCATGCTTACAGCAGCAGCCGTGTGCTTTCGTGAACAAACGTTTGCGGCGTGCGAAACGAAGATTATACGGCCATGGCACTGCTTCCTGAGAAGGTTAGAGTCAAGTCCTCCGTGCCGCTGGAGAATCACCCGCCGATTAAGACGCGAGGCAGCTAGCTGAGCTTTAACCACTGTGAAGCAAGATGAACTGCTCGCCTCGTTGTTTCGGCTCTCGCGTCATGCTTGCAGTCTCCTTTTATGATATCGACTTGACAGGCGTATAAAACCTGCTGCGTGAATGCGGCTAGAAAATCGCACAAAGTCAGAAGGTGGTTAATTCAAGGTTGCAATTGCAAAGCATGTATTAAGTGCCAGTTATATTTAGCGGCTTAAATATACATCACCCTAATAAAGTGACAAAAACAAAGCAAACCTGCAGAACGATGTCAAAGCTTGCTGCAAATGCACAGACGTCCGTTTCGGCGTGATAAAGCAGCCTTCCCGACGCGTGAAATGCAGGCGCCGAACTTCTGACGATATGCCGAGTTCAGTTGAATTCAACGAACCGCGCAATGCTAACGGTATAACGCGAATGTGAACGTCCAACAACGACGGGTAGGTCTCACGAACACGGGGAATCAAAACACAAAGTTGCTTCACCTGCAACTGTAACTGGACTTTAACAATACGAGAAGACAGCGAGTAATCATTAATGTAGTCGTTGCGTGCATGCGCCGCGTTACTTACCGATTCATCTAGTCGGAACGAACGAAAGCGATGAACTCAGACAGCCAAAATAGAAGGCGAGACAGCGCTGTCAGCAATCCACGCTTGCCGCCTTTATTTCTCGTACGACACGCCCGGGAAACGATACAGTTTAACACGTGAATCGTGTGCCTTGGTGTCTGCACTGTTGTGGCTGGCCGCTAAACCGCAATACTTCCGACCACGCTTGCGCTTCCGCGGGGTCGCTTCTGCCATCGCGGAAATGCGCAGTTTCGCACAGCAAGCCTCTCGGTTCAACGTACCCAGCTGACGGCCCCGTAGTCACCCGCACCGAGAGAAGAACGCGTGCGCTGCGCACGTGCGCTACCGCTACCGTGAAAGGGGCTGAGTCGCTGAGTCGGCCGCGCAGAAGGTTCAGAGCTTTCCGACAGAGCCGCACCGCGGCTGGCGCGGCGCTGTCGTCGCGCCGCAAACTTGAGCTTGGGTTCCCTATAGGCCTGACTGGCTGCCCAGGCGGCGCTGCGAAAACGGTGCTAAAAAGCGCCCCCTACGATAAGTTCTTTAGTTTCGAGTAGTCAGACAGGCGGCCGCATGCAGCACTAAGCTGAGATGCGCAATGGAGCCGCCACTGTCGGTTGTGCTGCGCTTTGGATCTCGGCCAATTTCTGGCGTGGCTGAGTTCTTCAGGCCAAGCAATCTGCGTAAACGCAAGAAGCTCGTCAACGTCAAGTATGTTTACGACGTGCAGGAGATTGAAGGAACCATTTCGGCGCGCTGCAACTCGCAAGTGCAGCGAATCTCATACGACGTTGAACTCGAGTTAAGTTTTACGAGGCATGCTCGCGCGATTAACGACAGTGCATAAACGCTGTTAAGAAAGCATAAACGCTGTTAAGAAATATTGCTGTTAAGAAAGCCGAAATAATTTGCATTACACGACGAAACGGAATCAAGAAAGGTCCAGTGACGAAGGCTAGCCGTCGGCGGCCCGAATGAGCGCATTCGCGCCGTGTGCCGTTTTCTGCCGCATTCAGTCGCAAACACACTTTTTCCCAATGCACGGTCGTAATTTTCAACATTTGCTTCTAGGGAATTCGTCAAATTCTGTCAGCGTGCGGTGGCGGTCGAGAAGCGACGGCGCGCAATGTTTACAGCCGGCCGCTGCAAGCAGCCGGCTGTAAGCTGCCGGAAAAATCGTAGGCACATACGCAGGGTGACTCATGGCATCGTTTTTCTCGTTTCCCACGAAATGCCGGCTGCATATCCTCGTGATCGCCGTCGGCAGCCACGGCGTGCCGTCTGGACTGCACACAGGGAATATATACATATACGAAAAGTAATCAGCATGTTACGAAAAGTAATCAGCACGTTACGTTGCAAACCACGTTTTGCTCGCTTACTCACGCGTCGGACGGCACGTATCCAGCGGTTCCGTCGCTCCACTTCGTACGGCTTTCAGGGGAACCAGTAAAACCGCACATTAGGATCCTTACCCCCATGTTCGAGGCAATTAACCACGCAACAATAACGGCGGCGACCGCGCTTCGGGACCGCGCGCTGCTCAGAGCCGTCGCCCGGACGACCTGCTTTCGGCACGGTTTGTTTAAGCAGGGATCGCTCGTCAAACATGTCAGACTCTGCAGGCATAGCGGACAAGTTCCTGCGTACGTTTTAAGCACTTTTTGAGCCTGAAAACTAGGCGCAAAATTAAGTAAAACGCTCAAAGCAACTGAGAACTGCGTAACTCGCCGGTCGGCGTCCATTTTTGACTACCCAAGCAACTTCGGCGCACGCCACCAGGCTCCGCCACAGTACTCAAAACTCCAGCGCGTCAGCCCTATACCGAAGCCAATCGAAACGCGCTTCAGGGGGGTCCAGTGACTCCTTCCCAAATGCGAACTCTTTTTCTCTGCCTGTACCTTCCAAAAGGGGTCAGATGGACACCCGAAGAGAGTCACGGTGCCATGACCCTCTTTTGACTCTCTTTTTTCTTAGAGTGTACTTCTCCTGTCAATACTGGTGGGATGTCAGATTCCTCTGCGCTATTACTGCTTCTTACGTTATCAGCCTGACTGTCTCGGCTGCTGTACAGATCTCTGTAGAACTCTTCCGCTACCTCAACTATTCTATCCATATTGGTTGTGACCTTGCCTTCCTTGTCCCTTAATGCATACATCTGATTTTTGCCTATGCACAGTTTTGTCTTCATAGCTTTGAGGCTTCTTCCGTTCTTTAGAGCATGCTCAATTCTCGCCATATTATACTTTCTTATGTCGGCTACTTTACGCCTATTGATTAACTTCGAAAGCTCCGCCAGCTCTATTTTGTCTGTTGCATTTGAGGCTTTCATAGCTTGACGTTTCTTAATGAGGTTTTTCGTCTCTTGGGATAGCTTACCAGTGTCCTGTCTAACGACTGTACCCCCGACTTCCACTGCACACTCCTTAATGATACTAGCGAGATTATCATTTATTGCATCAACGCTAAGGTCGGTTTCCTCGGTTAAAGCCGCGTACCTATTCTGAAGTGAAACTCTGAATTCCTGTACTTTCCCTCTCAGAGCTAGCTCATTAATCGGCTTCTTGCGTATCAGTTTCTGCCGTTCCTTCCTCACGTCTAGTTGAATTCTAGATCTTACCATTCTATGGTCACTGCATAGGATAGTCACTGAATCATAGGAATACAAATGTAATGTTCATTAGACTGCTATAAAAGCGGAGTCAACACTCGAACCACATACGTTAATCTGATATGACGCCTGTATCGTAGGAATACATATGTAGTGTTTATTGCTTTCTTGTAAAATTATAATAATATCTAGGGTTTAGCGTCTGAAAACCACGATATGAATATGAAGGACGCCGTAGTGGAGGGCTCCGGAAATTTCGACCACCTGGGGTTCTTTAACGTGCACCAAAATCTAAGTACACGGGCCTCAAACATTCTTGCCTCCATCGAAAATGCAGCCGCCGCGGTCAGGATTCGGTCCCGCGACCTTCGGGTCAGCAGTCGAGCGCTATGAACACTAGACCACAGTGGCGGGGCTTTTCCTGTAAAATTAGCTGGACAGCACCACAACCACATTTGACGTTGCACCGCCATTACGCCTGCATAGGCTGTTTTTACAAACAATGTTAGAAACCTGGCGTGGCTCTGCGGTAGAATAGCGGATTGCCACGCAGAATGCTTGGGTTCGATTTCTGCTGGGATCCTAATTTTTATTCTTTCCATTCGTCGGGTCAACGCTGCCGATGTCGGTTTTTGTTAACGCTCTTCCATTTAAATTACC
The DNA here is from genome assembly GCF_013339695.2 of Rhipicephalus sanguineus. Classification (NCBI taxonomy): domain Eukaryota; kingdom Metazoa; phylum Arthropoda; class Arachnida; order Ixodida; family Ixodidae; genus Rhipicephalus; species Rhipicephalus sanguineus. The sequence goes on along the minus strand of NC_051176.1, from coordinate 328,625,690 downwards.
AGTGTCTGTTCTCGCCGTTCCTGGGTAGATATAAACTCTCAGTCACCTGTGGCGCATAACCGCACACCGCGGCCTATGGTAAACGGGTATGTGCCACACGTGTCAGGAGGAAAGCGTTTAACGACGTACGCGGCAGGATTTTCATGTTATTCATGTCATGACCCGACAGTCATATTTGTCAAATCCTCTTACCCTCCGATGCCAATTTTGGTCTACGCGAAGATAAGGAGGCGATGACGAGAGCACCCAGACGTAGGCGGCTAGATAGATAGATACGTAGATAGAAACGCTCAAAGTGCCAAAGGTTCGCTATGAAATGCTTCGCATTTAAGAACTATGCCCTGGCCTGGCAACTAATGGACTGTAAGACAACAGATATCCTACCTTGACGTTCTATCTGCGGAAAATAGTTGATTCAAAACGGTGCAAAAGCGTGATTATTTGCTGGCAATAAAACAGGAAAATTTGGTTCTCGAAGAAATCTGTTAGGCGCTCGACCTAAGTTTCAAATGCCTTAGGCATATAGGAAGACGGGAAACGCTCAGTTTTTGAGAAGCTGGAAATCAAATAAACTGCACCATGTCCTTTAGTATGAACAACTACACAGACACTGAGGTTAAACGCAATTGGAAAAGGTCTGTAGCGCATCCTCTTACGTCGCGACCCGAAACCGGCGCCTGCGGCATCGCAAGGAAACAAAATAAAAAAGACGGCAGATCCCACGCATTGTGGGAATCGATGTAATGCGAAGCAGCCAGCAAAGAGCTGCATACATCGTCTTGTATGTCAGTGAGGAAAATGCGTGTCATGGTTTTCATGTTAACTCCTATTATTTATGTTCGTCACACAGTAACGTCGCGCAATACCAACTTGGGGGTCGATCAACCTAGAGAAACGGCCGCCAGCGCACCATGAGCGTGGCACGTAAGTCATGCTGTACATGACATGTGTGTCATGACTTTCATGTTAACTCGTGTTATTTATGTTCGTCACACAGTCACGTCGCGCAAGACCAATTCCGGGGTAGGTCTAGCTAGCGAAACGGCCACCAGCGCGCCATGAGCGTGGCACGTAAGTCATGCTGTACATGACATGCGTGTCATGATTTTCATGATAACTCGTGTTATTTATGTTCGTCACACGATCACGTCGGAAGAGACCAATATTGGTGTATATCAATCTAGCGAAACGGCCGCCAGCGCCCCATGAGCGTGGCACGTAAGTCATGCTGTACATGACATGCGTGTCATGATTTTCATGATAACTCGTGTTATTTATGTTCGTCACACGGTCACGTCGCAGGATACCAATTTCGGTGCATATCAATCTAGCGAAACGGCCGCCAGCGCACCATGAGCGTGGCACGTAAGTCATGCTGTACATGACATGTGTGTCATGACTTTCATGTTAACTCGTGTTATTTATGTTCGTCACACAGTCACGTCGCGCAAGACCAATTCCGGGGTAGATCTAGCTAGCGAAACGGCCACCAGCGCGCCATGAGCGTGGCACGTAAGTCATGCTGTACATGACATGCATATCATGATTTTCATGATAACTCGTGTTATTTATGTTCGTCACCCGGTCACGTCGCAAGAGACCAATATTGGTGTATATCAAGCTAGCGAAACGGCCGCCAGCGCCCCATGAGCGTGGCACGTAAGTCATGCTGTACATGACATGCGTGTCATGATTTTCATGATAACTTGTGTTATTTATGTTCGACACACGGTCACGTCGCAAGATACCAATTTTGGTGTATATAAAGCTAGCGAAACGGCCGCCAGCGCACCATGAGCGTGGCACGTAAGTCATGCTGTACATGACATGCGTGTCATGATTTTCATGATAACTTGTGTTATTTATGTTCGACACACGGTCACGTCGCAAGATACCAATTTTGGTGTATATAAAGCTAGCGAAACGGCCGCCAGCGCACCATGAGCGTGGCACGTAAGTCATGCTGTACATGACATGCGTGTCATGATTTTCATGTTAACTCGTGTTATTTATGTTCGTCACACAGTCACGTCACAAGATACCAATTTTGGTGTATATCAAGCTAGCGAAACGGCCGCCAGCGCACCATGAGCGTAGCATGTAAATCATGCTGTACATGACATTCGTGTCATGATTTTCATGTTATGACTTGTCATTTATGTTCGTCATACAGTCATATTACGCCATACCAATTTTGGTGCACGTTCGATTAACCAAGCGACCAGGAGAGCACAAAGTCGTAGGCGGCTAGATAGATAGATAGATAGATAGATAGATACGGTCAAAGTCGCAGAAGTTCGCTAAGAAATGCTTCGCATTTAAAAACTCTCTTGCTAAGCCGCCGCCGTCGGTCCGGCGGCGCAGGGAAGAGGGGACAACTCGAACCGCGCTCCTTCTCTCCTATTTCTCCTCTTTCCCTTTCGCATCGCCCCGCGCGCGTGCTCGCGCTTTTAAGAAACAATAAACAGTTCCTAACCAGATGTTGTAGCTCTCGGTTCCTCCTGCGCGCGCTCTACAATTTGGTGACCCTCTTGCATACACGCCCTTAATTCAAGTTAGAGTCATGTCCCTCGCAGAGCCGGACGCACAACTGACACTAGGAACCACCATGCCACAAGACCAGGCAGATCCCCCTAACATCGGCCGGAATTCCCACACTGCAGACGCTCCCGGTGACGCAGTCTCTGCGGTATCCCTACGCCTGCCACAATACTGGGAGCGCAACCCAACCGTCTGGTTCCTGCAGGTGGAATCGCAGTTCCACATCTGCCGTATAACATCGCAGCTGCAAAAATTTCACCACGTCGTCAGTGCACTGCCGCCTACTGCAGCAGAAGAGGCCTCCGACATACTGGTTTCCTTCAGGACGAACCTCCCGGCAGCTCCCTACGACGAACTCAAGGCAGCGCTGCTCGACAGAACCGCTGCATCGGAACGGACGCGAATTCAGCAGTTGCTCTCAACTGCCGAGCTCGGCGACCGGAGGCCCACGCAGCTGCTTCGTCAGATGATGCAGCTCCTCGGTTCGCGCGCCCACGCAATGGACAATGCCGTGCTACGCGAGCTGTTTCTCCAACGCTTGCCGTCCAACGTGCAAATGGTGCTGGCCACCGCTTCCACTATGGATTTGCCGTCACTCGCCGCACTCGCCGACAAAGTGATGGAAGTGGCGACGCAGCACTTGCAAGTCGCTGCCGTCAGCACTCCTTCTGCACGACCCCCGTCGTCATGTGCTGCTTCTAATTTGACAACCGCTACCACCTCGCCTTCCCACATCGACCACCTCTGTGACAGGCTCGAAGAAATAATCGTGGCAGTCACGCGACAAGACTATGCTCCACGCCGTTCGCGACAACGTGGCCGATCCTCAACCCCCCACCGTGCCGGGGAACGTGATCGGAGTGAGTCTACAGGCCCAAGCTTGTGCTACTACCATCGCGGTTTTGGAGCCGAAGCCCGCCACTGCCTGTTGCCATGCGCTTGGACGGGAAACCCGCCGGCCGACCACTAGCGGCGACAAGCGGTCAGGGCCTCGAGGAATGTCGCCTCTTCCATGTCGCCGATCACACCACAGGACAGAAATTTCTCATCGACACCGGAGCCCAGGTCAGCGTCGTTCCTGCAGCAAGGTCAGAACGTACTTTGCCTGCCATTTTATACCTTCAAGCTGTAAATGGCACTCGCATTCCTGTGTACGCACAACGTTCTCTCACGCTGAACCTGGGGCTTCGCAGACTGTTCTGGTGGGTGTTTTTAGTCGCCGACGTCGGGTCCGCAATAATAGGGGCCGATTTTCTGGCCAAGCATGGGCTCCTCGTCGAACCTCAGACACAAACGTCTCCTGGACTCAGCCACGAGCCTGTCTGTCCAAGGCATCGCTGCGGGCGCAACTACTGATGTGGCACCTTCTTGCGCTGCAGTAGCCTCAGAACCGTTCGCCGCCTTGATAAATGGATTCCCATCCCTGACATCCCCACCAGATTGGACTCAACCTGTTGCTCACGACATTCAGCACCATATAATAACATCCGGCCCACCTGTTTTCTGCCGTCCACGGCGCCTTGCCCCCGACAAGCTCAAAGTGGCCCGTGCTGAGTTCGAGCACATGTTGGAACTTGGCATAATTCGACCGTCATCCAGCAGTTGGGCATCCCCCCTCCACCTGGTCCCTAAAAAGTCAGGTGACTAGAGACCATGCGGAGACTACCGGCTCCTGAACACCAAGACCGTCCCTGACCGGTACCCACTGCCCAACATCCAAGATTTCACCTCTGCTCTGCACGGTGCGAACATATTTTCCAAAATCGATCTTGTTCGTGCATACCACCAAATCCCCGTGGCTGAAGAAGACATCCCCAAAACAGCCATAACGACACCATTCGGCCTTTTCGAATTTCTGCGTATGCCATTCGGACTCCGAAATGCTGCGCAAACTTCACAGCGCCTCATTGACACAGTGATACGCGGACTACCATTCGTGTTTGCCTACGTCGACGATTTGCTCGTAGCAAGCTCATCCTTCGAAGAGCATGTGCAACACCTCCGGCTTCTCTTTGACAGGCTGGCAGCCAACGGAATTGTCATCAACAGCGGGAAGAGTGAATTCGGAGTGCACGCTCTTGCATTCCTCGGCCATTATGTGGACACCAACGGCATCCGCCCACTTCCCGACAAAGTGAATGCAATTGTAGAGTTTCCCAAGCCGACATCGCTTACCAAGCTCCGCCAGTTTCTTGGTCTGGTGAATTTTTACCGACGCTTCGTAAGAAACTGCGCCGCGCTACTGGAACCGCTCGATCGTTTGCTTTGCGGCAAACAGCAGCCTGCCACACCACTAGCATGGGAAAGTGCCGCGGAGGACGCCTTTCTTTCAATTAAGCGTGCTTTGGCCGAAGCCACCCTCCTCGTTCACCCAAATCCAGACTCTCCATTGGCGCTCATGACCGACGCATCCAGCTCGGCGGTGGGAGCGGTTCTTCAACAAGAAGTTGATGGAGACTGGCAACCTCTTGCCTTCTTCTCTAGCAGGACTGGGCAGTATCGCGATACAAGAGTATTGCGATAGTATTTCAGAGATACTTTTGAGTATCTGTATTTCTGTATCGAGATACATTTGATAAATGTATTTGTATCTCAGTAGTGAAATACTTTTACGATGTATCGTTTGTATCGCGATACTATGTAGGACACGGGTATCTCGTTATTTTTTTTTTCGGAAATGAGTTGAAGCGTGTTTGCAAGGGGCGAATGACGTTTCTTTTTGTTTGTTTTTGTGCGAAGACAAGCAAAGATGCACCGCCGGTCGCCAACAGAAAGGGCGGCGATGGTTTCCCCTCAAGCACAGAATGGCCCATGTGGTAAAGCGCGCGACGCCACAGAGGAATCGCGGAGGCACTGTTGTCGTCCTCTGCCGACGAAAGTCGCTGTCTCTCAAGGCCAGTGCAGCACGCCTAATTTTTTTCGGGTGGCAAGCCATTACTTCTTGACCCCCAGCTCTTATACCGCCTTGGAACAGAGGCTTTCCAATGCTTCGCGTGCGCTCAGTTCTCAAAGCGGCGGCACTTCCAAAAGCACTTACCATAGTTGCGGCGGAAGTGACTAGACGAAGGCTAGCTTTGACGCGCTTTTAGCCACCTCGCCAGCGTGTCAGTCTGCGTTCCTAATTGACTACAAGCGTGAAACGGTCTTTTGTGGTACCAGGCTCCCCCACCGCCGGAGCCAACTTCGCCTCTTGCGGCTTGCTGAAATGGGTGCTGGTAGCATCTGTGGCGGTGACAGCATTATTGAAGAGTGACCCTTTTGACCCAGGCGATGAGTGCTCGCTGTAGTTTCTGATGGGGCGCTCTGAGCAGCTGTCGCTGCTTCCAGGTCTGTTTAGAGAGCTGGCAGGAGCGACTTGGGAGGGCTTAGGTAATTATAGGTAATTATGACCGGCCTACATGGGCAGCGGAATCCTCAGCCGTCTGGCCCGGCGCCGACCGGGCCAGACGGCTGAGGATTACGAAGATGGGGGCCAACTTCGGCTTCTGAATGGTCAGAACAACCCCACGTCAGGGCGGAAATGTGTCGGTATCTAGATGGCCCGAGAAGAGATATCGCCACGCTGCAGGGCTATTCGGCTATGAAGGCGGTATTTATGTACTATAACACGGATTTGTGATCGTCTGCAGTGGTAGATACACTTTTTATCTTTCACGAGTCTTGTGCTGAGGCCGAACCGACGCTGTCTAGAAGATAGCCTATTTGAGATGCTCACACAGCAACCTTCTCAGCAAAACAGATCTTAATATATGTGCAAAATAAATGTATACTTTTTCTCATTTCACTGGTGTTCATTAGTGATTCGAGTGATTTGTTTAAACTATGCTATTTCTAGCATAGATCATTTTGTTGTCACCAAGTATGTCGATTTCGGCATCCAATGCTTGTTACTGTTGCTGTGAAATAGCGTACATTTTATTGCAGTTGATACGTGTGATTATGTCATTATTATGAATTATGTACATTGTAACCCCCCCCCCCCCCGGTAATGTCTTAATGGCGCTGTGGGTACTGTAATAAATAAATAAATCAACTGAAGGTTTCAATGTGGTGGAACTTTATTTACAACATTACGGGGGGGCTGCACTTAAAAATGTGTTTGCGGAGTATGAGCATCCTTGACATAAAAAAAGTATTCCAGTATCTGTATTGCTGTACCTGTATTCCGGAATACTTTTTTCGTCTTATTGCGAAAGTATCTCTGAAATATCCCGTTACGTTAAAGGCAAATGTATCTCAGTATCTGTATTTTAGGCTTCCAGTCCATGTATTTCGATATCTGTATTTCGGAATACTTTTCCGAGTATCTCTGCCCAGCCCTGTTCTCTAGACGCATGAACCCCGCCCAAACCCGCTACAATGTGTTCGGCCGCGAACTCCTCGCCACGTACCTGTCCGTGCGCCATTTCCGCCACCTGCTCGAAGGCCGATCGTTCACCATCTACACCGATCACAAGCCCCTGACCTACTCCATCGGTCGTTCCGAGTCCATATACACTCCACGCGAGGTACGCCAGCTTTCTTTCATATCGGAGTTTACGACGGACATTCGACACATCAGCGGCTGTGATAACGCCCCGGTGGACGCTCTCAGCCGCGTGGACGCCGTCACGCGCAGTCGTTCGAACAGCTCGACAGCCTCGTTTCCATTCAACCTCCGAGAGCTCGCAACAGCGCAAGAGAGCTGTCCGGACTTTACATATCTGCGCAACGCGACGACCTCTCTGCAACTGGAGCCAGTGACCTTTCAGAGTGTACCCATCGTTTGTGATACCTCCACCTCAGGAGGCACACCACGGCCATTTCTACCCGTCGCCTTTCGCAAGCAAGCCTTCAACTCACTGCACAATCTCGCCCACCCTGGAATTCGCGCAACGCAAAAGCTCATCGCGGCTCGATTCGTCTGGCCTCGCATGAACGTGGACGTTCGCGATTGGGTGCGCGCGTGTGCACCTTGCCAGCGTGCTAAAGTTCACCGCTACCCGGTACCGCCACCCCGCCGCTTCCTGCAACCTGATGAACAGTTCGCGGTGGTGCACGTTGACATTGTCGGACCGCTTCCACCTTCTCAAGACCACCGGTATTTGTTGACATGCGTTGACCGCTTCACCCGGTGGCCCGAGGCAACGCCACTTGCTGACATTACAGCAGCCACAGTCGCCGAAGCGTTCGTCTCCACTTGGGTTGTACGGTTTGGCTGCCCGACAACAATACTCACTGACCGTGGCCGTCAGTTTGAGTCATCGCTCTTCGCAGAACTTCTAAAGCTCCTTGGAACGGCCCGTTTGAGAACAGCTGCTTACCACCCCCAAACAAACGGCCTCGTCGAACGCTTTCATCGGCACCTCAAAGCGGCATTGACAGCGCACGGGTCCCGAAACAAATGGGTCGAGACACTTCCCCTCACTCTTCTGGGCATCCGATCCGCATACAAAGAAGAGCTGTCGGGGGCCACAGCAGAGCTTGTTTATGGCACCACACTTCGCCTCCCCGGCGACTTTTTCGACGCCACAGCAACCCCAAGCGCTCCTACAGCCAGCGAATATGTGAGCCTGCTTCGCACAGCTTTCCGGAATCTTCGACCGCAGCCGACGCGTCCAAACCCAGCCCGGGCAGCTTACATCATGCCGGACTTGGAAAGAGCATCGCACGTGTTCGTGCGGTACGGGCCTGTGCGTGGTTCACTGCAGCCTCATTACCTCGGACCCTTCCCTGTGCTGGAGCGTCTCCCCTCGAACTTTGTTGTGGACATGAATGGATCGCGTGAGACTATAGCACTCGAGCGGCTGAAGCCAGCGTACAGTGAAAACGCGCTCTCTTCTGTTTCGGCATCTTGCCTCACTGTGCCCCCCTCCCCTCGGTCCCTTTGTCCCTCAGCCCCATCCCGTCCTGCGCTCAGGGTTCACTGGGGCCCGCTTTGACCGCGGCAATGGTAATCGTTCGTCGCAGTGGCCTCCCCACTTGGGGGGGAGCTCTGTAGCGCATCCTCTTACGTCGCGCCCCGAAACCGGCTCCTGCGGCATCGCAAGGAAACAAAATAAAAACTCTCTTGCTAAGCCGCCGCCGTCGGTCCGGCGGCGCAGGGAAGAGGGGACAACTCGAACCGCGCTCCTTGTCTCCTATTTCTCCTCTTTCCCTTTCGCATCGCCCCGCGCGCGTGCTCGCGCTTTTAGGAAACAATAAACAGTTCCTAACCAGATGTTGTAGCTCTCGGTTCCTCCTGCACGCGCTCTACAGGTCTCTCCTTGCAGCTGTTTGTATAGGACCTTGTCGAAGAAGTAGACAAGAAGCTTATATATATATATATATATATATATATATATATATATATATATATATATATATATATATATATATATATATATATATATATATATATATATATATATATATATATATATATTCTTTCGGCGCGGAACTAAGTTCTAGTATCATCACAATCTAATAATAATCACTGTATACGCAGATTTTTGCTGCACGCTTTCGTAGCATCGCTTTTCCTTGCCTTTTGTTGTCGCTGTTCGCACCCCTTCAATTGTTTAGTGACGCATCTTGTCGTGTTCAAGCGCTTTTTCTCTTTCTCTTTTTTTATATGCGTTTGCAGAATTGTATTTTTGTTTGCAGATTTTGTTACGGCTTTCAAATTATTAGTCACGCAATCTGTTTCATGTAAGCCCCTACTCTTCAGATACGTTTACACGCCTTTGCAATGACCTGTTGTTGTCACCGTGCATAAGTCGCCTTACTGCAGTGATTATTGTGTGCTAGTGATAGATCACATGTTAGGGGCCCCTTATACCACGTGTCTACTTAAAAAGAGCGCATTTCTGTATTGTGTGTTCCCTGATGAAGGCCGGTCCCCGGCTGAAACGTCGGATTAATAAAATGTTTTCGCGTCGCACGTCCTCTACTTCGCAAAGCATTGATTCGACTGGATCCAAGGACACTTCCTTCCTCATATATATATATATATATATATATATATATATATATATATATATATATATATATATATATATATATATATATATATATATATATATATATATTGACGCGTGTATACTACATGTGGACGACGACGACGATGGTGTCCGTTAAAGCCCCCCATCGTCAATATATATATATATATATATATATATATATATATATATATATATATATATATATATATATATATATATATATATATATATATATATATTGCATCAGCGACACGTTCGTCATGAACCTGAGGCGAACCTGAGGCTATCTGTCCATATAGTTTGATGAACAAATATTGGGCTTTGCTCGCTAACAGTGCGGAGGGCAATCTAGTGAGCATCGAATACTTGGCTCATTGAATCGTTAAGCAGAACTGTAATGCGAAAAGCGCTTGTTAGTATTAAAGTCTCCTTCCTCGCTGTTTTCATTCGCACTGTTGTACATTGCTGCTGACATGGGTACCTGTTCCGGGAAATTCAGCAGTAAAGACAACAAGCATGTGTACATGCCTGAAGTTCCCTCTAAGTGATTACTCTTTCAACTGCGTGAAGTGGCGTTGCCGCAACAGAGGCAGTGTGTCATCGGCTGATATTCCCGATGAAATTACCTATGCTGATCAGGAAAGCAGCGTACACTAAAGAACGTGTTGAAAGGGTGTCGTTTCGCCTCACAAAAATAGTCCTGATATCTTTTATGCCTCTCGATTGCATTATCGCCGCGCGCCCGGCACTTCCAGATCACGAATGGCATGCACGTTATGAGCGTGAGACAGAATTCTTCATAGGAAAGTGGCGAGCGCCGAGAATTCAATAAAGGAAACGCAAGCCAGAAGCAAAGCAGCCCGTGGAAGATCACTCCGTCGTTGCTATGGCAATGGCTCGTGGCCGCGCTTTGTCGCGTTTCCGCGTCTCCTTGCCTACCGTTTCGCCGTCTGTTCCGCGCACACCGGCCCCGCCGCCGTCGCCGGTGGCCTGCGCCACTCAGCAGAAGGGGGGGGGGGGGGAGGAGAAGGTGCACTTGCTGAAGGCCTTGACAGTTTGAGAAAAACCCCTATGCTCATTATTCTTGTCGGTAAAACACCCCCTCCATCAAACTATTGGGAGGGCAGCTAGAGGGTATGTCCCTGCGGCATACCCCTAGATACAGGCCTGGGCTCTTGACTCCTAGGTGGCCCCGGTTGGTCTACGAAACTTCTTCCGAAGTACCACGGCCCGTACCGTCTGGTCTAGCAAGCCTCGTAATTGATCTAAGCCGTCAAGTCGCTTGAGACTTATTGCAATCAAACAATTTCGAGGCATGAGATTGTGCATATGGACCTGCTAAAGTCTCACTATCACTGTGCATCTGTCCGTAATTAGCCAGGATGGCTCTTTTTCGGAGGGGAAGTAAATGTAATGCAAAAGAGCAGCACTACTTGCAGAAGGAGATAACGCTGCTCCCGTAGAAATAAGGCGACGATTCGACAATACAAGCTTTGCGTTGGTTCTACAACTGCTGGTTATGTTTCTGTGTCAGTGTCTAATAGTAAAGTACTTATTTAAAACGCTTCATTATATTATCAATGGCTGCCCTGATGCTTGCCTTGGTTTCGTTGTGTATTGCCTTCTTATGGTTGAGGTTATCTAAAATCGTGCCCGGTGGTTCCTTTTCTTCGTTATTAAGTAATGGGTTGCGTAGTAATAAATAAGAAAACATGAGGACTTTACTTGCTCCATTTCCAGAAGCGAAACCGAAACTGCAGCAAATATCTCGGGTGCAATGCTCCAGCGAGAAAACAAGCAACTAAATCTTCAGCAGTGTTGCACTAGTAATAACCATTGCTGGAGTTCTATGTGTCAAAACCACAATATGTTTATGAGGCGTGCCGTACACTCTTAATCAAGTCCTGGCTAACGCATGCCCTGTAGGCGGGACGCTTCAAAACTCAGGAAAACTCCCGGCTATAGTAGGGATTCGAAAAGGAGTTAGCCGTGACAAGTGTATATAAAAAACGTGCACCCTTCACCGCCGCCTTATAGACGGCCTGCAGTATTAGTGGCGCGTCGGTTTGGGCCGCGTAAGTGAGAATCCTGGCTACAGCTCATCGTTTGCTCCCGCGTGTTATCACTTCCGACGCATGCGCCGACAGCGTCAGCCGCAAAGGCGAGCTATGCTGCGAGGAGGTATACGCATGGAGCTAACTACGCACCCTCTCTTGCGTGCGTGAGAGAGAATAGGGGCTGCTACGCTCTCCGTTGCACTCCGCTTCTGCTGTTTTTGCGGGAAGGAGGTAAAAACGAGAGTTCGAAGATATTGTGCGATGGGAAGGGGGTTGCGTTTTTGGCGCGAGTGGTTAGTTTTAGCGCATTCTACGAGAGCGGCGGATGTTTAATAGGTTGGTGTGGTTTGTTGAGCGTGCCGCGTGAGCCGGTACTCGGCCGCCATGGAAAAATTCGCCAGGCCTGCGCGGAAAGCGCAGCACAGTCACAGCGAAAGCTCGAAGAGCGGCATTTCTAGAGCCCGTTATAAACTCTCTTGTGGCTACTAATACAACTACACTAGCAACGTACCCACTACGCCACAAACGATAATTTTTGTGAAGTTGGAAGCACCCACCACGACATTACTGGTCATTCTGCGGAGAAGCGAGGTACCGTCTTTAGGGCATTTTGTGCAGTTTCTTGATACGACGACTGATGACGATGAAGAATTATGACTGAGCCTTTTGCAATCGGTTGGAAGCTTTAAATGACCCACTAGTTACGTACTTCGCGTTGTGTGACGCCAGGTCGCTATTTCATTCTCCCACCACACTTTATAACATACGCTAACGTGAGAAAGAGATAGAGAAAGGGAATTAACTTTATTGAGACCCTGAGGAAATGGATCATGGGAGGCTTATAAGGTTCCTTGGCAACCAACAGAAGTGCACTTGCCCGGAACCCACTACGCTATAAATCATAATTTTTGTGAAAGAAGGAAGCAGCCACTACGCAATTTTTCGTCATTCTGCGCAGAACCGTGGTATCTGCTAAACACCTGTAAGGCATTGCGTGCACTTTCTTGATGCTGTGGCTAATGACGAGGAAGAATTATGGCAGACCCCTTTGTAATGGGTTGGAAGCATTCAACAACTTACTCGTTGCGCAATTCGTATTGTGTGACGCTTGGTTACAAAATTCGCGTTGTGTGACGCTTGGTTGTTATTTTACTCTTCTACCACGCTACATTACATGTGTTAATGTGGTTCCTTCGTGACATGAAGCCTGTATGGGGTCTTTTCGCAACGCAGTTTCAAGCACCGGCATAGCTCAGAGGTTGAATGCTGGGCTCCCACGCAGAGGGCCCAGGTTCGAACTCGTTCCATCCTGGATTTTTTTTTCTTATTTCGTTTTTTTTTTCTTATTTCGAGCGATAGTGGTTACGGACACCGGCGGCGGCGGCGGACAACTACGGCGCCAAAAACGGCCGGTGAACTGATCTCATAACAGCTTTCGCTGTAAAATTCTCTTATCTCAATATTAAGGGGGTGTTGCGAGGACATAGCGACATCCCCTTGCACGTGAAATGGCTACACGCAAGCACTTGCAGGATTGCACGACGCTTTCGCGCCATTTCCGTCTCGCTGGTGCGCACAATGCGCACACAGCCCGGCGCATCGTACCCGCCTGGGTGAGTGTTCTTTCTTGCTCGTGCTGTTAGCGTCCACATTGTTGCATGCTTGCGCTGATATATATGAATGACGGTATTGAGCTGCCAGAATATTCTTTTGACGGCTTTTGAAATAACTATACGAGTATACGAGTACTTATCTTTGTTGTAATCGTCATCCGTCTCTATAGTCGCTCACGTGTTGTCGTGCTGGTCGCATTTATTGTGAACTGTCATACAGTTCAGAGGCTTTCGTCGCTCTTGACAGGGGTCACTGAGAAAATCACTTCGTGTTGCCTGATAAGCTGTGTAATTTTAGCTCTCGCATGGCTTCTTATCTTTCGGCTAGCAACTGTCCTCTGCATTTATGGTCAATGATACAATGCGGCAATCAAAGGAAGCATATTTTTGCTAGCAGTTGAATGATGTTAAGCCATCCTTTCATGATAGGTCGTTATACTTCGCATTTACATTTCTTTGATTACCTTTGGGAAGCGGAAAAGTTTTATTGCGATAGCAATTATATGGACAGTCTCGGCTGAATTTTGCCGTCGCCGTCGCCGTCATGCGCCGTATATGCATAAGTATATATATATATATATATAAAAGCCCCAAAGAAAAATAATTCAGAAAAATGCTTCCCAAGCGCGGAATCGAACCAGGGACCTCTTGCTCCGCAGCGAGTGGCGCTAACCGCTACGCCACGAAACGCAGATCCTCCATGTAGCTAACGGCGAGCGTTATATACACACCCTTTACCGCTGGACGGACTCAAGAGACGGCCGGCGCTTATAGGCGTTTCTTCATTAGCAGCGAGATGGCGGTAGGAGCACGACGGGTGCATTTAAAAGTCGGCGAGCTCGCTCGCTTCTTCTTATATTTGCGCAGGGAGAACCTTGCCCTTCCGCTGTCTGCTCGCGCGGTTTTCTGGTGGTGAGGGAAAGAGGGTTGTTTCAAGCTTTCACCGTGGTGTCCGCGCTCATGTTACGGAGCGTACTAAAGTCACTCGAGCAAGGGACGCCGCTAAACGAACAAACAGATGATGAGCGCGAACTATCAAGTGTCACATCTCGACACTTGAAGCACGCTAGTTTCCTTCGCTGCTTCGGCCGCCTTTGCAACAGGAGCGCTGTTCAAACTGAGAGTATCCATTGGCGAGCCTCACTTTGTATAACATTAGTTTCTTGCTATCGCATTCATTGCTTCGCCCTTGCGGCGAAACTGTGACTTTTTTCCGCAATCAAAAAGTAATAAAACTGCGCTTACGAGCACCGAAGACGTTAGTACCGTTCATTGGATCAGGCGCTCATAGATACGACTAGCGGCATCTCTTGTTTTTAGCAGGCAAAATCAGCAATCTGACTTTCTGAATAGCGACAGTCTTTAAAACGCATTTTGCTGCCTAATTTCTAACAAGTTTTAAAGCCAGTCTCATTCATGCTCGTGAATACACTTGCGTATTTACTGTGCCCCTTCAATGATTTCTGTCGTTTCGGGTCACATTTGCCCATTGGTCTTATGCAGTGCCAAGTCAAGTGTGGACAAGTACATCAGTGCATCATGCACCAGCTGTGGTGCCTGTGAAAACTGCTGATCTCGATGAAGGTAAAGTAATGCGTCGTATGTAATTAGACGTTAGCTAGTTGATGGCATTTTTGTTCTCTCATCCATCATTTCATGCGATGCAACAGCGATATACAACCGTGGTTGTATAACAGTATTGTTGTTTTCGTTGGCAGCTTATTATTTATGTTGGATTGCTCATTGTTAATGTTACTATAGAGAAGTGAAGTGCATACAGCAGTCGTAATAAGGGATATAATTGTTGTTCATCCTCGTGACAGTATACACAGAATTTGAATACCTTTGCAGGTGACAAAACCTTCTGACACAAGAGCCAGGCGCAGTTTTATCGAGCAACTGGCAAGGAGCGCACACCTTGCAGGTTTTTTTCCAGCAGCAGCAGCAGCAACACCGGCCGTGGCGTTGTTTACAATGCCGTAACTGAGCACACGATCTTTCTTTTTTTGTTTTTTATTCATTTTTTTGCTTTTCACTCCCATCTAAATATCGCCGCCGCAGCCGAGCAATGACCTCCAGCAGCGAATTAATTTTTAATCATGCATTGGCTGCTACCATTCAAATATTCGCCATGACTGTCATTCACTTGGTATTGAAGAAAATTCGTTTGCAATATTGTGCTGTTGCAATATTGTGCAACCAAGTTTTAAGCCAAGTTTACCTGCCACTTTACTTACTTAACGAATGAATCGTGAGTCTATTGTAAAACTGCTTTCCTTGCACATGATTCTCATCAAATTGAGACTATGCTGTGGTTTTCACTTGCAGCTGACATTCGAAACAGAGCTTCACTTTTAAGAAAAACTGGAAGTTTCATGGAGAAGTTTAACAAGGTCAAAGTCATACTCGGTCAGATGTGCAATGCCCGCATGTATTTCGTGGAGATTGATGAGTATTTCTGAGGAAATCATGCTAAGCTTTATCTCATAGCTGTAGTAAGTTTATGGTTAAAACACTATTAGAAAGCTTCATTAGCAACTTCTGAAAACACTTTCATATTTGTAACTTCTGTGACGCTGTCTACAGAAAATTCGTCAAGGTGTATAACAGATTGAAAACGTCCGTTTACAGTTTTTGTGTGATGGGCGAAAACACCAGGTGATCTAAGAACACAACGTCGCATGTATCCTCTGCTTTTCTTTTTTTTCCCGTCAGGATGACATGACAGCAGCCCGCCCATCGCCTGACCGCAGAATTTGGAGGGAGTACGACAACAAGGCGTTCTACTGCGATCAAGTGCAAGGGAATGTGAAACTTTCGGTTGGCACACTTCTAGAGAAAGCCCTTATTTGGTGCTTGACGATGTACTATATTAAGGACCTCACATATCCAACTGTGTATTCTGAATACTTCGTCTTGTGCCGAGTATAATGAAACCAGTTGTTTCCCAGGTGTTTTAACGGCAGGAAGCTGCTGAAGACACTGACAAGATGAAAGGTATTCGTTAAGCACCACAATATATTTGTCCGAAAAAACATCGGATGGCACGTTTATCGTTTCCTTCAGAGCTGAGCATTGTTTTTAGCGCTGTTTGTATTTTTTTTACAATAAATACTTATTTTTACACGTGGGAAGTACCTGTTTCTCGCATGCTTATACGCGCTAGACACTGCAGGTACTGTTGAACTATGAAGATGGTATGGTCCGTCAAGTCATTCTCAAATGATTCCCCTGAACGGTACATTTATGGGGAACGCGGTGCGTCCATGCTTTAACCATCGCTACTAAAAAAAAAAAAACGATGCGAATTTTTATACGCATGTCTAAACACACTGCATGCTTATAGTTTCCAAGCTCACTGTTAATAGTCAATCTAGGTACCCATCAAGGTGTAAATCAGCGCAAAAACGCTCCTAGGTGATGTAATCGGTTCACGTTAAAAAATTGGCCGCGTATCTGCGTGCTTCGCTGCAAATGTCGTCTCAAGACGATAGAAGAGGCGCTGCGTGAGATATGGACGCCATCTGGCAATATGTCGGGAAACATGAGTGCTGTGTTGCGGACTGGTAGTCCCGGCGCAGCGGCAGGTGAAGACCGGCGGTGACCAACGCGACCGGCGGGGACGCCGGCCAGCCCGAACACGCGGTTAGGCGCGATGCGCCGAAGGAGACGAAACGTCCGCACTCAACGAGTACTCTCCACAAACTCTCTTATTTACACGTCGCCTGGTAAAACAGGAATGCCAGAGCGGCGCACCCTGTCATTCGTACAATGCAATACTGAACCGAAACCGAAACACAACATGAGCTTGTGCAGAGGGCACGGAGGAAGACAAGTTTCAGAGCAGTCGCATTTTCAGCGCAGCTTAAGAAACTAGGGTCTTTAAAATTGCGTATCTATGTATTTTCTATTAAAGGAACACACCACCTAATACTTACCTAATGATGCTGCGCCTCAGGTATGCGTAATATTTACTTTTTGATCGACAACGTTCACAAGTAGGAACAGCCGTACCAGTTCAAGATGGGTGGGCGGTAAGCAAGTGGTTCAACTTTGGCCGGGTGGCCAGGCTAGTGAAAGAAACCCACGTGACCGGTATGGCATATTGAGGCGCCATCCATTGACTGGGATCAGAGTTAAAATCTGCGTTCCGTCTCTTTCCTCCCAACTCTCTTCAGCCCCCTCGCTGGTGGCGCTGGTGGGATCAACTCCCTTTCCTGCGGGAGGCGCGCTTTCCGCCGCCTTGCTGGCGCCGCGGACTTTGAAATCCGTTAGAAAGTTTCGTGTCTGGCGTTGGTAAGGCATGTGTTAGCCGTCGTCGCTCGTCCGTTTCATGGTGCTCGCTCGCTGTGTGCTTGTGCGACGCGATGTTTTATGACTCGCGCTGTTCGTGCATAGTGCTTTGTTGCTCGAATACTTCCAGAACAAGTCCCGGAATATATGTGCCGGCCCCCAAAAGAACGACAGGTGAGCGTGCCCTTTGAGTCGTGGTTTTCATTGTGTCAATTTGAATTCACGTCCATACCGAGTAGCTGCTCTCTGCAGTGGGGCTTCCGTTAATGTTTTCTAAAATGACTGATTTGAAAAGGGCACGATGCTGCGTTTAAATCGTTATACGAACAAGCAGTGGACATGAAGCCCATGCGACGTAACTATAGTTGCAGGTTTACAACTATCACAGAACCGCGTGCTTGACTGTGCTTTGCATTTGTCTCCGGTTAATTACTCGCCATCGCCTATAACCACGTTTGTGAGACATTAGGTAGATGTATGAAAACTTATGCTGCTCTGAGACGAACAAACGAGTTCACTTTTGCACGAGTCGACGGCGCTCTTTATATGATTGAAACTTGTCCTTTTCTTCAGGGTGTATTTCGGAACGCAATACAGCTGATCGGCGTGCCCACAGAAAAGCTGAAGAATTGCAGAATCGGCGCACTTCAAGAAGAGATGTCATGAATTATCCGATATCAGCCGTTCATTTTCTCCGCGTTTATCATCACTAGTTATATGAAAATCAACGTTTTTGGAAATGTAGTCAATAAAGTGCGGCCAATATTAGTTCTGTTATATGTGGAGTTCATTTTGACATCTTTAAAATGATCTTTACATTATTATTCTATTTTTAGGTATTTCAACTGCTTTCATTGTTTTTGCATTCCAGGAATGTTCAATTTTGTTATGATAATTTTGTGCGATATCGTGCGCATATATCAGAAGCTGTTCTGCACTTTTGTCAGTATAAAAATTGTGTTTTTGAATATGTGCCCTAGTGTTATGTTCTGTTTTTTATTCCACTGTTCTTTAAGTTCTTAACTTTGCCGAGAACTTTCGTGTTGTTTAGTGATCATGAACACGTGTGTGTTAATCTCCTGTTTATAACTTCTGTTAATCTCTTGAGCCTATATCGCGCCACATTTGATGAAAATGTTGATTTTCGGAAACGAGGACAATAAAATGAGACCAAAGATATTTTGTGTTGTGAGTGCAATTCATTCTTTTGCGTTCTGGCACATGCTGCACGACTGCAGTGTTTGCAGAATGCCTGATTCCAAATTGCGCACATTCAAAGCGCAACGAACGCGCGGCGCAGTACGCGCAGCGGATGCAAAAAAAAAAAAAAGCGCCTGGCACTATGCACAGCGCAGCACGCGGACGAGGGGGTCATAAAAGAAAGGGAGAGGAAGCCCGCATACGCAAACAAAACAAAAAGAAAAAAACCAGGCGCGCGCGAGGGAGCTAGGAGAGGAGGCGCGGCTGGTGTTAGTGTTGCCATGACGACGCATACCGCGTGCGCCGCCATTCTGCCGTTCGAGTCTCTGAATCCCAACCGCCAGGATATTAACTGAAGGGACGTTTGGCGCTGCCAGCGCTGACGTCATGAATTAAGGCGTCCTATGGGAGGTATACGGAGTAACCTCCCCCTGGGGTGGCTGAATCGAGTGACGTGCCGACAAACAGAAAGACAGACCAAAATTTCTGCGTTTAAGTTCCCCAAGAAAGACTATCGTCTTTAAAAATCCACGTGGTTAAAATTAGGCAGTATTAGCATACGCTACCCAGAGCTTCGTGTGCACAATTTCTTGTATTTGTTGCCACTGCGCATCTGTCAAAGACTAGACACTTGTGTACGCACGTTACTTTCCGAATACAGTATAGCGTACGTGCCCAGCCATCGCAACGTCTGCGCACACAATTCTAAAACTCTGTTAGCCAACAATCAACCACTACACGGCGTGCCACTTGACGTCAAGGGAGTCCGCATTACGGATACCGCAACCTGACTGCTTTCTTCGTTCTTGTTCATGCCACAAACACAGAAAAATAGTAATGAAGACACTGGATAGGATCGATGGGGGATTAGTGAAGAGACCTTCGTCCTCAAGTGGACATAAAATAGGCTAGTAATGATGAAAAACAAAATGCTTCATTGGACAAATGCTCGAATTGTTTGCCGTGAAATGTATATATCTAATTTAATTCTCTGCTATTAGTAACCGCATGCTGTCGAAATCAAATGCAGGCAGTAGAGCTTCCACGAGGTGTTCTAAATTTCGCAATACCATTCACTCTTTTCTCCTAAATCCGCGGTAGGAAATGTCTAAGTCTGGAAAACAATATTTGCATAATTAAATTACCATCCTCTGGAACGTACATACGTGCCAGCGCGAAGTGCGCACGCCTGTGGGTGTACCTCGTAATAACATCGCCGCATTGGCTAAAAAAGTTCAGAATTCGTTAAACACCCTCATGTTCGACAAATGGCCACTCTACGTTAACTTTCTTACGATAATATGTCATAATTTAGCAGTTTCAGTTCCTCGCAACGACTGCCACACTGGGGTGGCACTTCTCCGGATCTTTAAATAAAGTTCTTCGTACCGTACTGCCACACTGAGGCGCAACCGCTTTGTATGTGCGCATTAAAAAAATCCGCGCAAACTCTGCAACACTAGAACCTATTACTCGATGGTGTCAAATTCATTTTCCATTAATGCACCACTCTACTATGTTCTGGATTTCTGCTGTACGCAACGCCTCTCAGTAATCCGCACATAAAAAATTAAGTGCGTGTATACGTAAAACATTCCAAAAGGCTATCCTATGCACTCTAGCACAACAAACATTCCCCAGTCGCGTGCGCATGCAAATGCAGCTGTGTGGATGTAGTTCGTAAATGTTTGCGTGTTCAGCCGTATTAATCACGGCGAGATTTGACAAACATTTATCAAAAGGTGAGACTTGTACACAGTTAGGCACTGCATGCCCATTAAAGTGCCGTTCGCACCAATACTATACTTAGTACATTGCATGGACTCGGGCTTCCAGAAAATGTTTCAGTAAACTTATGTGAAAAATATAGCATCATCCAGTGTGATTTTAGCGCGATTTCAGCTTTGAGACGAGTATGAGATGATTTAAATAGCGCGGCGGGATCGCTATATCAGCGTGAATCTAGAAGTTCTCAAAAATATAGCCACTGATGGAGACGTAACAGAACGCCACAAATATTTCTGCGATAAGTGCTGCCGGATATAAGATCCAGTCCATGTTAGCATCATATTCCTGCCTGCGCACTGCGCGCTTGAGAACGGCAAACGGCGAGCCGCGTCTCCAACGTGCAAAGCCCAATTCACGAGTCACGTACGTCGCGCGAGTGGCGTCTAACATAAACGGCATCTCCTTCGGGGCGCAGTCCACCGAGCGACCGCGTAGCCGCATGCATTCAGCGCCAGCTCCTCGCTTCCATGGTCGACGCAAGTATCGGCCACATTTTTCATTGAAGCTAAAATGATGTCTGCTGGTATATAGTGTCATTCATTTGAGGGGAAGCGACGTGCACTATCCAACGTTTAGAGCCAAGAGGAGTTCCTTTACAAGTGAAGTTATCTGCAGTGCGTGCACGGCGTACCGCACCTGCTCGGGCGTGTTCGCATATTGTATATATGGCTGACAATACCACGATTATCAGCGCATGTTCATCTCAGTGTGTAATTATTGCGGGGAGAGGGTCGAGCCAAGGACGGTAACAGGTAAAACATCCTGGCATGTGAGCGTGAGCGGTTTGTTCTGAAGCACGGTCGACTACGGCTTCGAAATAAACTGAATAGGCTTAGTGACGATATCGGCTACCGGCCTGGTAACCATCGGCGGTGAAGCGGCCAGCGACGTTACTGAGAACACGGTGATTCTCCATCGGTAATCGGCTACGTCGGTGTGCGGTTGCCGTAGATGGATTCCGAACACACGTTCCACAGCAAGCGAATCTTGACGTTGAAAACTCGTTCAGTCCACGAAAGGCAACAGGCTGACGGCCAACATGAATAGAATTCGGATATTATGCACGCCAAAATTCTTTAAATGTCACTGAGGCGCCAGTGCCAAATGTATGCGGAACAGTTTTATCTTCTTTACCAAGCACGCAAATTCGCTTGAAGCATGCTCCCAGCAATAACTTGAGTGACGCCGTATATAGTTTCACGAATGTCATTTAAAAAAATGTCTCCTTACCGTATCAGTGAACGCTACATGCACAATAACGACCTCCACTGCACTAATACGCCAGAGCGTGTAGCGACACATTGGTGCATATAAACCCCCGTACTTTTATCACTGTGGCCGCGGCGCGATGTGGTGTAGTGGTTAGCGTACGCGCTTGCTGGTCGAGTGTTCGCGAGTTCGAATCCGCGTGTGTTTATTGTGAATTTTTCTGTGGTTTACTTCCGATTGTAATATGTGTGTATGGATTATGTATGTCATAAAACATTAACTGTAGAAACAGCGCTAAAACACGGGACGAACGAGGAAAGTCCTCGTTCGTCCCGTGTTTTAGCGCTGTTTCTACAGTTAATCATGAACCAACCAGCCCAAATGCGTACCTTATTGCAGTTCATAAAACATGTGTGTAAGTCTCCAAATTAGAGGTGTGCACGGGCTCCGGGTAGCCCGAGCCGGCCCGCGGGCCGGGCTCGGGCGGGCCGACGTATTTTCACCTCGGGCCCGGGCCGGGCTCGAGCTACTCGGAGTTTTATCGGGCCGGGCTCGGGCTCGGCGCAAAGCCCGACTCAAGCCCGAAATATAGAGAATGAGCGGGAATTGTTTTCCAGCACGCATACAGCGCCTTTTCCGCGACCGCCCTTTACCGCTTTCCCTTTCCATTCGCTACTTTAAACAAAAGGGTAGCAGGTAAAGCACTGCCTCTGTTGCACTCCGACAAACAGAGAAGTAACACCACCTGAGCTAGTGACGGCGCCACGCGACTGTTCCGCGTTAGATTTAAGGCCAAATCCCATATGAGTGAAAATGCACGCGACAGCGACGAGCGACCCGACGTAGATCGCCTTCGTGCAAGCTGACGCTTGCATGGGCATACCCCATACACGTGACGGCTTTGGCGAGCGAACCAGGCCCCGGAAAGTCGCAAGTTCCAGCGATCGCCGCAGAGGGCGAAAAAATCGGCCGCGGCGAGTTCCAGCTTCAAACACAGGGAGTGGATCTACTAACCTCTGCGTTAGGATAACATGGCGACGTTGTGGTGGCCGCCATTCGCGCTATTTGACTTTTTATGTAGGGGCGCCCTCGTCGGGCCCAAACTTCAAATTAAAATATTCTTGAAATAAGGAAGTTTAGTTGTTTGCTTACTGTTACACTTCAATAAACAAATTGCTGTTTATACGAAGTGGCCTTGCCTTGGCAGTTACCACGTCATCAATCTTTTGTAATAGTTTTTGCTCCAACAGACTCGTAGTTGTCAGCAGCCTATCGGCATCATTATCTTCATTTCAAAATATACGGCGGCAGATGCAACGTAACGGCAGGTAACGGTTCACGGTGCATTCGGATGGGTCTCGCGCTCTTTCTTTTCGCTGTAAAAGTTTCCAGCCACTGCCGGCCGAGACACTCGCTTTCGTTCTGTTTCTTTTGACTCGTTGAAATGCTTTCGCGAAACGCATTCAGCAGACTTCGGGAGAACGAAGGGACCGTTGAAGCGTTCACCGGATGAACACTCGTTTCAAGCCCGGGAATATACGAACCGGTGAGTATAAAAACCCACTGTTTCAGCTTTTTACCAATGACCGTGTGGGTATCACACGGAGGCGACGCACTGCAATATTAATATTTTCAACGTGTCAAACTCTGTCGATGAGAAAACGTGCGATCCTTGCGGCGTGGCTTCAAGTGGGAGCAAGTTGCTGAGTTTATCGTTCGGTTCACATCAACCAGGCCGCTGCAATAAAGGAAGGCAACTGCATCACCAACGTCTCGCATGTATCTTCGTAACTAGCCCGCATATCAGTGCAAAAAAGATACGAGTTATATTTTGCCGCAGTCGCATTTGAGAAGCCAGGTTTAGAGGTCTCATTTCTCCTGTTGTCAGTTTAGGTTATTTTACAGCGAAAGCTGTTATGAGATCATTTCACCGGCCGTTTTTGGTGCCGTAGTTGTCCGCCGCCGCCGCCGCCGCCGGTGTCCGTAACCAGTATCGCTCGAAATAGGAAAAAAAACTAAATAAGAAAAAAATTCCAGGATGGAACGAGGTTCGAACCTGGGCCCTCTGCGTGGGAGCCCAGTATTCAACCTCTGAGCCATGCCGGTGCTTGAAACTGCTTTGCAAAAAGGTCCTATACAGGCTTCATGTCGGGAAGGAACCACATTAGCATATGCAATATAGCGTGGTAAAAGAGTAGAATAAGCACCAAGCGTCGCACAACGCGAATTCTGTAACCAGGCGTCACACAATGCGAATTGCGCAACGAGTAGGTTGTTGAATGCTTCCAACCCATTACAAAGAGCTCTGCCATAATTCTTCATCGTCATCACGCACAGCATCAACAAAGTGCGCATAATGCCTTACATGCGTTTAGCAGGTACCACGGCTGTCTCTAGAATGACGAAAAATGGCACAGTGCCTACTGCCCTACTTCTCAAAAATTACAATGATTTATAGCGTAGTGGGTTCCTCGCAAGTGCACTTCTATTGGTTGCCAAGGAAGCCCATAAGGCTCCCATGATCCATTTCCTCAGGGTCTCAATAAAGTCAATTCTCTCTCTCTCTCGCTCTACGTTTCTCCGGTTAAAGTGTGTTATAAAGCGTGGTGGGACAGTTAAATAACGACCAGGCGTCACACAATATGCATTACGTAACTAGTGGGTCGTTTAAAGCTTCCAACCCATTACAAAGGGCGCAACCATGATTATTCATCGTCATCAACCGCCGCATCAACAAACTGCACATAATCGCTTACATATGGTACCTCGCTTCTCCGCAGAACAACGAATAATGTCGTGCTGGGTGCTTCCCAACTTCCCAAAAATTACGCTTTGTGGCGTAGTGGGTACGTTGCTAATGTACCTGTATTAGTAGCCACAGGAGAGTTTATAACGGGCTCTAGAAATGCCGCTCTTCCAGCTTTCGCTGTGACTGTGCTGCGCTTTCCGCGCAGGCCTGGCGTTTTTTACTACACATTTAGTGCAACGAAAGCTTCACATAATTGTGAGTGCACATTCACTTTATTGTGATAAAGAAACCGGCACTATAATAAGAATTTTTTTTTTTCTGCCATAGCCTCCTGGTCTGACAAAGAAACAGCTGTGTGCAATGAGCAAGGCACCTGTTACATGACACGCCTGTAAAGAAGCTAGCCCGAGTGAAACAACATGCATTATAAGGTACGTTTACATATATGTATAACAAACCGCTGTTTTTGTTCACTATGTTTATGTTTATTTTTGCAAAGTTTAATATGCACTGATAATGCTTATCAATATCTGGTGATGTCATTGTTTTCCAGGATTGCCGGGCAACGACAGGATGACTACCCCCGAATGTCCACTCTGCAAGTGCGGCGAAACATGTGAACGTCTGCTACAACAGGTCATCTTGAACCTCACGCTTGCAATGCTGTATTTGTGAATGGTTTACCAGGCATCTCATGGAGGTGTGCCTACAATCGTCCACAAGTATTAGCTGTCTACTGTGTCATGCAATCTACACCGCAATAGCGTTCAAACTGAGCACTAGCTCCGTGCATTAGTTACGTTACCTGGCACTGCTGAGCTCAACGACGCAGGTTTTATACCCAGCCACGGTGGTCACATTTCATTGGGGGCGAAATGCAAAGACACTCGTGTGCTTAGATCTGCGTCTGAAGTTCAGGGAAAGACGGAAGCTTGAAGAGACGAAGAATTTGTTAACAAGAGGTGTCGCTGGAGCAAATGTTTCGACAAGCAGTCTTGTCTTCTTCAAGGCTACAACTGCGTTTGTTTAACTCCAGTCAGTTAGAATCAATCTAGAGTTGCGCACCACTGTATGACTCATAATCATATCATGCTTTGCATGTGAATCATCAGAAATTATAAATTTAAGGGTAAATATATAGAAGTCTGTCTGGCTGGGCAAGATTATAAGAATAAAAACGCTCTCCAGCCACATTTAATCATTAGTCTTCTTAATTTAAAAAAAAAACTAAGAGACCAAACGGGTCTCGAAACGTAGGGTCAGTTTTTTTTAAATTATAAATCACATTACAAAACGAACATCACAACAGTGAGGGGAATTAACAGTCTTTCCAACATCTAATATCTAGGGTTCAACGTCCCAAAATCACGATACGCCGTAGTGGAGGGCTCCGCAAATTTCGACCACCTGGGGTTCTTTGACGTGCACCTAAACCTAAGTACACGGGCCTCAAACATTTTCGCCTCCATCGAAAATACAGCTGCCGCGCAACGTAAATGCAACGTTTAGTTGTGCCTTATGAGACAGTTTACACACTATGCTCAAAACTGTTTTGCCTTAATTAACTGTGTTTAGATCATAGAAGTTTACAAAAAGATACGACAAAGCTTTACAAGGCTGTGCTCAATTACATTAGCCTTTGCACATATGTTCAATGGGCTCCTTCAAATTATTTACAGCTAACAAACAAATTATAAGTGTGACGAGCACTTCTTTCAGCACAGCTTCACCAAGCACGTTTACGTTGTCGTGATGAGTGAGATTGTGTTCAGTGAGTATGGTAGTGTTTTCTTTTTTGCATAGCAGAGAAACGTGCCAAATTTGTTTGAACACACCTACTTCTGCTGTCACGAAAAAAAACCTAGGAAATCGAAGAGGTAATTTAAAACATACATGAACTTCGACTTATCCACAGCCACACTACAAGATTTTACGTATTGTCAAAGGGGTCGCGACGTCGACGAAAGCAGCAGTCGGTGTGTCCAAGATGAAACTTTTTATTCGGCCGAACTTGTGGCCGGGAAACGAAAAGTCAAACTACAGCAATACACACTGCACACTGATAGCGGCGAACAGGCGTCAGCCGTCGATAAACTGATCTGTGGCAAGGCGCGTTGGCATTTATGCATTTATACCTGCAGCATCGAACATTCGAGCATTATCACTGGTGGCTGCGTTAGTTCGACAATAAACTGAGCTGTTTGCAGTTGCACGCTCCAGCCTAACAGAAGATCCTAAAATAATCTGGAATGTTCCCAGACATTTTGGCACGGTTTGCGCAATGCAGTAACTACACGTGCAATTGGCCAATAACATAAAACATAGAAAGAAAGGTGCGCATGTGGCAGTATTTCAAGCCGGAGCTTCTAAAAGTAGCAGGGAGAATACATACTTGTGCTCCCAAGCCCAAATATATTGAAAAAGTAAATAACACAATAACAAGTATGCAATATATATATGACCTTTATTTATCCAGCATTGGAACAGGTTCACATCGTGCCCCACAGTTTGATTTCGTGAGTGTTTGCTTGCAACAGAGTGCTCAAGTTCTATCGACATGTCTATGTGATACAGAGATTGTGCTTACGGCTGAGCAGTTGTTTAGTGTTCTGTGCGAACACCAACGAAGATGTACACTGCATGCCTAAAGCTTATTTTCTTAGAATTGTGCTTCTAGACTCTGTAAGCACTCGCCTTATATCTCTGTTTCTTTAGCATTCATCTACGCTGCATACTCAGCAGTCCGATTACTACTAGCGCCAAGAAATTCTAGCTGTAGAAACTGTGTAACTGAACTATATCGAGGAACAAAACGAGCCTGAAATATTTTCTTCCACCTATTACCTGAATACGTACTACCTATGGTATGGCTTCACGGCCGAGAAATTCGTGCCTGCCCTGTAGACACAACGCGATATTCCTTATTTGTAAAGCATTCAAGGTGACATCGCAGAGCGAGAAAGATGCAGAACTGTGCGCATCCGCGATTGTTTGCGTAAAAGATTAATCAAAACTACATTGCTCTCACTGCGCCAACTATCTGTCGGCGTAGCGCACGTTTCGTTTCCGACTCCACACCATGTACTCAAAGATCAACACAACCTGGCAAGCGCCGCATAACTAAAGGAAGGATAAGACCCTTGTCCTAAAGCTATGCTGTTAAAACTCGGACGCTGCTACACAACGAGAGCAACGTTCTTTCAGCGATCTCGGTGTTCAGTTATATGCACATATTTGTCAGCTTTCAGACTGATTACACACGTACGAGTTGAAAGCTTTCGACGTGTATGAGTGACTTGTTTTGCTTGGACCTGACTGTATACATTGCTTGTACCAGCTTGGGAACTCACAATAAACGATGCAAACCTTACTTGATTGACGTTGTTTTTGCCAGTCGAGGCCAGTTTGGTCACCTGGCGATAAATATTACACACGCGAGCAGCGATTTAGCAACGACAAAGAACAAAATACCATAGGGAGCAAAAATCGCAGTAGCGCGACCAGGGCAAACCAACCGCAAAAACGCGTTTGTCTAATGATGATGATAGTACTTGCAGCGCCATCTCGCCTCGCTCTATTACAGTTCAGTACGCCGCCGCTACCCTTATTTCCGTACTACAGTCAAATGTACAGTTTCCGTTCTCTAAAGTGGTAGATATTCTCTGAGCGAACTGCATTGTTGCTGGCATGAGGCCGTCTACTTGTATAGCAAAAGTGCCGCGAACCGTCTCTACTAGAGACTGTTCGTCGTGTGTCGTTTGATGATATTTGATATGCTCAATAAAATGCTAAATTACCGGAAAACGATGTTTTGTTTTCGCAGCGAACCTTCAAAAAGCCGGGCCGGGCCGGGCCGGGCCCGGGATCGTGTTTTCGTACGTCGGGCCGGGCCGGGCGGGCTCCCAGCCCTTTGCCGTCGGGCTCGGGCGGGCCTTCGACAATGTCAGCGGGCCCGGGCCGGGCTCGGGCTCGGAAAAACGGCCCGTGCACAGCTCTACTCCAAATACCCCGAATACAGCTTAAAAGGTGACCTAAAATCAATTTTTTTTTCGCCGCTTCGTACACCGCCTATCCGCCTCGTGCATCGGTATGGTGGCGCCACCGCTCGGCTCAGGCGGTTGTGCCCTCTCACAAACCCCCATAGGATCCCATGCATTTTCAATGAAGTTTGCGATTCCGTTGCGCAAAAAACGCCAGGCCTGCGCTAAAACCGCAGCACAGTCACAGCGAAAGCTGGAAGAGCGGCGTTTCTAGAGCCCGTTAAGCTCTCTTGGGGCTACAATACAAGTACACTAGAAAGGTACTCACTACGCCATAAATCACAATTTTTGTGAAGTTTGTAAGCACCTACTAAGCCATTATTCTTCATTCTGCGGAGAAGTGAGGCACCAGCTACACGTCTGTAAGGCATTATGTGCACTTTGTTCACGCGACGACTGATGACGATGAAGAATTATGGCTCAGCCCTTGTAATGGGTTGAAATCTTTAAACGGCCCACCAGGTATGTAATTTGCATTGGGTGACGCCCGGTCGCTATTTCCCTCTCCCGTCATGCTGTATAACATACGTTGACGTGGGAAAGAGACGGGGGGGGGGGAGCGAAGAACTTTACTGAGACCCCGAGGAAATGGATCATACGCTTATGGGCTTCCTTGGCAACCAATACAAGTGCCCTTGCGAGGAACCCACTACGCGATAAATCATTGTAATTTTACTGAGACCCAGAGGAAGTGTATCATGCGCTTATGGGCTTCCTTGGCAACCAATCCAAGTGCACTTGCCAGTAACCCACTACGCTATAAATAATTGTAATTTTTGAGAAGTAGGCCAGCAGGCACTCTGCCATTTTTTTCATTCTACGGAGAGCGTTGGTACCTGCTAAACCCATGTAAGGCATTATGCGCACTTTGTTGATGCTGTGCCTGATGATGAAGAATTATGGCAGGGTCCTTTGTAATGGGTTGGAAGCATTCAACAACCTGCTCGTTGCGCAATTCGCATTGTGTGACGCCTGGTTACAGAATTCGCGTTGTGCTACGCTTGGTGCTTATTTTACTCTTCTACCACGCTATATTGCATATGCTAATGTGGTTCCTTCCCGACATGAAGCCTGTATAGGACCTTTTAGCAAAGCCGTTTCAAGCACCGGCATGGCTCAGAGGTTGAATACTGGGCTCCCACGCATAGGACCCAGGTTCGAACCTCGTTCCATCCTGGAATTTTTTTCTTATTTAGTTTTTTTTTCGTATTTCGAGCGATACTGGTTACGGACACCGGCGGCGGCGGCGGCGGACAACTACGGCGCCAAAAACGGCCGGTGAAATGATCTCATAACAGCTTTCGCTGTAAAACAAACTAGCGCCATCTCTCGACAATACGCCACACCGACGACGCAACACGTCCTCTTGCTTCCACCGACTGGCCATGCTCCAAGCTAACTCCTCTCTCCACTTTCTTTTATTTCTTTCGGTGGCCGTGAGAGCGCGCGCTCTGCACTGTGGAGTAGCGCACCCGACAAGACCGGCTGGGCTCGTCGCTTTCGTCGCGTCTTCCTTGAACGTTGGAACGTTAATATTGTGTTAAGGCGGTGGCCACACGTCGGGCGATGAGCCCTGATTTCGTTCAGCTGCCATCTCATCAACAGCAATGTTTCAGACGCCTCAGCTGTGTACTTTTGTCCGTTGGTTGCTGGACAAGATGGCCTCCTGCAAGACCGCGTTTTTCCAAGTCAGCTGTGTGTGTAGTTATCGGCGTCGTAGCAGTTTGATGACGCGAGGACGTCAACTGGTGCTACATCGTGGGAACCGTTAAAGTGGCTGCAAGCTTGACGACATTGTGCCAGAATGTCCTAGCGTACTGTACGCGCACGATTGTGCTACACTTAAAATACCGCGCTTGGCCTCGCGCGTCAACCTGGTACGCCTGTGTGCAACAAGTGTGTTGTTATCGTTGTTGCGTCGATTAATATTGAATTGCAATTGGAATACCGTTTTTGCAAAGGTGAGTGAAGCTGTAAGTAGTTGCCCTTCTCTATGCTCGCTACTCCTCGAACATTACTTGCAGAATCGCATTTTATGTTTTGTTGCACGTACCAAAGGAGAATCTAGCATACGAGATACATTACACCCGTGCGCATTTCCTGTATAAATCTGAGTAATGCCACGCGTGCGCATTTCCTATATACGTCTGAGTAATGCCATGCTCAATTTAAAGCGCATGTGTTAGAGGATTGTGGCTTCAATGGTGAAAGTGATTAGATATTCCGAAATATGTGATTGCAATGCAGTTAGAACTTTCTCATACGTTAACGCGGTCTGTGAACAAAAAAAAAAAAACGCTGTGTGAATGTTTGTTGGTCATTTGCTAAAGTACTTTCACGCATTATTATGCAGCTGTGTGACGGCTGTTAAACGTTGAGCAAGTTAGATTTTGGTTTTTTTGGCCTCGTTGACTGCTACGAGTGTTGGGAGAAGATAAAAACGCGTGTCTTATGTGCGTTTCTTCAGCAGGCATACAGCCGTAATAGTCATTGTTGTTGTACTGTTTGGGGTGTTCAATAAAACAAGAATGCTGTTTTGTACTGCAACAGTTTTTATTTCATCTGTGTTAACAGATCACGCAAACAACTTGGACACATGCACGTAAGAAACGTACGCAGTTCATCGCGCGCACGCATAAAAAGCGGGCCTGTCATTTTAAAACAAATAATATAGAGCAATCGACGTAACAGACGGCATGGTTGTCTAGTGGAGCAGCGTCGGCAGTACAAATATCAAACCAGAATGAAAAATGGATAGAAAAACGGCGAGTAACGGGCGCTTTGCCCACGGCTTCTTGAACCGCGCGTATCCACCTTTCGCCACCGTTCGCCGTTGGTGGCGCCACCAGTACAACTGAAAGCAGCAGCGCACGAGGCGGATAGCTAGGACGCGCCGCAGCTGGGACGCACCGTAGGTAGGACTCCCCGTAGCCAGGACACCTGGTCACGTGGAACGAGATGTCTATAGGCGGCCTTCAACTAGCCGGGATTCGAGACGAAAAATCTCCGGCCTATATTGAGTCCCGCCTATGAGATGAGCCGCTGAGAAAGCTGCTACGCCGAGGGACGGCTACGGGCGGCGCCGCCTACAGGTTGTGCCGGCTAAACAAACAGTCTATAGGCGTCTTCTGTCCGTCTCAGTCGCGCAATTCAAATATTCTCGGGTGGCAGCTGTTGTTATGATCGTTTTTCTTTTTTATTTTTTCAAACTCTGCGATTACGCCTCACTTTAGACGCCGACGAACGCTACACGAAAGATGACAGACGCCGTGCCGACACCGTCCGAATATGGCGGAGTGCTGCAACGTACAAAATGCGTAAAAAGTAATGCATCTTCGAGGTACTTACTGGTGAAATATCTTTCCTGACGACTTTTCCGATCGATTCGTACAGTTTACTGCACTACAAACAGGTATTTCTTTAAAAAAGAAGAGAAAAGCTCTCTTCCGGGACAAAAACGGCGGCTTCCGGTGGCTTCACGCCCGCGTGCTCGATGCGCCATCCAGCTCCTCCTAGTGGAGAACAGTGGGTTTGACCACGGCCGGTCTAGAGGCGCGCGCTCGCTCCTTCCCTTACGGCCTGAGCAGCCGCCGGGAGTACAATGGAACTTTTTCTATACAGTCACGACGGCGCGCTCCGCGTGAGGGCGTCGTGAGCCAACCGCCCAACGCGCGTTTCGCCGCATGCGCTTCGTGTTGTAAACCAGCTGTGCCCGGCCAATTTCTCGTGCTAATTACTTCTTTCGGTTGTAGCAAGCGGTGAAGGAAGTACAGGTGCGTGTGGGGACAGTCTGCCTTTCTCGGCACTCGGCAATAGAAGACGCAGACGCAGCGCTACTAGCAACAACAATATTTTTTAAGACCCGACCACCTTATATTCGATGGAGGCGAAAATGCCTGAGGCCCGTGTGCTTAGATTTAGGTGCACGTTAGAGAACCCCAGCTGCCACAGCAGTGCATCTTTGGTGGGCCACGCATATTTACAACGTCACAGAGGGGATTACCCATCTAACCTGGAAAATATGAATGTAATGCGTGCAGTGCAAGTATTCTCGCTCCAAGTCATTGGCGCACTGGAACATATGCGAAACTTTAGGGGCAACTCCTGTATTGTTCTATTCAAGGATGCAGCATCTACAATCAACTTCATGAAAGCCATAAAGAGATCGTTCGACATTCACAACACTACGTACAGTGGAAAGGACTGCAAACTTCCCATCTTAAAGCAGGACGATAGCCGATTGCTGTGGCTGGAAAATGAATTTTCAGGCTACATTAAGCGCATTCAGGATGCTTCTGTCGCCGCTGGCGTTGGAAACTTTACAGACGAGACGTACACTGCCCTGCTTTTCACCACAAAGTCCACAGTGGAGACAGTCCAATTTCTTCTGAGAAAATGAGTAAACTATGTGCTCACGAAGAAATTTAACAGTGATCCTATAGAGGCATTAATTGGAAAATTGAAGGCAATGTGCGGGGGCAGTGACGCGCTAGACGCAAGAGCCGTCACAGCTGCTTTGACCCACATTGTCAAGGAAAAGGCGCTACCTTCAAAAGACATGGGCATTCGCGACGAACACATTGAAGAAGCGGCGGTGTCTATTTCGGAAGATGTTATTGAGGAACTTGAAGCTCTGCGAGAACCTCCTCGCAAACCACCGAACTCTGTTGCCTATTCAGGCTTGGTGTATGTAGGTGGTTACATTGCCAAACTCATCACTGATGTCGGTTGCGAAACATGCGCCATGCTAGTGACGACAAAGAAAACGAGCAGTCCTTTGTATCAGATTCTCCGTCAGCAAGAAGCCTATGATCTACACTACCCAAAGCCGGAGTTACTATCAATGCTGGACACAATTGTGACGTTCTTCGAGAAAGCAGTCAAATATCTTCCTCGAACGAAAATCCTCGAGACTCTGCAATTGACTGTTGAGCCATACCTTGAAGATTCACCACTTCTGGACTGTCCGGAAGGTGTGGACAAGAGTCACGCGAGAGTGCTGGCTCATATTATTTCTGAGAAGTTTATCCGGATTCTTCTTATTAACTACACAAAAAAGTTAACAGATCAGAATGACAGGCCTTCCGGTTTTATTCACAAGCCCTCGCGGAAGCATATCAGGCTGTGACAGACTTGACTCCTTTAAACTGTGATCGTCACTACAGTGTTTTACCAGCAGTGATTTTTTTTTTCAGTTCTCCATGCGCATATTGTTGTAGTACCAAGGAAAACAATGTTTTCCATTGAAAGGATTCTCTGAAAGTTTTTTATGTTTCCTCTTCGTCTGCAGCGTGGCCGTCCCCATTATGCAGTGACTTTCACTTTTTTGAAGTCAACAAAAAAATGTGCAATTTTGTTATTTTCAAGTGCAGCGACGGCCGGCACATACATTTTAAATAAACATTTCCTAAACCATGATTAAACCGTTTCCTCAACCAAATGCAATGTTCATCTTCTTACTTATTCTCGAAGTTACAGAAACCTAAAAAAAAACAAGGCTGTGTTATAACCGCGTCGATGCTTTTCCGAGCAACAGAAGCGGGCTTATGAGCGGCCTGCGCCACCACTTCTGTAAAGCGGAATTTACCAGAGTCATCATATATACTTGCTACCATGTTTTTATCGCATTGGTATCATGAATACCATATAGAGTAACTTCAGAAAGCGCCACGGTAAGTCGGAAGCCGAGCACTCCCTGCGCGCGCTAGCCTCCGCAACGGCCGGGAGTGAGTTAGGGAGCAGTTGGCTCGGAGCGCCCCCACGAAATTGCGGCCATAGGTAGCAACAGCCCCCCGTGCGCAGGCCGTAAAGGAAGGAGCGAGCGCGCGCCTCCAGACCGGCCGTGGTTTGACCAGCAAGGACGGTTATCAACGCTCGACGCTGTCCGCGAAGCAGTGTTCGAGAAGCTTCGCGATTGTAGTAGATCGTTTTGGTAAGAATGCGCGCCGCACGCAAATATTCCAGCTCTGTCGAGAGATAACGCCGCCACCAGCGATATCGCTGGAAAGTTCGATAGCGCCTGTATAAAACCCGACGCGCTTGACCGCTTGTCAGTTGATCGGCGGTCGACGCTCTGTTCGCCGCTATCAGTGTATTGCTGTAGTTTGACTTTCAGTTTCCCAGCCACAAGTTCAACCAAATAAAGAGTTTTATCTCGGACCTGCTGACTGCTGCCTTCGTCGACGTCACGACCCTTTGACAATATTTGAGCTGTCTACATTGCGCTTAACTTCCAAGCATAGGAGTTTCTACGCGAATGAAGGTTTTCAGCGTAATTTTTGAAACTACCACCACAATTTTAGCCGCTGCCGTCTTATCTAGACCAAGAACAACCCAACACGTTTGTAAAAGCCTTTATAGTGTACAAAGAAGCGTACTTACTCGAGATGGAGAAACTTTCTAGAAAAACAGTACTCATGTTGTGTACAATTTATTGAAAAAAACTTTCTCGAAAAAACATCACCAATGCTTTGCAATGTTTACAAGACACGTTTTCGCGACGGTTAAAGGAATACTGACCCAAAATCGGAAAAATTTACGAGAACTCGGTGAATGAAATCTCAGTGTGCGATTACATCGAATAGATTTCGTCTCTGAGCAATTTTTTCAGCGGATAGTTGTATTTTCGGTGTCTCATATTTCTACGTCGCATCCTTTACGGTGCCTTAAACAATTCAAACAGATCGGCCGTGATGTGAGCACCGAGCAGTTATTCGAGGGTATACTCTGTCGCTAGAAGAGTCGTCAGTATTCAACGTCAGCTTTTCAACTTCACCGAGCAGATGTTCCATGCCCGCAGCACTTCTTACACTGTACGACAGCCGTTTGCGCTTCGTGCTGTAGCTGTTCACTACGCAGTTAAACTGCTCGTCAACTACAATTATCTTTTGCACAAGTAAGTCTCCGTTCCCGAAGCAAAGTGTGGGATTGGACTAGTTGGTATTCCATTATTAAACTGCTCAGCGCAAAAAAATTGACACGGTACACATAGAAAAGACGAGGACCAGCGCTGGTCCTCGTCTTTTCTATGTGTACCGTGTCAAAATTTTGCGCTGAGCAGCCCGTTCCCGAGCCGGCTAGTGTAAAATATTCCACACATCTTGTTCGATACCTCGTCGTAAAATCTCTCGAAAATCCACTGCTTTAAAGGCATAGCGACAGCTGACAACTAATCGAATGTCAGTGTGATGCAACTCTCAGTCTCGGTAGCGTATATAGGTAATCGCCTACCTTTCGTTTTGCTGTTCTATTTCTGGCCGCTCCTCCAAACTGGGCACTGGGCTTTCGCAGGACGCCGTGCGTTTTGGGGAGGATTTGCGCCTAAACCCTGAACATTTTGGCTTTGAAATGTGGGGTGGAAGTGCTGGGAACAAGCGCGGCACGGCACCGGATCAAAACTTCTTGTCGCGCAAGGACACGACGATAGTGCTTTACAACGTCGTCACTCTCAAAATGAACGCCACAGACCTTGCATTTCGCAGTAAGCTTTCTATCTTTGCGATGCAAAGCTTGAATGGCGTAGGGTCTTTTGGAGGTCCGAAGAAGTGTCGTGAAGCGGAGTCGTCGTTGGGGTAGCCGCTCTTGCAGCCCGGTGCAAAGCAAGTCGGCATACCGCACTGTGAATCTGTTCGCCCTCGTTACGCTTCGTACATCATGCACGTGTCTTCGAACAAGACGCTAAGCCTGGTCAAGAACAGTCGCAAAAATGACGAGCGAAGAAAAAGAAAGCGCAGACGACGCTGTAACCCACGTGCGCTCGTATATCGGCGGCGCCGATCACAAGCGCCAGCCGCGGGAGCTAGACGTGACTGCAGCGCCACTAGTTCTCACGACCGCCACGCGGACCGCCTCTCCGGCGGAGCTTTTAAACTGAGTTTGTTCTAGTAACGTTGCACTGCGCGGCGGCTGGCACGTGATGCGATAGGCATTATAAAGATACTACGGACAAACGCTCCTTGCAACTCTCCTTGCAAGTGTCCCCACCTTCAAAAGAGCAGGAACGAATTGCAGAATTGAAAACAGCTGCTTTCTGTTTGCAAAAAATGCGCTGTAGGTTATAATTCGAAGTTTGACAGCGTAGGGAACGAGGACGATATCGGAAGACAGCGCTGAACTTTCAACTGGCTATATTTTTAAGCTTACAGCAATATATACGCGCTTTTCACCAGGAAAGAAAAAAAGAATAGAGCAAATGAAGCATACAAAAAATCGTAGAAGCCCAAGAAATCTTTAAACGTGATAAAAAGGTGCATGAGTGCAGCTTCGCTTGCTGTTTCGAGCAACGAAAGTGAACGTCTAGGGATCGTAAAATATATGTGATATCGATGATGGGTTGTTGTTTCCTGTGACTGCAATTTTTTGTACGCCAGGCCTGCAATTGTCGCCTGACTAAAATCACGTAACATCGGACATCTACTTACGTGACTACAATCACGTTACAACACGTAACAGCTAGTCACGTGACTAAAACCATATAAGATTATGTAATTAGTCACGCGACTAAAATCCCGTAACGTCACGTAACTATTTCATTTCATTTCATTTATTTTACCCTCAATCGCCAAAGCTTTACAGAGGGGAGTGGGTTACATGAAATAACAAATTATAAACAAATCAAACTAAGTAACATCAAAATAATAACAATTACAATACGTACATATGAAGATACGATGAAAGGCTAATACAACTTAATGCGTATGTAGGTAGAATAAGAAATACAGAACAAATAAAGTAGAAAAAAAATATATACAATACGAACTTCACGCGTCATAAAGTAAGTAATTGTGTACGGTGGAAGAAAACAAGCATGATTTGAAATGGAAATGATGTCGGAGGGAAGTATGTGACATGTTTCCGCTAAAAACTTCGGAACAACCGGGTGGCGCGGGGCAACCTCAGCGTGTCTGCACTGGACTCTAATAAAGTTGTACTATCTCTCTAGGTGACTAAAATCCCATAACGTAACTCCTAGTGACGCGACATGTGCCTTTCAGAACAACTTAACATGTGCGTAGTGTGGGGAACCGACCGAAACCCGAGAAGAATAGAATATCCAAGCCTTGCCATATCCTACACTCACAGAAAAGATCGAGTAAAAAGGGTGCCTTTTTGTCCCACAACAATAATCGTTTCCTTTCTTGAAAACTCGGTGCTGGCCACTTTCCTACAAGAGTGGAGGAGGAGGAGGAGGAGGAGGAGGAGGAGAAAAACGGAAAGACAGGGAGGTTAGCCAGTTCTCATACCGGCTGCCAGGAATGCTATGTCACCCTGATAGCGCACATGCCGTTCGTGACCAGAAAGTGCAGGGCGCGCGGCGATAACGCAAGGAAAGGAAGGCAAAATAAGTGACGATCATTTTGGTGGGACAAAAAAAAAACGCCCTTTTTACTCCATCTATTCTGCTAGTGTATAATATACTAGCAAAAACTTTGCGCCTCTAGCAATAGCTTGGTATTACTAGCAAAACCTTAGAAGAAGCTAGGTCGAACACTAGCTCCGCTGTCGGTTCCAGCCTTGCGTAAGTTTGCAGTCGCGCCCAATATGACTTGCAACACGGGAGCGCGTGGCCTCACGAGTTCAAAGATTGCGCATAGCTTCAACTTGTTTTTATTTCAACAACTAAATGATATTTTCTTATTTGGTATCATACCCAAGTGAGAACAGCGTTTAGTTAAGGAAATAAGGGCTACTGGAAGCGATGCGCAGTCTTTGAACTCGTGAGGCCACGCGCTCTCGTGTTGCAAGCCATATTGAGCGCGACTGTACATGATGTGCACCTTTTTATTTATAGATGTTTAAAATGTCATCTTACTGCGGTCCGTTGAGGTGGGCTGCGAGTGCGTGAGGAAAGCTGCTGAATCACAGGATTTTCGTTTTGTAACTGGCAGCGCCAGTCCCTGGACTTCCCCAAAGATTTCATCCACACACGTACGTCATATCACATGGACCTATCCGGTGCAGCGCACAGTGCTTTGTGATGTTAAAGGAGAATGCATGCTGGTCTTTTTCTGTTCACGTAGGACGATAGATATGACAAGAGATGAATGAAAATCCCAGCTTCACCGCAGGGCGATGCAATGAGTGCGATAACAACAAATGAACTAAGGCTGGCAGCTAACTCTTCTAGATCCTGCAGTCTCGCGTAACTCTACAAAATGTTGCTGTAACAGAACACCCCACTCCGGGTCGGAAAGGAAATTTCGCACAGTCTCTTCGCGTTGAGAGCGCAGCATGTAGAAGGGTATACGAGCAGTACGCTGATGCCTGTCGAGATAGCGATTTTGATTTCTTTAAAGAAAGGGCGAAATCATTGCACTGCTATTGAAAAAAACAACAAATAATGTTTCCTACTCTTTGCTTGGCTTAATTATCTGTTGGTTTCATCAGTTGTGTCTAACAAAGAAAATAACCCCTCGAACAATTCCCCTTCTTTCGTTAAGATTACGACCGACACTTGCGTTAGTCTTAAAGTAAAAAGCAACTGGAAAAACGTTTAACTTTATCATTTCATTACTATATGCCTCGCTTTTCTAAGCTTAGTTGGTTTCCTTTACGTTGCTGAATTGCAGGTACCTGTGAAGATTGTAACGAAATCATGAGCACGGAGAAATAAGTTTCCGCCACAATACGCGTACGAAAGTTCGAAAGAGCTTTGTTCACCATAACTTGATCGGGCGTTCTGTTCCTTAGGGCGTTTATAAAAGAATAAAGTAAGAATTACAATTGTAGATCTGAACGATCTAACACGCGTGGAGTGTTTAAACATGCACTAAAAAAGTAATAAAATAAAGAGAAAAAGAAACGGCAGCTCAAGATTACAGTCAAGAACCGAAACCGAAACGAAAGCTCTTTGTTTCCGCAGCGACATCCTGTGCGTAGCTGTGAAACTAAGTCACGGGCTCAAAAAAAAAAAAAGCTGGTCCGCCGCCAGGAATCGAACCGATGACGGCGCGGTGATGCCGCGCTCTGAACTTGAGCGATTAGCTCGCTCGGCCACGGTCGACGCCTTGAGGCTGGTGGTAAGCAAGGGTTTATCAATTTACCACAAGCATTTGAAGGACCGCGTTTCAAAAAACGCGTTAGGGAACAATGTTCTGCCAATTGCAGCAAGTTGAGAATAGCTTCAAACGAAAGCTGAGTGCCAGGACTACACGTGATTTCCTGACCATTAACGTAACTTGCTTTAACGTAACCGTTTTTGTCTCGGAAAACAGGCCACATTTGTCGCCGTTTCCACAGACTCCCATTGTACAATCTTTAACTGCTCTGGGAACAAATTTGAAGCTTACTGCAACATGATCGCTGCAGTCTTCTCGTGCGTTTAGGTTCCCAGAAGCGCTCTGTGGTCTGCGTTTTTCAACATTCACCCTCTACACTTAATTATTCGAGAAAAACTCCCTGGTTCCATTGAAAGCGCGCTAGTTTCGCGCCGCGGCCGCCAGGGGCGCTGGCTGTTATGTGTCCACAAAAGCTGGATATGGGCATGAACGGAGCAATAAAAAACTGTTATCGTTCTAACGCTGCCGTAAACAAAGCGCGATTGCTTGCCTTCTGTGTCGAACAGCGGCAGTCCACCGCCGCCGTCGCTTGTGAAGCAGCAGCGGAAACTTGTACAAGTGTGCTCCTGTCAAGTTTTAGGGGCGAAGCTCCTTAAGGCGGCACCCGTTCGTCCCTCGTAGTCGTAGTAGTAGTCGTAGTGCGTAACCAGTCTTACGCTTTGACCTCCAAGGTGGTGCCGGTGGGAGATTTTTCCTGTGCGTTGTTGAACAATAAAAAATTCGCAGCGTGCGCGTTAACTAAAAGCCGAATTCTTCTGTCTCTCATTCCCCATTAGCAGCCATTGGCACGTTCCAGTAGGAAACGTTAGTAGAAGTAGGAGTGTAAGTGTTAGCTAAAAGCCGACTTCTTCTGTCTCTCATTCCCATTAGCAGCCATTGTTTACCTCCAAGGTAGTGCCTGGTGAGATTTCTCCTGTGCGTGATTAAACAATAAAAATTATGTTCAAAACGCCGTTGATTGATGAAATAAACCAACGAAAGACGCCAGATGTTTTGTAAAAGCAAAACGAAAGAACGCCAGATCTTTCTAAAGCAAAACGAGAAGACGCCAGCTGCTTAACGAAAGACGCCAGATGTTTTCTAAAGCAATGGTTTTCTAAACAATGAAAATTCACAGCGTACATGTAAAATTAAAGTGAGCTGCAAGTCGTCATAACTCATCGAACCTTTAGTATAAACGCGCCCGATCTCACGTCGGTGATGATGTACTGGGCAGAATTCACGGAAGATTCACATTTTACCGATGAACCTCCGCAGCTTCGCCCACTCATCATCATTCACTCCGTGGATATGCTGTGATTTTTTGTACGTGTTAGAGCAGCCAACTACACAGCTCTTGTTTCTGGATATCGCTGAAGGCTGACAGCAGCGTCAAATTGCGATGGAAAACGCAGCTACCGCAGCGACTACAGCACTCGCCTAGACGCCCACGGGAACACTGCTCACTTGAGCCCGCCTACGCTTCCGAACCGTGGCGAGAGGCGGCGTTGTCGGCACTTTGCGCAGCGCCTATAATTAAGGACCATTTCGGCAGCCTTTTCGCAATTTTACTGCTATACAGACTTTCGCTTAAGGCATAATACTTTGCGTGTATATGTGTGTTAGATGTGTGCTGTAAGACCGGTGTTTTGTATGAAGGAGTGTCTTGTGGAATCTGTTAAGTGTCCAGCTGGTGGTATCACTGTAGCGTAGGTCGGCTAGCAGGAGGTGACGAGAGTGTTCCGATTGTAATCCTTGGCGCTTCAACACTTCGCAGAATGGAGTTTACATGCCCACAGCATTTGAGATCTGAAGCGGCCTTTATGCCACGCGAACTTAGTCTCTTTCCAGGCATGTAGTTGGCAAACAAACCCATCTCAGGGCCCAAGCAGCAGCATTGTCCCAAGGTTGCCATCTCAACCTTCACCGTCACCATTACGCAGCTCATAGTAGAACGTTGGCGGAACAAGCTCTCTGCCTAATGCGTTGGACCTTTCATCCATCTTTTTCCTCCTGTTTTACATAGCTGAAAAATGACACGCAAATGAAGAAAAATATTAATGAGAACTAACAGACAATAATGCCAAAGAAAGTATTGGCCTCGAGGCCCACCACTGGAAACGCCGGCGCCACCGTCGGCGTGACGTGCTTGGCAGGATCACGTGGTCTCAGCGGCCGCGTCGGCTGCTTGTGGAGCGCTGCCGCCTGCTTTGAAAACGAGTTTCGAGTGCCACATGCGCTGCGGTCTGTTCAAATACGGAAGTTTTCTCGCATTTTCTACTCAATTTAAACAATTTTAATAGAGTGGCTGCCTCCGAAGGCGACGGACATGTGGCCCTACTGCTCGGTGCCGCAGCTCCGGGCTTACGCAAGGGAGCCCAGTGTCAGCCTGCACCGGTAACCGCGAGACAAGAAACTGCGTGAAGCATGGGTTGTAAAGCTAAAAACCGGCAAGTAGCCATCGGCTACGAGTCTTGTGTGCAACAAGCACTTCTGCGACGAAGACTTTCGTTACTGCGTCGGGCCTGCGATGTTCGGTGAGTAGCAGACAGCGCGCACTGCGACGATGGCTCACGCGCGCTTCCCGCCGGCAAATGATGCTTATCTGCCACAGTATGGAAAAGGCGCCACCTTTTACCACGTGCGATGCCATCTCAGAACCCTCCCGTGCGACCTCTTGATCGTCGGCCCCGTGCTCAGCGTCCACAAAATCGGCTGCTGATGCACAAGTCATTGTTTAGATACGTTGAATTAAAAAACTGACAGGGTCCCTTATGCATTCGCCAAAGATGACTAGAAGGCGAAAGCCATCTTCTTCTTGTCAGTCGATGTATTGATTATCCCGTGCCCCCCTCCAAAAGCGTTCTGCACCTAACGCGGTTTTGCACGGCCCCCGTCACCGATCGCGGAGGCAATGCAAAGCGACCATGACGTTGAATACGTCATCACGTGACGTCACGTTATGTGATGTCATAATGACGCCACATATTTTGGCGATCTGTGACGTCATGATGACGTCATATGATAACGCCATCACCGATCACGGAGGCAATGCAAAGGGACCATGTCGTGTGAATACGTCATCATGTGATATCACGTTATGTCACGTCATGGTGATGTCATAATGAAGTTACAACTTTAGGAGGTCTGTGACGTGATGATGAAGTCATATGTTGACCTCATCACGTGATGATTATTTTTTGCGTCACTCGTCTTGACGCCG
This sequence comes from Rhipicephalus sanguineus, assembly GCF_013339695.2. NCBI lineage: Eukaryota > Metazoa > Arthropoda > Arachnida > Ixodida > Ixodidae > Rhipicephalus > Rhipicephalus sanguineus. Next base: position 328,582,979 of record NC_051176.1, on the reverse strand, counting down.
CGACGGTCAATCTTCCCGTTTGAGAGGCATCTGGCTTTCGCCTTCATAAGATACGCGACGTTTGCTGGTGGACGTACATAGCGAGAGAGTCAAATGCTGCGGCTGTGCTGCATTTATGTTGGCAATAACATTTTTTCAGTCAAGCTTGCGTTCCGGTGGCGGAAACACTATGTCCCAAATTTATTTGTGCCACTGTCGAACACCATGTATTTTCTTGGAGCCTCATTTATTTACGTGGGAAAGATGCCACCCTGTTGGCGTTAAACACGACACTGCTGCCAAAATTGCTGGGGGTACTCGTCAAATATTTACTATCTTGTTTTGCGGCTGCTGGTTGCTGCAATAAATTCTATTTTATTCCCCGCTATTTCAAGTTCACGTGGGTCCTAGCTCACAGCCGACGTTTGCAGAACAAGTCCGGCGAACGTTACTGTGTTTTCTTTCTTTTCCTTGACGTTGCATGCTACTACCATGCTCGGTCTCGTAGACTACTACTTCTTCCACCAGCAATCTCCAAGTGGTGAAGCTTTGGTTCTATGAATTTGTTGATGACAGAGAGCGGCAAGTTCACTGGAATGCAAATGGAACGATAATAAGGAGCTTTAAAAGAAAGGCGTCGCATTTGCTCACGTTTTGTGTGAGCACCAAACGAAACGAATGCACTGAATAAAGAAATAGAAGCAGCGGCATTTGCCGCTGAGAAGGCCGATCAATACGCATTGCGAGACAACTTGTCAAATGACATTGAAATGTACACCAATTTAGACTGAAAAAAAAATCTGAATCGTCGGCACGGCAAATCACAAAGTTGCCATGCGCACCGAAGCCGTAGTTGTAACGAAATTGTTTTTGAACTGCTCTGATAACGTCCGCGCAACAGTAGTTCGTGTGCTCACAAATTCTCATATTTTGTGGCCTAAAGTTCACAGCGCGGTGCCAAAACGCGCTCGTAGCAAAAGCGAAACCATCAGTACGCTCATATATGCAGAGGCACCGTCAGTCGTCGCTAACCCGTGCGATCGCTGGCTTGAGGCTTCTTTCTGTTATGCTCCGTTTGGTTATACAGGCAGTCGACTCTAACGAGATATTTCACATATTTTGCACTCAGCGAGTGACTACCTTTCACGCAAGAAGCCGGTTCAGGGTCTCAAACGCGGTGACCGGGAAAATCGGGTGCTCGGTTTTCTGCAGAGAGACAGCGACTGTAGACTATCTTGTGCTTTTTGTTCGTCGACAATTATTCTTTTGACAGGAAAGGACATATTTCTTTTCGAAAGTACCTGCAGAAATGTCCCGGAGGGCTTCGGCGAGGTGATTTTGTAGAGAGAGAGAGAGAGAGAGATAAACTTTATTTACAATAAAAAATTCTTTTGGGGAGAGCCCTAATTGAGGGCCCCACTGGCCTTGGCCGCCCGTTCAACCTGGTCGATCAGCGCTTGCTGATCGGCCAGGTCTGAGCTGGACAGTCGCGCCTCCCACTGCTCCAACGTGTGTGTTGGTATCGTGCCTGTGTGTGTCAGGTGTGGGGGGTGTTTAGAGCAGCCCCAGGTAATGTGATAGAGTGTATAGGGCTTCCTCCGCACCAGGGGCAGGAACTTCGATAGCACGTAGGGAACATGGCGTGTAATCTTTTTAAGTGGGGATAAACCCCAGTTTGAATTTTTCTCCAATTTATTGCCTCCTCTCCTGTTAGGCGTTTGTCGGGAGGGGCGTATACTTGTCGGGTAAAACGCTGATGGGCAAGCAGGTCTTTTGCGATTGTGGGGTTGTAGGTGTCAGAAGGCGCGGGGTTTCGGAAATCTGCTGAGGGGGCCAGAGCCTGTGCTCGGAAAGTTAATGCACGAGCCGCGGCATCCGCCCTCTCATTTCCCTCCAACCCTGCGTGAGCCGGGCACCAGAAGATTGTATGGTCGTTATTGACGCGATGCTTTATTAAACCACGCCATCCACTGGGAATTCTGCCTCGTAATAAGAGACGACAGGCTGCCTGAGAGTCCGTGACGATGGTGCTGTCATGTCCTTTACGTTCAGCGGTATGTATGGCCAGCGCGATGGCCCTGGTTTCCGCCTCCGCCACTGAGGAGTCTGTGAACGAGAGCGCATTTACTATTTCACCATGTTTGTGAATCACCACCGAGACAAAGTTTTGATGTTCATGACGTTTCTTTAGAGGATGTGGTTGGCTGTAGGAAGCGACGTCCACATAGTAGACGTCTTCCCTGTTCAGGCGGCGCAGGAGTGCGCGGAGCCACGCTGTGCGAGCCCTACGTCTCTCCTTAGGGCCCGCTCACGCTAGCGGCACGGCAGCTCGCCGTTTGCCGTTTGACGTTCTCAGGCTGCCGTGCGCAAGCGATTTCATTCGCGCACGTCTGCCGTTCTTTGCCGTCCGCAGAATAGGTCCGAGACCCATTTTCTCGCCGTCCTCCGTCTGCCGCAGAGCGACGTGGCCAATCAGCGACGGAGGAGCGGTTGCCATGACTACGGCGCGCCGCGTCGTCTGCTTTTGGCTTTCCGTGTCGTCTGCGTGTGCCGCGGGACGCTTCGAGCTGCTTGCTTTTTTTTCTGCGCTTTTCGCGCTAGAAGTGCGTATTTCGTCCGTGTCGTTTTCCAGGCATGGTTTCAGCAGTCGATAAAGCGTTTTAGTCTGCCCGCATTAAAAAAAAGCGTCGCGTACGATCAAATAAAATGTCCCCAAGCTGGCGCCAGGTCAAGTGGCGCCAGCTATGGAGAATCAGAAACAACTAACAAACGCGTTATCTATGTCCTCCGAGCATTCGGAAGCGCCCTTCTCGACTCGCTAAGCCTACAGCATCGATTATTTGAGCACGGCTCTCAAAAACGGGGCCGAATCGGCACGAATACTTTGCTGTCGAAGCTTAAGGACATGAATCTAAAGCAAATGGAAGCATCAGTCGGGAGCTTACACGCTACAGAGCGCACGGCGGCCACATGATAGATTCGAGGTGGACGAGAACCGCTTTCAGCAGTGCGGCCATGTTTTTCGGAGGCTCGCCGGCGAAGCTTGCCGTGCAAGTAGGACAGCTCTCGCGAGTGCGGCGACGGCCGACGTTGTGCGGCACCGCGCCGTTGCGGCAGGCTTGCCGCTAGCGTGAGCGGGCCCTTATGGCGCTCTGGGTGCATGTTCCTCGGCAATGGGGCCACGTTTAAGTGGTCCCTGTCCGATGGATCAAGCTCCTCGAGCTCCTTGCGCACATGCTGCGGGTAGGGTGGAATTCCAACCGTCTTTAATATATCTCTGCCTGCTACGGTCTGGCTGAGTCTCTCTCGTTGTGTTATCATAGTCGCCGCAGCGAGTTCACTGTAAGTATTGTGGATGCCTAGCGCAAGTAATTTCTCTGTTGATGTGCTTTGGGGAAGACTGAGTGCCGTTTTGTAAGCTGTTCTAATTATTGAATCCACCTGTGATTCTTCAGCTTTGTTTAATGAATAATAAGAAAGGCTATAGGTGACTCTGCTAATTATGAAGGCTTGCACCAGCGTGATGGTGTCTGTCTCTTTCATTCCTTGTTTATGATAGGTAATTCGACGAATCATTTTCGCTACATTGTTGGCAGTGGTTCGTAGAGCCCGTATCGTGTGGGTGGCCCGCCCATTCTGCTGTAACCAGAAGCCCAGTATCCTAAGTTTGGGTACCTCCTGTATGCGGTGACCGTCAACGAAAAGCTCCACGAGTGTGTTTTTTTCTTGCCACTGCGTGGTGGCAGTATACGAATGAATTCGGACTTTTCGGGTGCGCATTGCAGACCACTTTGCCGAGCGAAGGTAGACACAGCGTCAGCGGCCTGTTGCAGTGTCCATTCTTTGTTTCCGAGCGATCCTTTAGAGGTCCATAGCGCAATATCGTCTGCATATACGGTGTAGCCTAGGTCTGGTATTTGATCTAGTCGTCTGCAGAGATCTAACATTGCTAAGTTGAAAAGGGGATAGTATTGCGCCTTGAGGGGTTCCTTTACTGGGCATCTCAAAATTTTCTGATCGAATGCTACCTAGGCCTATTGTTGCGGTCCTTCCTGTGAGGAAGTTGTAGATGTAGGTGTAGATGTAGATGTAAGTGTGAGAAGTTGTAGATGTAGGTGAAGACTCGTTTACCACAATTTATATCCTCCAGACCTCGCAATATGGCCTCGTGAGACACATTGTCAAATGCGCCTTTCAGATCTAACGCCAGAATTAGACTTCCATTTCCGGGTGCTACGTTGCTAAGTACTTCGTCCCTCAGCAACAAAAAGGCATCTTGAGTGGATAGACCTTCTCGAAAACCTCTCATTGTGCGGGGGAAAAGGTTGTGTTTTTCTATGTAGGTTTGTAGTCTGCGTTGGATGACTCGTTCGAACAATTTGCCCAGACCGGACGTCAGAGCTATAGGGCGAAGGCTACTTAGTGACGGGGTTTTACCTGGTTTCGGGATTAGGATGATGTGTCCTTCTTTCCATTCTTTGGGCATTTCTCCCGTTTCCCAATATTGAGAGTTAAACATCTCGGTCAGACGGTCAAGAGTAGAGCCATCTAAGTTTCGCAGTATACTATTGGTTATTTTGTCTGGGCCTGGAGCTGTGTTTTTGCGCGCCGATCTAGCTGCGGCGAATACTTCAGCCTTTGTGATTAGGGAATCTAGTTCATGGTTTGGTTGACCCTGATAGTTCCTAGGACTTGTGCACTGGCGGAGACCAGGGGTCGTGCTAGCGTATGTGTCCTTAAGTGTCTGAATGAGTTCTTGTTCTGAGCCTTGAAATGAATCTATTATCTTCCTTACCCGGTGCTCATTTTCCGTCTTGGTTTGTTCTGGGTTAAGAATACTTCTTAGTATCGTCCAGGTTTTTGAGGTGCTTAATGTATTCCGCAAAGAATTGCAAAACTGAACCCAGTTATCTTGCTCCAGCTTTCTTGCATATTCGTTAGACTCCTGTGCTAGGGCTGAGAGCCGCTGCTGCAAATTTTTGTTTAACTTCTGGCGTTTCCAGCGTTTTGCTAATTTTTGCCTGTCGTCCCATAACCTTAATAGGTGGCGATCTACCACAGGGTACTCCATTGTGCGAGTAATTTCTTTAGAGGTGCTTTTATGAGCCTCTTTATTCTGTGCCCCATTATGTTATGCTTGTGGGTGCGTCATTTGAGTTGAAGGATCGTTGATGTTTACGGAATTTATCCCAATCTGTTAAGATTATTTTGCCCAATGCCTTGCGGATTTTCGGTGAGTTTAAGGCCGTGCAGATGATGTCGTGATCACTGCCCAGATTTTCACCAAGGTTTGTCCAAGTTGCATGTTGTGCATTGCTGGTTAGAGAGAGGTCAGGAGCCGTGTTTCTGCTGACACTATTGCCAGTTCGTGTAGGGGTATCCGGATGGTTTAAGATAGAAAGGTTAGGTCTTCTATCGTGCGTTCAACCAGTTTTCCTTTGGGGGAGTCACTGGCATAACCCCACGAAATTGCGGGCGCATTGAAGTCGCCCACCACCACAAGTGTATCCCTGGCGCCCGCCACACGTTTGGCCGCCGTTAAAATTGCTGGAATGTCAGAGCCTTTGCTCTTTGGTGAACTATCTATATTAAGGATCCAAGTTCTGGTTTTCGCTTTTTTGTTCAGTAGGACGCCAATTAGAAGAAAATTAGTGTCGAGTTCTGGTACGCCTATAGATTTTTGAATCGCCGTGACCTGCCTGTGCAGCAGCGTCTGTACTTTGGTGTTTTGGGGCTCCCCCAAGACGTAATAGTTGCGTAGTTTAGAGGGTTGTGTACCAATTTCTTGTAAGCAAATTACGTCTGGAGGGGTTATAGAGTTTTGAATGAAGTTGTGTAGTGCTGCCGCTTTGTTTCGAAACGAGCGGCAGTTCCAGTGCCAAATGTCAATGTTTTGGGCCGGTGGATTTTGCTTGCTAAGGAATGTCCTGCTAGCCATGTTTCCTACAAGTGATTTATTTCTTTAACTCTGTTGGCAGGTCGGTGCCAGAGGTTTGCGATTCATCGTTGTCTATACGGCTAGCTTTTGCGCCTTTCAGTTTTAGCGTGGTTCCGGTTCTTTTGTTGAGTTGTCGCTGCATGGAGCCCAAAGCTTCCTCGGTGTAGCACCTCCGAGTTTCTAGTTCGCTGCGTAGTTTTTCCTGTCGTTCATTGAATTGTTCGGCAAAATGGCGGAAATGTTCTAAGAAAATGTCTTTAATATCGTTCGCGGTCAGGTTATTTCCTATGGATGGGTTGTCGAGCGTTGGTATTGCGACTTCCATAGCTTCTGCAGCAACTTGCTTTTGTTGCTGGGTTAAGAGCGGTGCTGTTTTAGATGGTTCAAGGTGTTCTAATTGATTGATTTTGTTAGTTAGTTTGAGTTCTAGTTCCCTTATTCTGCGAAGGGAGTCCTGTCGTTCGGTCTGCAGTTGTTTTTGGAGTTTCTGAAGTTCCTTTTTTAACGAATTGTTCTCCTGTTCTAGCTGTGATAGATTTTTGTGTTTCGGAGCAGCGGAAGAAGCGATATCTACCCACCTCGCCTCATGACTGGATGGAGGGTTCTGGTGATCAGCCGTCTTCCTAGAGGCTTTCTTGGTTTTCTTTTTCTTCATTTTCTTAGCCGTCGGTGCTGAACTGGTTGAGGAGGTGTCGTCTTCGGTAGTACTGAATTCGTTGCCTGCCGACTGGGAGCGAGATCGAGATCGGGGCTGACGCTTTTTGGCCTCAAGTTCATTTCCAGATGAGTCAAAGTCCTTATCGGAGCTGAACCATTTCCGTCGTCCGGCGGTACCTGTGTTTTTGCGCAGATAGAGGCCGACTCCGTAACTCCTCGCCGCCAATAAAGGATGTTATTTGTAGTAAGTAGGACATAACTATGAAGAAAGTAAAGTGGACGAAAAGATAACTTGCCGCCGGCAGGGAGCGAACCTGCGACCTTCGAATAAAGCGTCCGATGCTCTACCACTGAGCTACGGCGGCGGTCATCCTCCCGTCCACTTTATGGTGTATATATGTGCATTTGAACCTACGAGTGTTAGTCAGCGCCGATTGCAGCCATGGCGGCGAGTGTGGAACACTCTTTTTTTCTGCCTGTTGGTGTCACGTAGCATGTGATCTTCTTACGAGCTGGCAGCTGACCAATAATCCCTCGCATACTACCTGAAGGCACCAAGTATGCCAGAACGAGACCCTCGCCGTGAATGAAGGAAAATGTATTTTGTCTGGTATGTCGTGAATTATAGTGTTTTCATATGAAGCGGTTAGGCCTTGTGTGTAGGGCATTAGAAAGTTACGTTTAGTAATCATCGGAGGAAGTAATAAGCACGATTAGCACGCCAAAACCACAATCTGATAACGACGGTCGCGTTTCATTCGAGCTTAATCTTGACCACTTAGGGCGTTTAAGGTGTTTCAAAACCTGAATTCAACAGTAAAAGATTTGCATTGCTATGTGGCCATGTGACCACTTATTCGTGTTTACGTCTGTGTTATTTGTTTTTGCTTTCTTTCCTATTTTCTTTCGCCCCCCCCCCTATCTCCCTTTCCCCTATGTTTCCCCTTTCCCAAATGAGCAGGCAGGCGTTGTGCCCCTTCAGGTGGCAGTTGTCAGCCTGTTCCCTCCCTATTTCCTCTGTGTCTTCGTGTTTTCTGTGTATTCAAACCAAATAAATAAATAACGGCAGCTGGACTCAGTGAAACATGCAACACGGCTACTATTGCCGTGTTGCAAGTTTGACACCAAGTTACACGTTGGAAACACTGCTGCTTGCATGTTGTGTTTTACATGATAATCGAAAAAAAAATTGCGGCAGATCCCACGCAATGTGGGAGTCACGCGAAGCAGGGAGCGAGTAGCAGCTTATGACGTCTAGCAGTTGTGCGCATTCCAGGCACATCTACTACACTGGAGCCCAAAGGGTAGCTTATGGTCCAAAGTGACGTTGGCACTCGCGTTAGAGCGCAGACAAAGTTTCCATGAAAAGCTGCGTCATCGAAGCGTCGCGGCGCGATGATATGCACATCATCAGCAGCGGTTCTCCGTGGTCTAGGGACGCTTCACTAAATCTTGCATATGTAATGTTTATTACATTGTTATGAAAGCCGATAGCCAACTTTCTAACCACGACTGACGTTGCGCCAACATGGCAGGGTCTTTTCCCGAAGCAGTTTCAACGACTTTGTGGTAGCATATGCTCGGACTGCCGCGCGGAATTATTTATTTATTTATTTATAAATACTGCGATCTTTCATTTGAAAGATCGTGGCAGGGTGGGAAAATGTTCGAAAATATGTACATACATTCAAAGGAACAATCAACGTGCGATAACTAAGTACGATGTGAATATATAGGGCTAAGGTTCAAAAACGATTATTTGAGTAAATTCGTAGAGTAACACAATGCAGAGTAACCTAATACATAGTAACGTAATACGCATAACACATGTTACAGACTAACGCAATAATTACAATAAAGCAAATAATACAATACAATAACTAGTGATGGTTTAGGTGAGGCTGTTTTGAAACAATGACAGTTTGTTATGTAAAACGACATCATTTGCAAGGCTATTCCAGTCATTAATAGTTCTGGGAAGAATGAATACTTGTAGCAGTTAATCCGTGAAGTTAAAGGGGTTATCATTTTACTGTGTCGCTTGCGAGTGGCGTAACCGGAAGAGTACTGAAGGATGCCTGTAGTGTCAACATTTAAATGGCCATTTATTAATTGGAAGAAAAACTTAAGTCGGCAAATGCGGTTTCTGTCCACAACGGATTGGAGGCCACTTTTTATCAATAGCTCGGATACCGATGTTCTACCGTAGGAGTTATAAATAAAACGTAAGCCTTTCTTTTGCACTTTTTCTAATTGATTAACATTCCGTTTAGTGAATGGATCCCATATTATCACAGCATGAGTGGGCCAGGCAGCGGCACTCCGGGCGAAATGCTCACCAAACCATTCGTCTTTGTGGTGCAGGTTGTGGCTGCCGTTTTCGGAACGCAAGCTGCTGAATATGCCTCCGTTTTGACAGACCCGTCACATGACTGGAAGGATCATCACGGCATCGAGATTCGACTGCGTGGTCACCGTTGTCTTATCGAAGAAGCCATCCTTCCCTTTGTCCCGACTCCGACGCATGCGCCAACATCGGTGACGTCAGCGGCCTCGGACCTTCCAAAGGCTATAAGAAGCTGCGTACCTCCGACGAACTTCAGTGTGCCAGGCAGCGGCACTCCGGGCGAAATGCTCACCAAACCATTCGTCTTTGTGGTGCAGGTTGTGGCTGCCGTTTTCGGAACGCAAACTGCTGAATATGCCTCCGTTTTGACAGACCCGTCACATGACTGGAAGGATCATCACGGCATCGAGATTCGACTGCGTGGTCACCGTTGTCTTATCGAAGAAGCCATCCTTCCCTTTGTCCCGACTCCGACGCATGCGCCAACATCGGTGACGTCAGCGGCCTCGGACCTTCCAAAGGCTATAAGAAGCTGCGTACCTCCGTCGAACTTCAGTGGGCCAGGCAGCGGCACTCCGGGCGAAATGCTCACCAAACCATTCATCTTTGTGGTGCAGGTTGTGGCTGCCGTTTTCGGAACGCAAGCTGCTGAATATGCCTCCGTTTTGACAGACCCGTCACATGAGTGGAAGGATCATCACGACACCGAGATTCGACTGCGTAGTCACCGTTGTCTTATCGAAGAAGCCATCCTTCCCTTTGTCCCGACTCCGACGCATGCGCCAACATCGGTGACGTCAGCGGCCTCGGACCTTCCAAAGGCTATAAGAAGCTGCGTACCTCCGTCGAACTTCAGTGGGCCAGGCAGTGGCACTCCGGGCGAAATGCTCACCAAACCATTCGTCTTTGTGGTGCAGGTTAGTTCCTACTTGCCTGCGCCATGTTACCGCAGTGATAACCGCTTTTTAGTGTTGCTGCCACGCCCACTTGGTAGCTTTTTCTCATGTATTTGTATTTTTGGTGTGGATTTGTTAGTTTGCGGGGATACTGAGGCAAACCCTGGCCCTTCGGATAAAGAAATACTGCAGCAGCTTTTTTCAGGACAAAAAAACATGACTGATCTGATGAACAGTGTCTTATCAAAACAAGAAAAAATCGAAAAAGAAGTTGCTAGCTTGACTGAAAGGATGAGTTCTGTCGAAATGCAGACAAAACCTTTGATTGAACTGAAAACAGATGTAAACAATTGAAAGCAAAGAGCAACACAACTTGAGAAAGATTTGGAATTTGCGGTCAAGAAAATTGACGAGTTAGAGAACAGAAGTCGACGAAATAACGTGATTGTTTTTGGCCTGAGGGAAGAAGCTAATGAAACGACTGCTGACCTTACTGAAATAATAAAAACGGACTTATTTGAAGGAAAGCTGGGAGTGAATGTCAGTGGCATAGAAAGATGTCACAGATTGAAAAAAAAAGAACGGCAAAGAACGCCTAGTAATTATAAAAATACTCGATTACCGGGACAAGGTAGCTATTCTACAGAGGTGTTCCAAGCTGAAGGGCACCGAGCTGTCGATAAGTGAAGACTTTTCCGCTCGTGTTCGTGATATCCGAAAAAAAGTGTGGCAAAGTTCGTCGCGTGAGCGCACAAATGGATCTAAAGTGAAGTTAGTTTTTGACAAAATAAGCATTGATGGAAAGATTTTTTGTTGGGATGATGATAAGAATAAGAGATATGTTATCTAACCAAATTAAGGTTCGGGGAAACTAGGTGAACGATGTTTAGTGATGCTAAATGTGAATTGCCGCAGTATTGTTAGTAAGGCTGAGAAATTGGAAGGCATGCTTTTAGCGCATGACCCAGATATTGTGTTACTAACTGAGACATGGCTACGAGATGGATGTTTTTGATAGTGAGTTTGTACCGAAAAATTACAGTGTTCCGTAAGGATCGAGATGGGAGGGCAGGGGGCGTTGCTATTCTTTTTAGGAATACAACACGTGTTGTAAAAATGCCAGACGTTCAAGACATAGAAAGCATCTTCTGTAAAGTGTACAATGGCAATATTAGATATCTTCTTGGTCTCGTTTACAAGCCACCCAATGCTTCCCTCAATGTTATCGCAAAGCTTAAGAATTACCTTCATTGTCACGTAAAAACCGAAGATAAATTAATCATAGCGGGAGATTTTAATATGCCAAATATGAATTGGGAAACATTTTCATCAGACCCATTTCAAGCTGCGGATACTGAAATATCATGTTTCAATATGACTTGACGCAAATAGTTACCGACCCTACTAGAATAGATCAGGGGACGGAATCTATCCTAGATATATATCTTGTGAGTGGCAATATAAAAGAAAGCATGTCGTGCAGCATCATAAACGGCATATCGGATCACAAGGCTGTGGTGCTGGCACTAAAGGGAGTTGCACTTAATCAGCAGACGACGGTGAAAAGGTTTCCCAATTTTTCAAAAGCAGATGATGAATCTATAATTGATGTACTGGCCCTTGAATATGATCATTTCAATGCAGGCAATCGTAGCGTTGAAGAACTGTGGCTTTGTTTTAAGAGAATAATTGAAGATTGTGTGCAGCGTTTCATCCCTTTAATTACAAAGAAAGCCGAAAATCACAATCCCTGGATAACAAGAGAGACGCTACAACTGAAGCGAAAGTTGAAACGGTTAAAAAAAAGGTCGAACAAGGCTAAAAGTCCTGATTTCAAAGCAATTATTTGCAATATACGTGAAGAAATTAAAAAAAAGTCTTTTCGTGACAAAGAAAAGTATTTTAACGAAAAATTACCGTCATTTATTAGGACGTGTCCAAGAAAATTTTGGAAAGAGGTCACTCCAGGCACGTGTTCTACCGATGTATTTCTTTTAGATGGAAAATTTGAGAGTGACGAAAAAGCTGCCTGTACGGCCTTTAATAACTATTTCAGCAGTGTCTATACAAAACATAATAATCTCCCACCCTTCGATGCAAACCTACCACCAATATCAGATGTCACCATTTCCGAAGGGGGTATCTTTAATTTATTGTTAAGTCTGGATGTTAAGAAACTTGTTGGACCAGATGAGATACCGAATGCCTTCTTAAAACGGTACGCAGAGTGGTGTGCAAAATATTTGTGTGTGTTGTATACTAGGTCTCTGAACGAAGGTGTACTCCCTGAGGACTGGAAGGTTGCCCGAATTAAGCCCCTGCACAAAGCAGGTGACAAAACTCAAATAAAAAACTATCGACGAGTTTCGTTAACCTCAACAGCTTGTAAAATTCTAGAGCACATAATTCACAAACACATTGTTACATTTCTTGAGGAACACAAAGTAATAACAAGAGCACAGCATGGGTTTCGACGTGGATATTCAACCACTACACAGCTGGTTGAAACCATCCACGATTTTTCTACCGCACTAAATGAAGGTGAACAGCTAGATGCCATTTTTATGGACTTTCAAAAGGCGTTTGATAAAGTTTCGCATACAAAATTACTTCATAAATTGCAATATATCTTGAAAAATTCGAAACTGATAGCATGGATACGAGCGTACCTTCAAAACAGACAATTTGTTTCACTTAATGACAGCTGCTCTAGCGAACTTCCTGTAGATTCCGGCGTACCTCAGGGCTCGGTCCTCGGACCTCTTTTATTTCTTTTGTATATAAATGATATAACCAATGGTCTTTCTGTTAATGTAAAGCTTTATGCTGATGATTGTGTGTTACACACGAAAGTATCATCTGCTGGGGATCAGATAAGGCTCAATAATCAATTTCACAAGGTCGTTTCTTGGTGCCAGGAATGGCAAATGGCAATTAATTACAACAAAACAGTTTATATGAAAATCACACTAAAGAAAAAATCCTTTATGTTATCAGTACGGCACAAATAGCGTCAAGCTAACAGAAGTTGCAGAATACAAATACCTTGGATTATGGATAACTAATGATCTCAACTGGAACAAACACGTTGACATAACTACAGGTAACTGTCTACGTAAACACTTTTTTCTAAAACGATCCTTAAAGTATTCTACCCCGTCAGTACGCATGCTAGCATACAAAACACTCATTTGTCCAATGTTGGAATATATGTTCGACTTGAACCGTGATTTTCATTATTTGCGAGTACCTTATTTCTCGATCACTGACAATGTTGCCGACGCCGGCAACGCATTTTCTGTGACACGTGCTCCTTAATTCTATCTCGTTAAGATTTCCAATATTTGTTTTCGCCGTTGCTGAGTTGGCACAGACTGTGATCACGAGTGGCGCACGGCCGCATACCAGTGGCCATGCGGGTATGCGACACACGTAACTGAGGGAAAAGCTTTTCATGACGCACGCGACACCCATTTCAGGTTATTCACGCCATGAATCGCGTTCGTCACGCAGTCGTACCCTCCTATGCCAATTTTGGTGTTCGGCAGATCCCACGTACCGTGGAAATCGATGTTATGCGAAGCATGCGGCGGGAAGGCGTAATTTTTTACATTGAGCGAAACGTTACGAAATCGCGCTAAAGATATGTGCAAACTGCATACGCACACACATATGTTGAAGAGTCGCACATGTGTTATATAACCACTTGTTTGCAGTTGCGTAACGATGCCAACAGCAACATGGGTATTACAACACCAGACGCGGTAAGCGGATATGGAGTGCTTGTTCGTTATAATGGAGAACACACGCACGTTTCACGCGCCCGTGTGCATGTGTAGAAGTGGTTATTGATAGTTCTCAGGTGGATTGCGGCGATCGCAATGTCTTTTGTTATGGTGACTGATGTACGCAACGCAGACCTCCTCTATTCCGCTCATTGTATGTGTGTGTTCGGTGTCTGGCGGCCGTCGAAGTGGGATACGGCCTACGTTTAGGTTGCGCATCCCCGTGTTCTTATATGTGCCCACGCCTCCGCACCTGCAGTGAAGCCGCTTGCTGTGGAAGACACAGTGTGCTCATCGCTCCAGGATTCAGAAAGTGCTAACACGCCAGTTTCTCTGAGCAGAGCGTCATTTTCGATGTCGTGCACGTGCGCGTGCACAGACTGTACGTTGAGAGCGGCGAGCTTGAGGTGATTGTTCTGGTTGGGACATCGAATGAAGGTGGTAGCTCGGTCCACACAATGTCTGGAGGCCTGTTGGCTACCCGGGTCATGTCGTTGACAGACTGTCTGTCGATAAAGTCGGATACATGCAGGAACCTGAAGAACCTGAATCGGAACCTGAATCACCTGTGGCACATACCCGCATAACATGAACTGTGGTATGCGAGTATGTGTCACACGTGACCGATGGAAAAGGTTTCATGACATACGCGACAGGCGTTTTGCGTTATTCATGTCATGACCAGTGAATTGTGCTCGTCATTCATTTATCCACTGATATGCCAATGTTGGTATACTATAAGTTATGGGGACGACCAGGAGTGTGCAGACGCAGGCGGCTAGATAGACGTATGCGTAGAAAGAAATGGCGAAAGTGCCTGAGGCTCGCCAAGAAATGCTTCCCATTTGGAACTTAAGGAGACGAGAGCGCCGAGACGTAGGTAGGTAGGTAGGTAGAAACGGTGAAAGTTTCTTTGGTTCGCAAAGAATTGCCCTCTTCCTTGTCAAGTCTGTTCGTACTTGTTCTTTTGTTATGAGTCTTTTTTTTCGGTCTATGAAGATCGTTTATTGTGGAGTGTTGCGGAAACTTGTAACTGCGATTCTTTTTTTTTTTGTGATCGCAATACCACGTCCTCTTTTTCGGGTTCCATCTATTAAAAGGGGACCCTGCTTCAGAGACATATTTCTTTGTTTTTCAGTACATTTTTATGAAACTTTTGCAGCTTATCTATTTTTATGTCCTGATTTCAAATATGCAATTATTTTTCTAATAATAATAATATCTTGGGTTTAACGTCCCAAAACCACGATATGATTATGAGAGACGCCGTAGTGGAGGGCTCCGCAAATTTCGACCACCTGGGGTTCTTTAACGTGCACCTAAATCTAAGTACACGGGCCTCAATTATTTTTCTAGTACACTATGCTGTTTTCAAAATATTAAATATTCCATGTATATTGTTGGGAGCAAGATTTATTTATAAATTGTGAAAGTTATAAAGCAAATCAGCATATCACAATAAGCTTGAATGAATACTGTATGCGATAAAACAAGAATGGATGTTCTAGGCCCACATGAACAAAAGTTATAGTACGTTGAACACTTGGCAAGTGAGCGATGTCGAGCTCAGTCGAACTGGGATCAAGCTGGGAATGTTCAACATACCATAACTTTTGTTCAAATGGGCCTAGAACATCCATTCTTGTTTTACTGCATACAGTATTCATTCCAGGTTATCGTGATATGCCGATTTGCTTGATAACTCTCGCAGTTCATAAATAAAGCCTGCTCCTAACAATACAAAAACTACTTAATAGTTTCAAAACTACGTATTGTATTAGAACAATAATTACATGTTTGAAATTGGCACATAAAAATACATAAGCTGTGAAAGTTTCATAATTATATGCTCAAAAACAAGAAACATGTTTCAGAAGCAGGGTCTCCTCTTAAGGCTACTCACAGTGAAAAGCCGCCGCGGTTGCTTATTGTTTACTGTGCTGGGCTGCTGACCCTTAAGACACGGGTTCGATCCCCGCCGCGGTGGTCGCATTTCGACGGAGGCAAATCGATGGACGCCCGTGTACTCTGCTATTTCCGTGCATCGAGTGGTCGAAAGTATCCGGGCGTCTCACAGCCTGAGACGCTAAAACCCGTAAAAAGAAAAACAAAAGTGAACAGGAAGTCGCTACATTCACTGCGTTTTCAATTTTATTCGTAGAGGAACAAAGGTGCAAGCATGATGAACTGCTGCACGCTTTTTATTGCATTGAACGCAATACACATTGCAGTCACGCATTTTCGTTGGTCATGCTCGCACAAAAATGCAAGAGGAGGCCTACCTCAACGACTTAAATGGAAAAAAAAAACAGACCATTTTTTTCTCACTTGCTATTTTACTTTGCAGTAAATGCTACGTGAGTTGTTTTAATGCTTTTTTGAAAAAGCAAAGCTGACATTAAACTCACCCCTTTTTTTTTTGCAGTCACTTGGAACAACGTAAGGTAAGCCTCATCGGACTCACCAAAACTGAATATTTGACTTATTTCATGATTTGCCGCGTGACACCGCAGCAAGGGTACGTTGAGTGGCATGAAACAGTCAACGAAGTAAGGTCAGGGGAAGATGGAAACACGTCTCGAGCCGACGTTTCGGCAAGTGGTCTTCTTCGAGGCCTCCTACACACTCTTGCCCGACCGAAGCAGAGGAGGATTTATTAGATGGCACATTCATTTAAGAAGCTTAACCCTAGTATTGCCACGCACTATTCTTCCAGTGAAATCAACTTTCTAGACACGGCAGTATGTATTGAAAGAGGAAAATTAGAGACGACCCTAAACCAACAACACCTAGATTACACGACACTGCAAACAAGGGATATTTGTAGGCGTATAAGAAGGATCTGTAGCGACGACGACGGTGACTACGTACGTAAGCAGCCTCGAGGAAACATTCGCTGAAAGAAACTTCCCGCACGACGCGCTAAACAAGGCCTACAACAAAACGTGCAAATTACATGCAAGATAAACACTGGCTAGAAGAGCCCCTAAAGCACAGCACAACCAGCCGCTAGAATTTATAACGAGTCTGAGCCTTTATCCCAGGCATGCATACACAAATACATAGCTCAGGAAAAGAGAAAAAAAGCCGCTCTCTTCCCCCACGTATACATCGGCATTGCGGTATGCACAGAACAGAAACAGCGCATGATGTTGCATGAAAAATCGAGAAAAACAACTAGACAAAACACGGTGCACAATAAAATGGGCAGTGCTACAAATACGACATATCTCAGGATACATATGCTCCTCTCCCAAACCTAAACAATATTCTCAGCAAGTATTATCCAATACTAGCTAGCAACGACCGCCGTAAAAAAGCGTATCCCGAATTACCTAGGCTATTGCGTCGTCATGATAGAAACATTAAGGAAATGTTAGTGCAAGCAAAAGTAGAGCCTCATTCTACTGTTCTCGTCGAGGTTGTAAGACTTGCAAACACCTTTAAAATGACATTAGAGTTAAAAACACCCAAAACGATAAGGTCCATTATCTAAAATCTAGATTTACCTGCGGTATTTCACCTGCATGCTCCAGGGCCGTAGCCAAAAATTTCGGGGGTTCGAGTGCCGTTTATGTGCGTGTGTTTACACACACACACACACACACACACACACACACACACACACACACACACACACACACACACACACACACACACACACACACACACACACACACACACACACACACACACACACACACACACACACACACACACACACACACACACACACACACACACACACACACATGTGTGCGTGTATGCAAAAGTGAAAAGTATCGGGATGGGGGCAGGTATTAAACCCCCCTGCCCCCTGGCTACGCCAGTGACATGCTCGAATGTTCAGTTTGTGACAAATAATGCGCTGACGAAACCAGACAGCGTGTTATTATTGTACTAAATGGGCATCGCACAGACACGGCGAAGAAATTACCAAAAGCAGTGGGACAACATTTTAATGCCATTTAGGACTGGCTGATAGGTTATGCGAACAATTACACTTCTGTCATTATCTGCGCGCACAGAACATTCACTAAAGAGCTGCTTATGGCACAAAGCACGGACACGCCAAGAAATCGCCTGCCCCCAAAAAAGCCATGGTGCAAAAAGAAGCGTGCCTGCAACCTTGGCGTCCGGCGGCGGTTCCAAATAAAACGCAGAGCTGGATCGATGGTGGGCTTGGCGCGGGTGGCGCGAGATGGCGCCGCGTGGAGCCTGGGCGGCGGCGGCGGCGGCGGCCCCGGCGGCCAGAGGCTCGGGGAGGCAGGGCGGCAGCATGAGCGCAGCGGCGGCGCCCAACGCGAGCCTGGGAAATCTGACGGACGAGGAAGCCGGCGATGACGAATCGTGGGAGAGTGTGCTCAAACTGGTGCTCAAGACGCTCGCGCTGGTCACCATCATCTCGTCGGCAGTGTTCGGAAACCTGCTGGTGGTCACATCGGTGATCCGGCACCACAAGCTGCGCATCACCACCAACTACTTCATCGTGTCGCTGGCGCTGGCGGATACGCTGGTGGCGCTGTTCGCGATGACCTTCAACGCGTCCGTCACCATCTCGGGCCGCTGGCTCTTCAACCAGACAGTGTGCGACTTCTGGAACTCGTGTGATGTGCTCTTCAGTACGGCCTCCATTATGCACTTGTGCTGCATCAGCGTGGACCGCTACTATGCCATCATCAAGCCGCTCGAGTACCCGACCAAAATCACCGGCCGCACCGTGGCCATTATGTTGGCCTGCGCGTGGATCAGCTCGGGCCTCATATCGTTCATACCCATTTTCATGGGCTGGTACACGACGGACGAGCATCTCGGCTACAAGCTGGATCACCCGGATGAGTGCATATTCGTGGTGAACAAGCCGTACGCGATAGTGTCGAGCAGCGTGTCCTTCTGGATTCCCTGCTGCATCATGTTGTTCACCTACTGGCGCATCTATGTCGAGGCCACGCGCCAGGAGAAGATGCTCTGCAAGTCTCAGATGGGACCCGCCGGCATGCTGTGCCGCAACTCGACCGACCTGCCCAACGTGCATGCGCCACCGCACCGGAACTCGCACGGAGACGACCCCGAGAGCGGCCAGTCGACGCCCACCAAGCGCACCATCAACAAGATGAAACGCGAGCACAAGGCGGCCAAGACGCTGGGCATCATCATGGGCGCGTTCATCCTCTGCTGGCTGCCCTTCTTCCTGTGGTACGTGTCGGTGACCATGTGCGGCGACGCCTGCCCTTGCCCCGACCTGGTGGTGGACCTGCTCTTCTGGATCGGATACCTCAACTCGTCGCTCAACCCGGTCATCTACGCCTACTTCAACAGAGAGTTCCGCCAGGCCTTCAAGGAAACTCTGCAGGCCATCTTCTGCTCATGTAAGCCACGCGGCGGCGGAGTGCAACCTTTCTCCGCCCAGAGAGCTTGCGCTTCGCCGGCACTTTTCTGCCCTTCGTAACAACATAGTATGTTGTTTCTCTCAACGGGGTTATACTTAATACGGGCATTGAATTATTGCCAAATAACATTGACGACGCATTTCTTTCTGTGGTGCACATCTCTCAGTATATTACGCATTCTTCCTTGTAAAGTCTAGACACCAGGCGGCAGAGGCGCAGCCGAAAACCGTTCTCGGGAGTTTTTTTTAGTGCTATGATACTGATGAGGAATGCTTTCGCGAGTGAAATTACCCTCCCCTAGATGATTTCCACAAAGAACTCAGAGATACCCACCTAATTGAAGGCAAGTATGTGTTAGTGGGTATAACGTTGTGTGCTATACCCACTAATACCATACACATGTAGCAATCCGGTATGTATACTGTGGTGCCCCGATTACAAGGAACAAGTCTGACATCGAGGATGCCGTCTGCCCTTGCCAGATCAGAATGGAAAAGCGTGCGTTGAAATCATGTTCCGTGTGGTCGGAGACCCACTGTCCGAAGCAACACCCGTCAACACCAGGATGTACCCTGGTCGTCGTGTGCCCGCAATTCATGCGTGCGTCGCTAGAGAGGTTGAACCCTCGATCTCCCATCCGAAACTGACCCACAATGTTGTGCGGGGAAATGAGGGTTGGTGTTGGATTTTGATGCTAAGCGAATCTGTGGTCGGTCGAGATATTGTGGTGAGACTACACACAATGCCAAGGTTCAGGAGGCGGGTCGTGAATAATAATAATAATAATAATAATAATAATAAGTGATGCATCGGTACTGCATTAAGGGTAAATCTGAGTGTGAAAGTGTCAATTTCAAGGGGGCATGATCGGTCAATTTCAGGAGGATTCAATGCGGATGGAAGCAATAACTGGTAACAAGTCGAGAAGAAACGCGTTTACAACAAGGTCAAGAGAATAATTTAGGTGACCGCAAAATATGGAGACAGCTTTTAATGAAGACAGAAACAGACAGACGAAATGCTGCACTGCAATCGACCATTGTGGGGTGGCAAGTTCAGATCATAACACAGCGCCTGCAGTAGACCAGAGCGGACAAGTCAACGCGAGTGCATTGTTTGCTTGTGTTCTCTTCCGTGCGCTGCTTCACGCTTTTTCACGCCCCCCCCCCTTTTTCTTTCTTCGCGCGACGACGTTTCGTATGTGTCCGTCATCGGTGGCCAGATGACAGTCATGATCCTTAATGCCTCCACCATGGCGGTAACAAACGGGCAGTAAGATCTAATCAGAGATTGTAAACATCACGACGTGGAATCATCATGATGCCAGTCATCATCCTACTGCACATTTGTTACCGCCATGGTGGAGGCATTAAGGATCATGACTGTCATCTGGCCACCGATGACGGACACATACGAAAGGTCGTCGCGCGAAGAAAAAAAAGGGGGGGGGGGCGTGAAAAAGCGTGAAGCAGCGCACGGGAGAGAACACAAGCAAACAACGCACTCGCGTTGACTTGTCCGCTCTGGTCTACTGCAGGCGCTGTGTTATGATCTGAACTTGCCACCCCATAATGGGCGATTGCAGTGCAGCATTTCATCTGTCTGTTTCTGTCTTCATTAAAAGCTATGTCTCTATATCTTACGGTCACTTAAATTATGCTCTTGACCTTGTTGTAAACGCGTTTCTTCTCGACTTGTTACCAGTTATTGCTTCCATCCGCATTGAATCCTCCTGAAAGTGACCGATCATGCCCCCTTGAAATTGACGCTTTCACGCTCATATTTACCCTTAATGTAGTACTGATGCTCCAGTTTTTATTATTATTTTTATTCACGACCCGCCTCCTGAACCTTGACATTGTGTGGGGTCTCACCACAAATTCCGTGGTGTGAAGGAAAACAGGCTTTCGCCAATTTCCAGGAAGGAAACGGGAGGATATTGGAAAATACAAGCACGCTTTGTTCTCTTTTCTTTCGTCACCATTGAGAAAAACCTGCAAGGTTTGCAACCATATTATCCATTATAAGCTGTTTTGTGGAGCAAAGGACGACGCGACCGAGCACAGTTAATTTAGAATATATTCAGTTTACTGTAACTCTAACACGCCTCATGACATGCTTGCCAGGGACATAGCGGTGGTCTATACCAACGCATTGGAGTATCTGCGCTATATTCCTGGACGGATTAGAAATGCCAGCATGCTTGCCTGGATAAGCATAAACTGTAGCCGCCTTCTTCACAAGCTGTGCCAAATTCATATTTTTTATTATTGTTGGGGTCATATGATTATGAGAGTTGGAGGGCTTCGGAAATGTTGACATGCACCCAAGCTCGTCTTTACCTAGCCGCTCAGGAGGGGTAGAAAAGCAACAGAAAATACTTTTCGCAACTTGCTGGATGGCCGGTGCACGCATTAACATTTTGCTTTTCTTTTTCGATGAAACTGCGTGCACAATCGTTTTTTTGCTCGTTTGCACATTTATGCTGTCGCACTAACTGCCGGGGATTCGTACGGTAGGTTGAGCACCTAACGAGCCCTGTGGAAGTACTGCAATGCGGAGCATAGGCTTGAATTAAGGTATGGAATCCTCTCTGTTTTTCTAAGATTGCTGAAAAATGTTAACAGAGAAAAAAGCTGTTTTCTTCTGCCGCTCGAAGCTAACAGAAAAGTAACAGACAAGTGACAGAAAACGGTGTAAATGTTTTAAAATACAATTTCTTCATTAATACAGTTGTATGATATTCATTTCTTAATTTTCTTCTGATCTATTTCTGTGTCCTGCGAGTCGTACTGCGTATCAACTGTTGTTACATATGGGAAAACTGTAAATTCATGTGACATGTCATCCTGTTAACGCTATCGCCTTTTCATTCTTATGTAAGAGCAATATTAACGGATTTTGATTGAGCATATGGTCGAGTTCGTAGAACGACACGATAGCTACATTTTTACCAAGCTGTCTACTCTGACGAAGGCTGTGCCAGGGCCGGAACTTTAGTGAAGATTTAAATTTAATTTGCGGATATAAAAATGGGTAAGTACATGATCCGTATCCTACAGAAAAGGTACAGAGATCCTGACTACGCCCACTGCAGGGCTAATCGTGTGCTTGCTAGCTGCCACCCGCGAACTTCCTCGTCTCACCTCAACTCTCTGTCTCGCGCCTTCTATCCAGTCAGATGACCAGCGGTTATCTTGCCTACGTGTCCATTTCTTCATTTCGACTAAGCTGTCCTTGGTTTCCTGACACACACTGCCCTCTTTTTGTCCCTTAAAGGGACACTAAAGAGAAACAATGAATTGGTTTAGATTGATAAAGTGTGCTCGGAGAACTCTTGTGTCGTTTATTTCACCACCATAGGTTTATTATTAGAGGAGAAAACCAAGTTCAAAGTTTCATTTTTAAATTTCGCGCCCAACTTTGTAATTCGTGACGTAAAATATTTCAAAGAGCATTTAACGTATTTTGGAGCCACTGGCTCGACGAAATTTCCACAAACTCGAAATGTCAAGTCTCTGGCCCCCTCAGAGGACAATGTACTTCGATTTAACCGATTAGGAACTACGTAGGCCCAAGCAGGCGCCGTCAAAAATATGTGACGTCACGGCAAATGGTGCGGGAATTCCAAGGTGGCGTCGCCACCTGTATTTTCTTTTTGCGCGTTTTCTCGCTTATTAAGCGTCTTCGCGCAGAAAGCGTGGTGTTTTTGGTATCGTAGAAGACTACTTTACTAATGCGAGAAAAATCGTTTTGCTCTTTAGTGTCCCTTTAAGGCCACACCTATCATTTTCCTTTCTGTCGCCCTCAGTTTAAGTTGAACCCTCACTTTAAGCCTCCAGGTTTCTGCTTCGTAGGTAAGTATCGGTAAGATGCAGCTGCTATATGCCTTCCTCTTAAGTGATAGTGGTAAACTACCATTCATGATTTGAGAATGCTTGCCGAATGTGCTCCAACCCATCCTTATTCTTCTAGTTACTTCAGTCTCAAGGTTCGGCTCCGCGGTTACTACCTGTCCCAAGTATACGTATTTCTTTACAAATTTCAGTGCCTCGCGACTTAGCGCTGTTCTCTTCCGAGACTGTTGCACATTACTTTAGCTTTTTGCATAATAATTTTCAGACCTACCGTTCGGCTTTCCCTGTCCGATTCGGTAATCACGGGTTGCAACTCGTCCCCTGCGTTACTCATCAATGCAACGTAATCGCAGGTTACTGAGCTACTCTCCATTAACTCGCATGGCTAACTGTTCCCAGCCTAGGGCCCTGAAAACCTCCTGCAAGAACGCGGTGCATAGATCGTGTCTCCCTTCTTTATTGGAATTTTGTCTCTTTCTTTATGAAGGACCATGGTGGCTGTGGAGCCGCTGTAGATTTATTCCAGTATGTTTATATACAGTTCGTTCACGCCCTCATTCCGCAGTGCCTGCATTACTGATGATATCTCGACTGAATCAAATGCTTTCTCGTAATCTATGAAGGCTATAATAGGGGTTGGCTATATTCCGCGCATGTCTCTATCACCATAATCATAGTGTGAATGTGGTCTATTGTGGAGTACCCTGTACAATATCCTGCTTGGTCATTTGGTTGATTGAATTTCGGGCCCGGCCCGGGCCCGGCATTCGCTCAAGTTTACCCGCCCGAACCTGGCCCGGTGAATCAAAGCGAGACCCGGGCCCGGCCCGAACGCGAGAAAAAAAATTTCACCTACCCAGCCCGGCCCGGCCCGACCGCTGATCCTGCCAACGGGGGCCCGAGGCAATAATTTAGGTGGCGGTGCCAGAACATGAAATCAACAAGAAAGTGTTTTAAGCAGCAAATATCTACGTTTTGTTGGCGCATGCTGCGCTAACAAGTATGCTTTAATCTATGGCAATTCCTTGTAGAAAAGGGCCTCACTGGGGTAACTGTTGACCGGATATACTGGGTACGATGAACGGTTATTTGGCGGTGGTGTACTCTGACTATTTTTTCTACAGATATAATGCGAATCAAGAGAGCGTTTGGTAGCAGATATTGTAGCAAGAAAGGTGATTTGCAGCACGAGTTCCATTTCAACAGGGAGAGCAATAAGAACACAGGAGAGAGAGAACAGAACGCTTTATTCACTTTGTTTTTATTGCGCTCGCTATTAAAGTTTATATTAATAATAATTGTTGGGGTTTAACGTCCCAAAACCACGATATGATTATGAGAGACGCCAAAGTGGGAGGCTCCGGAAATTTCGACCACCTGGGGTTCTTTAACGTGAAGTTTTTTGTTTTTTTTTTGAAGTTTGAAGTTTATTGAAACATCATGAAAATACAAGTGAAATGGTTCGTAAGTATTACATAAGGAGGTCCCGAAGTAAACACTGTCAGGGGGACCTCCTAGCTATATTATATTGATTGAATACAGGGCAGGCAAGTGGCGAGCAAATGAAAAGCATATTGGAAACACGAAATCGAAAAAATAAAACAAAACAACAGAAAAAAAGAAAACAAAAGGAAAAGAACAGGAAAGATAATTCAAAAGCATGAAATCCAACGATAGTACAGAAACCAACACAATAATACACATTAAGACAAATTGACGCGAATTCTAAGTTAACAAGGCGCAAAGCAATCCGCACAACTCAAAAGAAAGCAAAAACGCAATTCCTATAAAAAATCACAAAAAGAAATGAAAATGAAAGAAACAAAAACAAATACGAATTCAGGAAACGAGAAAGGTGGTAGCATGAAAAGTTAGCAAAGATGTTCAAATAAATGTTTCCTTAATTGTGCTTTAAATGATGTTATATTGTGGCAACTTTGAATGAACGTAGGTAGTAAGTTCCAAAGGTAAGTACCAGAAAACGACGCTGTCTGTTTACCATAGTTGGAGTGAACCACCGGCAACAGTAAACTATGTTGTAAGGAGAATCTGGTCGAATTTGCATTTATTAGATAACGGGATGGAATACTGTTTAATTCAATATCATGCTGGCGCGCGCGAAATATGAGCATACCTAGTTTCAGAGATATGGAATGATGGATGGGGAGAATGCCGAGATTACTGTAGATAGACGCAGCGGAGCCTTTCCGGTGACTAAAGGTTATAATCCTTATAGCTTTATTCTGTAAATGAACAATCTTGGGCACATGAATCCTATAGGTGTTTCCCCAGGAAGAAGAACAGTATGCTAGGTGACTATGAATGAAGGCGAAGTATAATGAGCGAAGAATGTGCAAAGGGAAGTATGTGCGGATTTTAATCAGAACTCGAATTCCAAAACAAATTTTGGACGAGATAGCGGCAATGTGCTTATCAAACTTTAGGTGAGAATCAATGGTAACACCAAGAAACGTGGATGCGTCAGATGGATCAATAACATGCGCGTCTATGGTTAGGTGTGGCACGAATGGTATAGTTTTGCGTGGGGAGTGAAATAGCATGAATGTAGTATTAAGGGGTTAATTACGAGCTAATTATTACGGCACCACTGTACAATATTGGCCGCGTCTTTATTGAATTCCCTAAGTAAGTTATGTAAATCACTATGAAAGGGAAATATGGTGGTGTCATCGGCGTATAGAGTACATCTAGATAGATTAAAACATTTGGGTAAGTCATTAATGTACAATAAAAAAAGCAGGGGTCCTAGTATTGAGCCTTGAGGAACACCTTGGTTTATGGTATCAGAGTGAGAATAAGAATCGCCGACTAAAAGAAGCTGAGACCTGTTCAACAGGTAATTACGTATCAGCGTTAGCGTCGGGCCACAAATACCATAAGAGTCTAATTTTGTATAAAGGATGGCATGATTAATAGTGTCAAACGCTTTTGAAAGATCCACAAATACGGCCCCGGCGAAGAAGCCTATGTCGATGGAATGTTTAAGGTAATCTGTGAATTCGATTAGTGCGAGTTCTGAAGAAAAGTAGGACCTGAAACCAAACTGATAAGGTGTCAAAAGACTAAACTTGTTCAGATAATTTGGGAGTCGAGTAACCAGCACTTTCTCGATAACTTTGCTAAAAAAAGGAAGAGTAGTTATGGGACGATAGTTATTGATTAGAGTGCGGTCACCTTTTTTGAACACTGTAACTACTTTGCCTTTTTTAGTTCCTCAGGAAAATCACCATTCTTAAACACTAAATTAATTACATGGGCCAGAGGAATGAAAATCTCCGAGGCAATGAGTTTTATTCCTAAGGGATGAATGTTATCTAGGCCTGCACCTGTGCATTTTAGTTGCTTAACTACTTTAGTAATTTCGTGCAGGGAAGCAGGGCTTAAATAAAAAGAGTGCGAGCATCGAGGGAAAGAGGAAACAGGAGAAGAAGTAGGCGCATTGGCCTTAGAAAAATGTAGGTTAAAGGCATTAGCAATGTCGAAGGCATTTGTGAGCACTCGTGTACCATCAACTTTTGAAATACCTGGCTCGGGAGCTTCCTGGTTTAAAAATTCCTTAATTAATTGCCAATTTTTGCGGCTGTCATTTCCATTGTTAAGGATACGGTTTTGGTAGTAGCTGCGCTTTGTGTCCCTTAACAAACATTCACTCTTTCCCTCAGCAATTTCTTGGTGGAATAAGTTGCCTGATAGTGCTGTGCATTGTAATACTGTGGAATCCTTTGTTTCTAAAGTACAACTCATCAGTTTCTGTTTGTGATTGTTTTTTTGTTTCATGTTGCATTCTGTTACCACTCCTGCAAGGGCCGAGTGAGCCTGCAGTATTTTCAAATAAAAAAAAAATAACATGCAAAGTGTGTTGGAGTACTTTTTAAACTGCTGCAAAAGTGATAAGTTAAATGGCTGCATTTTTGCCTTTTTTCGCAAGTTATTCTTTTTTTCAATGCTGCGCAGTCGACGATTGGTCATCCAAGGCTGTCTGGGAAGAGAATATCCTTTTACATATGATGATTTACTGGAACATTTTTTTCATTGCATCAGTGACTTTATTACAAAGCTTATGGAAAGCTGGAATAGCAGAACTATCATTTAAGACACCTGTCCAATCAGTCTGAGAAATAATGCTACGGAATTCGTCACTTGAAAATACATCTTTAGTTACAGTATTCAGTTTGTGTTTCACGTGACTATCCACCAAAAGAAATACAGGAAAGTGGTCAGTAAACGGAAAGTCGACAACACCGGCAGAGTGATCTGTAGTAAGATTCGTTAGAATGTGGTCAATGAGAGTGCTAGGACCACCAGAAACACTGCGTGTGGAAGTGGTAATTGAGCACTCAAGCCCATTACCTTGAAAGCATTTAACATATTCCGAGCACGAGGAGTCAGAAATATCAGCAATGTTTATATTGATGTCGCCCATGATGATTATATTCATATGTTCGTTGTTAACTCGACTGAGCGTTTCATCAAGGGCAGAGCAGAATTTGTGGTAGGGTGAGGATGGCGAACGATAAATGCATCCCAGAACTATTTTTTACCATGAGAACAAGAGCCATCGAATTCTAGCCATACAGCATACAGATTCGCAGTTATCAGTGGAAAGGGCTAAGTCATAGCGACGGGTGTACGTCATGGTATTGCGTACAAAAATGGCAGAGCCGCCATGCCGGCTGTTAGCGCGGTGAGCGAACTCGGCGAGGTAACCTGGCGGCACAAACAGCACGTCATCTGATGATGACAGCCAAGTTTCGGAAAGACAAATGACAGAAAAACTATGATCAATGAGCGTCATGAAGTTGATAAGATCGTCAAAATGTTTCGGTAAACTGCGCGTATTGAAATGAACGAGCGAAAGATGAGACTTCGCGAAACGATGTAACAGTTCCTTTGACTGTTGAAAGGGGTAGGAAGCCACGATTCAGATGTGCGCTGTCAGCCTAAGTTACAAAAAAACAGACAGATCGCTGAGCTTGTAAATGCGAAAAACACGACTGTCAGGTTCCTTTCTGGCCTTGATCTGGCAATTATCAACCCACAAGAATTGCCACTTTTTTCTTTCTTTAGCGAGAATGCTTGAGCAAACAGGCGCTTATTTTCAGCGGTCAGATGGTCATTGACAAACACTGGTCTTTCCTGACGTGCAGTGAAACCGATGGCGTCTGTCGTAAGACCAGCTTTCTTTGCCTTGTTTGCGAACTCTGCTTTTTTCGCACGTGAGTGGAACCTGGCAATTATGTGTTTTTCGTTCGGTCCGTTTTTAGTTGGCACCCGGTGAACAACATCAATGTCAGCGGAAGTGATAGCACAACCAACACTTTCACCGATGCGTCGAAGAACTGCGATACAGTCCGCATCATTTGTACTAGGCACACCTTTGATTTCAACATTATTCTGGCGGGAGGTGAGCAACTCGTTGGCTCAGTACCTCATTTTTTTTTGTTGAAGGTCATTGTTTTCATTCTGGAGAGGTTCCTGTTTTTGTTTCATGGTTTCAAAGACATCATTGAAGAGGAAGAGGCTATTACGCAGCTCTTCAACTTCTTTGCTTAATGCATCTACATCTTTGGCAAGACCTGTGTTAGCTGGCATCGTGAAAATAGTACGCTCAAAGGGGCAGCAAGTGGCGCGGCAGCAATAAAACAATGTAAACCAAAGTTACGAGAATACAAATGAAACGAACCTGCGAATACAGGAGGCATTTGTCAGGCGCGTTGAAAATTCTGCCGTGACCACTGCTGCCAAAATGAAGGGCACCGCGGGAATCTTCGTCTTATGTAGTCGACACTGGATGATGGGTAGGAGAGGAGGTGATGACGTCGAAGATGATCGATGATGCAGGCGATAGCCCGTACTGTAGCTGCTACGTCACCGGGCAGCGCGTGCAGAAGTGTAGCATAGGGATGATCCTGCGAATACAGGAGGCATTTGTCAGGCGCCTTGAAAATTCTGCCGCGACCACTGCTGCCAAAATGAAGGGCGCCGCGGGAATCTTCGTCTTATGTAGTCGACACTCGATGATGGGCAGGAGAGGAGGTGATGACGTCGAAGATGATCGATGATGCAGGCGATAGCCCGTACTGTTGCTGCTACGTCACCGGGCAGCGCGTGCAGAAGTGTAGCATAGGGGTGATCCTGCGAATACAGGAGGCGTTTGTCAGGCGCGTTGAAAATTCTGCCGCGACCACTGCTGCCAAAATGAAGGGCGCCGCGGCAATCTTCGTCTTACGTAGTCGACACTGGATGATGGGCAGGAGAGGAGGCGATGACGTCGAAGAGGATCGATGATGCAGGTGACAGCCCTTACTGTACCTGCTACGTCGTCGGGCAGCGCGTGCAGAAGTTTAGCATAGGGGTGATCCTGCGAATACAGGAGGCGTTTGTCAGGCGCGTTGAAAATTCTGCCGCGACCACTGCTGCCAAAATGAAGGGCACCGCGGGAACCTTCGTCTTATGTAGTCGACACTGGATGATGGGCAGGAGAGGAGGCGATGACGTCGAAGAGGATCGATGATGCAGGTGACAGCCCTTACTGTAGCTGCTACGTCGCCGGGCAGCGCGTGCAGAAGTGTAGCATAGGGGTGATCCTGCGAATACAGGAGGCGTTTGTCAGGCGCGTTGAAAATTCTGCCGCGACCACTGCTGCCAAAATGAAGGGCGTCGCGGGAATCTTCGTCTTATGTAGTCGACACTGGACGATGGGCAGGAGAGGAGGCGATGACGTCGAAGATGATCGATGATGCAGGTGACAGCCCTTACTGTAGCTGCTACGTCGTCGGGCAGCGCGTGCAGAAGTTTAGCATAGGGGTGATCCTGCAAATACAGGAGGCGTTTGTCAGGTGCGTTGAAAATTCTGCCGCGACCTCTGCTGCCAAAATGAAGGGCGCCGCGGGAATCTTCGTCTTATGTAGTCGACACTGGACGATGGGCAGGAGAGGAGGCGATGACGTCGAAGATGATCGATGATGCAGGTGATAGAACGTACTGTAACGTCGTCGGGCAGTGTGTGCAGA
Source organism: Rhipicephalus sanguineus (assembly GCF_013339695.2). Classification (NCBI taxonomy): domain Eukaryota; kingdom Metazoa; phylum Arthropoda; class Arachnida; order Ixodida; family Ixodidae; genus Rhipicephalus; species Rhipicephalus sanguineus. Next base: position 328,553,096 of record NC_051176.1, on the reverse strand, counting down.
AGTTTAGCATAGGGGTGATCCTGCGAATACAGGAGGCGTTTGTCAGGCGCGTTGAAAATTCTGCCATGACCACTGCTGCCAAAATGAAGGGCGCCGTAGGAATCTTCGTCTTATGTAGTCGACACTGGACGATGGGCAGGAGAGGAGGCGATGACGTCGAAGATGATCGATGATGCAGGTGACAGAACCTACTGTAACGTCGTCGGGCAGCGCGTGCAGAAGTTTAGCATAGGGGTGATCCTGCAAATACAGGAGGCGTTTGTCAGGTGCGTTGAAAATTCTGCCGCGACCTCTGCTGCCAAAATGAAGGGCGCCGCGGGAATCTTCGTCTTATGTAGTCGACACTGGACGATGGGCAGGAGAGGAGGCGATGACGTCGAAGATGATCGATGATGCAGGTGATAGAACGTAGTGTAACGTCGTCGGGCAGCGCGTGCAGAAGTTTAGCATAGGGGTGATCCTGCGAATACAGGAGGCGTTTGTCAGGCGCGTTGAAAATTCTGCCGCGACCACTGCTGCCAAAAAATGCACCTAAATATAAGTGCACGGGCGCCTAGCATGTTCGCCTCCATCGAAAATGCGGCCGTCGCGACCGGGATTCTACCCCGCGACCTGCGGGTCAGCACCCTATTGAAATTTAAAGCACGATCTACCATCCAACCCAAACGGGCCCCCTTCTCGATATATAGCACCTGTCTTCATCATTGTAGCACCTTGCCACAGCAAGCGAAAAAGAGTAAAACAGCCAAAGCCATACCTTTGTTGTAGATACGTTAACGTAGACAAAAATTATAGAGAACAGCCTGCATCATGTGTTTGCTGAACATATCGTAAGTGGCGCGAAGCTAGGAACATGAAAAAGGGCCGGAGGAAAGAGACAGAAGAGCGCCAAGATTGGCGCTCTTCTGTCTCTTTCCTCCGGCCCTTTTTCATGTTCCTAGCTTCGCGCCACTTACGATATGTTCAGCAAACTAAGGCACCAACTCGCCCAAAAACAAGTTCTTTTAGTGCATCATGTGTACTTTTCGACGTACTTGTAAGCAGCAGAAAGGATGAAAAATACCATTTGTCATAGCTTTATTTCTATACATCACACGATGCACCACTCGCCGCCATGACTGCGATCAGTGCTGACTAACACTCCTAGATTTAAATGCACATATATACCCTATAAAGTAGACGGGGGGATGACCGTCGCCGTAGCTCAGTGGTAGAGCATCGGACGCGTTATTCCAAGGTCGCAGGTTCGGTCCCTGCCGTGGCAGATTATCTTTTCGTCAACTTTACTTCCTTCAGATTTATATTCCAATTATTACAAATAACATCTCCTGTACTTTCCTTGGCATTACTGTCTGTTAGTTATCATTAATATTGTGTCTAACAAAGAAAAACGAGCTCCTAAAAGCTACCTTCTGTCCATCACTAGTATACATGGTGTTTCAAGAGAAGTGTCCAAGATCCTCAAAAATCAGGAAAATGCGATATTTTACGCTGCCTTCACAATTGCGTCTTTTGTAGCCACAGGCGTCTTAAGATGGCTAATGACATCACTTGGTACACTAATTAAAAAAAAGTAACTTTTTTTTAGTGTAGTTAGGTGGTTATGGGAAATGGGAGAACTGAAGTACTACATGCAAAGAACCCTCTGCCGCTTTGAAATTTCGAGAAAAAGCGCCCTCTAGTAATAATTGCGTAATAATGAACTGCAACCATATTGAGCGGCGGAACCGAGCGCAACTGCTTGTACGTCCATAATGAGTGACGTCCATAATGAGTGAGCGCCGTTATATCAACCGTCAACCGTTTTGTGGGTGTGCGGGCTGCGCTTGCAATTATAGCACGCATGGTACAGGTACAATATCGAATGCGGAAGAAGACCACCTCTGTAATCGTGGTCATTCTGCTTGTTGCGCTCATCGGTACTTGGCTTCCTGTTTCGCCGTCGATTTTGGTTGAATTTCATTACGCCACAATAATTACTAGACGCCACTTTTTGCAAATCTCAAAGCTGCGATGGGTTTTACGCATGAACAACGTCAATTCTCCCATTTGGCATAACCGCCCAACTTCACTAATTATAAAATTAATTAATTTTTGCTTCCTTAATTACAGTCACAAATTATGTCTACCTACATTAAGATGCCTGCCCGAACAAGCAATTGTGAAGGCAGCGAGCAAATATCACATTTTCCCGATTTTTGAGAATTTTGTAGACCTTTCTTGAAACATCCGGTGTACAGTGTATAAGTTTTTTGTGGCATAGTTTACAGTTCATTACTTCACATGTTATTGTGCGAAAAGTCAAATTATCAAGAGATTCTGGCTGCAAGCGCGCCATTAGATACTCTGGCGCGCTGAAGTCTCTTGAACTGCTTGCGCTAGCCGTAGGGGTGCGCGAAATGCGAATTGTGAAGGCGTCGGCAGTCGCACTTGTCACCACTGGAGAAAATCTAGAACGTCTCTGCGGACTTGGTTTATCTTGTTCCCGAATGTCGTGCCAGTATAATCTATAAAACTCCGCTTCTTGCAGGTTTCCGCAGTGTTATGTTATGCACGGTTTGTACTGCGCTCTTTTCTCCCCTAATACTGTGGTGTATGCCTTGCTGACGATATTGTACCTGTAAACGACAGCAATCGGACTACGCGGGTGTACGACTGGCAGGAGTTGGACGAAGACATCATTTTTCGTGGTTCGTTCCAGTTTGGTAATAAAGGCGCGCTTCTCGACGCTTACTCATTGTATGCATATGGTTCGAAAGAAGGGGACACGGAAATCGCGTCCAAGTCACATATTTGGTCAAGCGAATATGCTTTCCTCCACACCGTGTTTAATGGACCTATATTTTCCTACACGTTGCAATGCTGTTGCGGCAGTATCGTGTAGCTCTCGCACCAGATAGCGGAACAAAATGAAACCTCCCACGTTAATAATGTGGGCACACAAGGTGGGCTGTACATGTCCATGTCACATGACCACTGAAAGCCGTGACGGAGCCACGGAAAAGGATGTGAGCGGACTGCGGGAACTTTCGAGAACGTGGCCTGTTGTGGAGCTCTCTCTTCTGATGATAAGTTTATTGCATTACATTTCTTACTGTGATTACAGCATAACATTTCGGATATTAAATAATAGCGAATGCAATTATTAACGCACAGAATAGTTGGATGTTAACTATATAAGCGCCTATTCTATCAGGTAGCCCCATATGAAAGAAGAAAAAGAATTTCAGTACAGTCTTGTCCCTCATACAACTTGTCGAAATAGCTTGCCTCACATAAAAAAAAGCATTCTTTCGAAATAACATATCTGGAACATATATGTATGCACAGCGTATGTGGAACAATCTTAAGAATGAGCAGAGTTCAAGGCCGGCCCGACCCGAGCCCGCCACCTCAAACCCGGCCCCGGCCCTAAGCCCGGAGCTTCAGGCCCGAGCCCTGCCCGGGCCCACCGTGAAAACCGTTTTCGGTCCGGGTTTTCGGGCAGACCCGAGCCCGTGCAGTGCTCTACTTCGGATCGTACCAGCGTTTTCCAATCAGAGCGACGAAATGACACGCGTACGAGAGCACATTCATCTTGGCTCGCTCATCGATGCCGGCTGCTTGAAGACACGCATGTTTCGGAAACGAGACGGTAAAAGGGCTATTTTCCACGTTGTGGCTTGGCAAGCGTAGGTGTCTGCATAAGGGTAGGTGCATAAACACACACACACAAAAATCTTAAAACCACTAATGTGGACAGTAGATCTGTATACCTTTTTTTGGGCTAAAGATCCAGATACTTCTCATGTACTTTTATACATATGTATATGATCAAGAAAGGAAGGAGCACACTTGCGAAAATTACATATTTTTACTGGTTAACGTTTGGGCTGTGGCACGGCCTTCGTCAGAATGATGGCCGTGCCACGGTCGACACGTTAATAATTAAAAATATGCGACTTTCGTAAGTGCGCTCCTTCATGTTTTCGACTACATGCGCACCGGACTTTCTGAAATTTTTTCTTATGAGTTATATATATATATATATATATATATATATATATATATATATATATATATATATATATATATATATATATATATATATATATATATATAAATGAAAGAAGGTAATTTTCAGTGCTCGTTTCGTTGTTTGTTGCAACCTTAATATATATATATATATATATATATATATATATATATATATATATATATATATATATATATATATACACATATATATACACACACACACACACATATATATATATTGACGCGCCCGCTTCTTATTTAATTTTTATGTATTCGAGTTTCACCCACACAAGCTGTTAGCGACGCTCGGCACAGACCGCGCCGCAATGTTCGTGAAGCTTCACGATTGTGTCACATTCAAGATTACGCACAGGACGCGAATAGTCAAGTTTTTTCGAGAGCTTTAGCAAGCGCCAGTGATAACGCTGGAACCTTCGATGCCGCATGTATAAATACCGACGTCGCAGATCAGATTGTCGACGGCCGACGCTCTGTTCGCCGCTATCAGTGTAAGCGTGTATCGCTTGTAGTTTGACTTTTCGTTTTCCGGCCACAAGTTCGGCCAAATAAAGAGTTTCAGTTTCAGTGTGTCTTTACCGAGAAAAAAACATCAACGGTAATACATTTGCACTCGCCAATAAATTTTGCTAGCTGGCCCAAATTTAGTTCCTTGCACAAAGGTACAGCACGGCTTTTTACATTGGGAGGCTTCGCTGTTCGAGGAACAAAATTCTTTTCAGCAGCGCGAGAGGCCTTCTCCCGGAAGAGGGCCTTAGGTAAAAGGGCAAAGCCACCTTCCTTGTCCGACTGAAGAAGGGACAGTTCGTTTTCTTTGAAGAGGGAAACAATGTTTTCCGTCGAAAACGTCTGTCGGGCTGTATTCTGATTCCTGAGGATTGCGTCGGCACCCTCGAGAATGCAAGGATCACGCTCCCGTTCTTCAGCTTTCAAAGAGACACGGTCGTTCAGAGCCAGAAGTTCATGTGCAGGGACCTTAGGGCAGAACTTTGGCCCTTTCTTAGGAACGGAGCCAACATCATCAGGAATGGAAACATTCCCAAGTATTTGCACTTTGTGAAACTTCGGAGGTGACTTACGGGAGCACTTGGGAAGCCGTACCAGGATGCAATGCCACCAGTCGTGTCAGCTGTCAAGCGTTGAAAATGCTGCGGCTAGGTCATCCTTCGCGGAAAGCGCGAGTAGCAGAAGGCCTGCAACAAATCCTGGCACAAACGTACTTGTCTCCAGAGTTCGTGATCTTGCAGGCACGTTTCACACGGTCAAACGAGGGCTGCACATGGTCAAAAAGGAGTACAACTGCATGAAGTACGAAGCCTTTCTTCAGACAAAATCCGATGAACCTTGCACGGCATACCGAAGAAGCGATGAGGTGAACATTGGGTGGGGCTTGGTTGAAGGAAAAGGCCAAGCCTTCGCAAGAAGCCAACCTTTGATGCGAAAAGAAGCACACCCGGCCAGTTCTGCGTTGCATGGTGGGCGTTGTTTATGAAATTCCGTTGAGCTGGGGCACGTCCTACGTAGGCCAAACAGGCCCCTGTGTTAGATCGCCTTAGGGAGCATATATTATCAATTAAGAATGGTGTGGGTTCACACCTGACGTTCCATTGTGCTTCGTGCGGCTGCGCACCAACATTCGTAGAAACTCGTGTGATAGGTCGAAGCAGGGAAACGTTAGCGCGTGAAGTACTTGAGGCATATCAAATACAGAAGAAACGGAATCAATGCGTCCTTTCGATATCTCTGTACAAGAATGAATGCCTATTTTTAGATAGCGCTGTGCGATAGGTTCTGTTTGTGCTACCTGATAGTCGCCTGTCCAGCGCCTCCTCTTTGTGCGCATACCTGGAAGCATACTTGTTTGGGTGAGGAAAATAATCTGGTTGAAAGTCCGGCGCCCTATCCTGCTTTCCCTGCTTGTCTCAGCTGCGCCGCAAATATTTTATTAGTCAAGAGTGTTAAGGTAAAATGAAGGAATTCTCTTGAAAACGTCTGTGGCCAACTTGTTCATCATAAAGACTGGGAGCAGGCCGAGTAAGAAAGTTGCGAGACTAAATCAGGTAAGGAGAGCAGCCACGTTGACAACAAACCACGCCGACTTGTGCCGTGCATGGGTGCAGCGTCGTCAAAATAAAACCTGACAGTGCGGCTGCGTGTTTTAACGCGTTAAAACACGTGTGTCAAAGTGACAAAGAAAAACCGCTTTTCTCAGTGTTCAAGTGCGCGGCGGAACTCGTGTACAAAAGGCAGACCTATTCCCGCAAGAACCGCGTTTTCACTCATTTATTCCAGGAAAAACTTTGTTGAATTTTGTTTGGGCCCAAGTTACTACGGGTTGATGTTACCATTATGAGTAAATGCCGGGGAATGGGAATTTTTTTCGTTTGATCGCGAACTTGTTAAAATCAGGTTTTGTTAGATCGAGCGTCAAGGGCGACTAAAGGCAAATATCAAGTCGACACGGACTTTTAAAATACCGTTGTAGAAACCTCATAGTGCTTCTTTAGTGCCAAGTAAATTGTTAGTTTGAAACGTCCTAGGGGTCCGCACACCGTTAGCGCGATCCAAGCGCCTCGGAATGACTCGTAACATAAGCATTCTCCAAAGCCGCCTTTAGCGGGCACGACGCCAATGCTTTCCGTTCTCTGGCAACATTGCGCCTTCACTGGAAAACGCACGCAGGAATACTTTCTGTTATGTTTGTTTTCGTATACTTTGTTGACTTGCACTGTAATGCGACATGTTTTCCACGGGTGGTATCAGCACTCGATATCAGGGAATTGATGTGCAGTGCCAGGAACGGGATCCCGTGACGGAGTACGTCCAAGTCTGGGTCAGTTGGTACATGACGCTGAGGCAACAACCAGTCAAAAAGACGCCGGACAAGGGGAAGAAGTGACACACACAACGACTGCACTAGCAACTGTGCTTTATTAGCTGGCTCCCAGAAGAACCATGGCGCATGCGCTGATCACGTAAAACCATGAAGCCAGAAACCAAAACATGAAAAAAGCTTCCCTTTCCACTTCTTCCCCTTGTCCGGCGTATTTTTGACTGGTTTTTTCCTCAGCGACTGAGTACGTGTGTGCGCTTGTGCTGGCGCCGTTTGTTGTGCCGGAATGCGAGACACGGTCAACTTATGAATACCGTAGACTTCACTTGTGTGACCCACCTGTGATCGAATGTTCATCCTCGCCTAGTCGCCGGAGTTGGGTGCGAGGCGCGTGTGTTTCCGCGCCCTGAACGGCCCACGTTCCGGCCCGAAAAGCTAAGTCGCGTCGGGGTCGTTCACTTAGATGCGCGCAAAAGTTTCTGAAACCACCCGCCACTGTGCTTGCCAAGCCCAAAGCCGCAGCCCGCGCGGTGTTTTCGAACATGCCATAGTGCACTTTGGGCACGAAGTTCGCTTCGGCTGGCGGGTCCATTGTGAGCGCACGCAGATGCATGCACACGAAAATCCCTCCCCCGTAAAGAAAAAAAAATAAATGCTACGTCTCTAAGCCCTCCGCTGAGGTTAGGCAGAAAGGAAATATCCGTACGCGTTCGTGCGTCTGTTGCGCATTTCAGATAAGCGTTTCCAGCCTCGGTCAGACTGCATTTATCTCGCGTGTTCACCCTCTATAGTTGCATATGTGAGCTGAAAATGAATAGCACTTACGTATACACGATACTTCATTGCTGATCCACGCCCGATCACAATTTTTATTGCGATAGCGATTATATGGACACTCTCGCCTGGGTCTTGCCGTCGGCGTCGCCCTCATGGTTCGTGTATATATATAAGCCGCAAATACAAATAGTTCAGAAGAAAAAATTCCGAACCGCGTGACCGGGGATTCGAACCTGCGCCCCCTGCTTTAGACAATTGCGGTATACATCCTCCAGCATAACGTCGAGCACTTTATTTACACCAGTTACCGCTGGTGGTACCCAGAGATCGGAGGCAGGGGAGTGTCTCTTCGTATACCTCCCATAGGACGCGAAAGTCAACCGCTTCGCCGACGCTTTCGCCGAGAGCGCCAAGAGAGCCGTTGAGTTACGGCCCTTGCGAGTTGGGGCTCTGTAATGTCGGCAATGACGTAGCGGTTACGTAACGATTGCGTTGTTTACGTCGTCAGGGCAGCAGTAACAACAGCCGCTCGCTTCTCCTCGCGCCCCCTTCGCCCCGCTCCCTCCCTCGCACTGCTCGCGCCGTTTTTTCTTGCTGTTTTTTTGGACCTCTCTCATGCTGGGCGCCGTTTGTTTTTTCTTGTGCGTGGCGCGTCTTTCTTTTTTTTTCGCGTGCGCGCGTGCTGTGCTTGGTCGCGCATTCATGTTTTTCTGTCCGCTCGTGGTGCGAAGTGCGTTTGAATGCACGCAGCCTGCATGATCCAGAGCATACGGGATGACTTCCGCCCACAACATATCTGTGACTTCGTTTTATTGCTCTGTTTACGAAACTCAAGATTCGCACAGAATGGCGCACGATACAAGTTCAGGAGAAGAACAGAAGGAAAGAATGTACAGTGTGTCCATGATTAAACAGCAAAAAAGTTCATTGTAAAGTTCAGAAATTGGAAATTAAAAATCGAACACACTGAAATATGTAGGCCCTTTGACGTATACACATATAAGTAACACGAGTTTTGTTTAGTACAATACTGACCAAAGTGCACAGGAGCTTCTGATGTGACAGAGTCATGAATTTAAACAAATGTAGGCAAAATGTCAGTGCACGGCAAAAACAATAAAGATGCGCAAAATACCTAAATATGGAATAATAATTCAATGAACTACTTATTAGCTGCTGTACTAATACGAAACACTAAACAACTAGATATGTATATATATATATATATATATGCTCAGATGTCGCACAAATATACATAAAATGCTGGACACCTTCACTACTGATAAGCCAGATGAAAAAGCAGATTTAGCAGAGCAAGCAGTACATCGCACTAAAAAGAGGAATACACATTATTTGGCACTACGGTGTGCCTCATAATCGTATAGTGGCTTTGGCACGCAAAACCGCATATGTTATTATTAGATGCGAATCATTTCTTAGCCAACCTCGGGCACTTTGGCCGCTTCTGTGTACGTATCTATCTCTCTATCTAGCCGCCTACGTCTGGGCGCTCTCCTGGTCGTCTCCATAACTTGTAATATACGAAAATTGGCATAGCCGGGGTCCAGTGTATGACGTACACGATTCACTGGTCATCACATGAATAACGCACAACACTTGTCAGGTACGCCATGAAATCCTTTCCCTCAGTCACCTGTGGCACATACCCGCATAACCAGTAATAATGCTTATTGAAAACGAATACTACAATTTGCTGGAGTTAAGATCTGGAATGATATACGGTGTCAAATAAAAGAAAGCAAATTTTTTTCCTGTGCGTTTCAAAAATACTTTCAGCCGAAAAATGAACAGGAACACTAGCACACACTTTGCTGTAATCTGCTTCGTTATATATTGATTATATGTTTAACAGAATCATACTTGACATGGTTTACGTGCTTCTCTAATAACAATATCTGGCGTTTAACGTCCCAAAACCACGATATGATTATGAGGGACGCCGTAGTGGAGGGCTCCGGAAATTTCTACCACCTGGGGTTCTTTAACGTGCACCTAAATCTAAGTACACGGGCCTCAAATATTCTCCCCTCCATCGAAAATGCAGCTGTCGCGGCCCGGATGCCTACGTACTTTTCTGTATTTATATTTAATGTATAGTATACATACGATCCGTTGCATGCAAGCAAGATGTTGCGTGATAGTGCAATTGTCCTATCAGAAATATGTTTCTTTTTTATATTTCGCTCCATTTTTTTCTGGTTATGATTGAAGTGTACTTATGAAATGTCCGCTTTGTTAACACTATCTCTTCCTTTAAATGCATATTTATTAAGACCCCCTACTAGCCAGTGGCATGGGTCTAAACAGTGTAGTGTATTTTCAAGTAAAAAGAAAAGACAAGACAAACAACTTTATTGTGGCCCCAAGAGGCGAGGAGAACTTGCAATAAAAAATGATTGATTGATACCACAGTTCACACTATGCAGGTATGTGCTGCAGGTGATTCAAAGTCTCAATCAACACATTAACGGCGAACATACACATAGACACGCAAGGCAAGTGAGGGAGCTGAAGACAGAACAACCCTGGAAGGCGCTTGACTGCCATCCACTCGTCCACGTGGTCCGCCAGAATGACGCAGTTTTCTCTTCATTTCATATGAGGCTGGGCGATGGCCACATGCCGATCGAGGATCACGTCAGATTGATTGAGAGCCGCTTTGTGACGCGCGAAGAAGCCGCCGTTAAGTGCCCTGATGGCATACGGCTATACTACAGCAATGCGGACGTCGACGCACGTCGCGTCGACGCTGCGGACAACGTGTTCGTCATCCCGCATGCGTAACAGACGAGAAGAACGAGCAGGTTAGGGATGCCCTGACCAAGGTGGCCAACATGAACGCAAGAGACATGGGTGGCCTGCCGGCCTCAATTTACCTGAACATCGGCAAGCCGTACACGATCACGGCCAACATTGACGTTAGCGACGGCCTCGTTAATGAAAACATGGTCAACTTGTGGTACATCGAGTTTGATGAGCACTGCAACCTCTTGCCACTGCATGTGGCTTGAATTTCCTTCGTCCACGGTAGGCATTGTTGTCCCAGCCAGGACGAAGCACATCACTACCTCACACCTTCAATAGAATTGAAATGAGGGCCCGTGGGACCGCGAAGCACCACAACGACATACGCGAGAAAAATATCTCGTGTTAGAGGGCACATTTTCCCCTTGCGCAAACAAACGCCATAACTATATATGAAGGAAAGAAGTGTTAATTTTAAGGGGTCGTTTTCTTTGTTATACGCAGTATTAATGAGCACTAACAGACAATAATGGCAAGGAAGGTATAGGGAACGTTTTTAGTAGGAAATGTAAGGTGAAGAAAGAAAAGTGGACGAAAAGATAGCTTGCCGCGGGCAGGGACCGAACCTGCGACCTTCGAATAACGCGTCTGATGCTCGACCAACTCAGCTACCGCGGCGGCCTATATACAACTATGGCGGCATATATAACTATATACATGAGTCACAAAGGACCGCATGCGTGCAGGTAGCCTTCGGATACGATAAGCGCGATCCACTCAAGTTGGTCTACTTAGCACTTTCGAGGGCTACCAGCCTCCACGTCCTACGCCTCAACAACGCAAAATGTGACTAGAGGTTCCGACGTGTCGCCGGCTCTATCGACACAGTCTGTCGACGACATGATCCGGCTAGCAAACGGGCCTCTAGATATTGTCTTGGACCGAGCTACCACCTTCATTCGGTGCCACAACCACAACAATCACCTCACGCTCCCCGCTCTCAACGTATACAGACTGTGCACGCGCTCATGGACGACCTCAAAAAAGACGCTTTGCTCAAAGAAATGCGCGTGTTAGCACTTTTTGAAACCTTGAGCGATTAGCCCACTGTGTCGTCCACAGCAAGCGGCTTCATTGCAGGTGCGGGCATATGTAAGAACACGACGATGCGCAACTTCAACGTAGGCCGCAGCCCACTTCGCCGGCCGCCAGACACCGAACACATACAGCGGAATCGGCGAGGTCTGCGTTGCGCGCATCAATTACAAGAACAAAGACATTCCACTAGCCACCATCTACCTAAGAACTCTCAAGAACCCCTTCATACATGCACACGTGTTCGTGAAACGTATGTTCTTTCTCCATCATAACGGACAAACATAAAAACTACACATCGGCTGTACGGCGTCTGGTGTTGGTAATACCTATGCTGCTTTTGGCACCGTTAGGCAACAGTAAACAACTGGTTATATGTCACACATGTTCGACTTTTCGAAATATGTGTGCGCGTATACCATTTGCGCCTACATTTAGCGTCATTTCTAACGCCTCGCTCAATGTAAAAGAAATTACGCCGCAGTCACCCTGCCACCGCGTGCTTTACATTACATCGCGTACGTGGAACCTGCCGAATTTATATTATTATTTAAAAAGTCGCCCGCATCTTCCCACGGGGACAACTCGAGTAAATTCGTCGCAGAGTGGTGGGGGTATCGCGTGAACGTTGCGTAATTGGATATGGTTTGGGAATGCTTAATTGTTACACGATGCGCACACCAAGTACGACTTGAACGGCTCCAGCGTGCACGAAGTTCCGGGTCCGCAGCTCGCTTCAAACGCTTGCGTTCAGCGTCGTATGCTCGTCTCTTCGCAGCCTTGTCTTCTGCGTTGCTTGCTGTTGTTGACGCCGACGACGGTGAGTGGGGGGGGGGGGGGTAACGTTGCCTTCAACGAGTGGTAGGACGCTGATTGAAGGTACTATTGCTTCTATCGTATCTACTCGAGTCAAGCAAAGCGTCAAGTCAAGCGAAAGCCAAGTAAAGACGCCCTTGACTGAATTCCGAACGCGCGCTCCGCCGCTTATATACACACCGCCTGCGTTTGAGGGAGAGGAGGGAGGGAGGGAGTGGAGAGGCTTGCTGCCGGCACGAGAGGAGCCGAGCATGCGCAGTGGGGGTGTGGATGGCGCCGCCGACGCCGCAGGTGCGACTAAGAATTGCTCCGCATTTAAAAAACATGCGGCTTTAACACAAGGAACTTCGCAGAAGTCTTCAGAATAAGCCGAGTGCTAATTTTTTAAAGTAAGAGCCCTAAACATCAAGCCTTTCTGAAGAAGAAGACCAAGTTCAGTCGATTAATTTTTATGGAAACCACATTGAGCTGGTTGTGTATATAAGATTATGAATGACTACGAACTTATAGTAGGTGTCGTTCCTTGCACTACTTTTCCCAGCTTGGGCGGGGTGTGAAGGGAATGAAGTGGCTCTTTACTCGCCCCCTCCGGCGCCTCCATGTAAGCAGGCCTACGTAAACTGTGTAAGCTCAAGTGTTCTTTGGAAAAATGTGGGCGATTATAACGTTGAACTACCGCGCATTGTTTCCTTCCGTCCGTATAGCTCCGTCGTTAGTTCCGTCGTTAGCTATTGAAGATTGGTCGGAACTTTCTGGGTCAAGCTCACAGCACCTGCTCGTAACACGACGCAACAAATGACGCTTGAGGGATTCACCGCGTAGTGACCACTTACGCACGACTACGTCAAAAAAAAAAGCACAAAAAAAACACTAAACTATTTTCAATATACGGCACATGCTTGAAGGTGTCTGGGGGCCCAACGCAAGGGAGCGTACACATACATTTCTAGGAAGCATAAGCGTACATAATGAGCAAAGGATATTTAAAGCAGTAAGAAAACAAAGTAAGGACATAGAGTATTGGTAAACATATGGCATAGATATCCACACTGTATACACGCGCATACATAAACGAAAAGAGAAGTATTACTGAAAAGTGGCGACGTCTGATCATGATACGTACATTTAGACATGCTGGCGTTAAACAGCTTTATATCGATATATCGTTAGAGCACAAATATTTATAAAAATTATTACATTGTACAATGAAAGAAGTGCGTAGCGGTAAGAACTCTTTAGTACAGTTCAGACATAAAATATTCGCGCAACTCTTTTTTACCAAAATTGTCAAAACCAATACCCTGCTTCTGATATTTGCTTAATGTACATTGAAGGTCAGTGATTGTTTCCCACAAGTTGTGTGCCATCGTGGTACTAACCATTTCTCGTGGCCTGTGGTTCTAGGATCGCCTATTTGTTTTTTTTAGCCTGCAGTTACTACCCAAAAAGTTCTCAGTACTTTTACGTGATGTCACAAGCCTGCGAAAACTCGTGGCGTTAAAATGAAGTGTGCACAATAAACACAGCATTACCATGCTGCGCAATAACTAAAATTTTTCGGAACAGCCAGACAGTGTCTCATTACGAGCGTAATTCAAGAAGGCTGCCCGCCAATCACATTAGCAGCGGCTACTTCTTGGTGAGACGGATTTATATGCGTATAATAGATACTTTCAGACGTAGTATAACGATGTTGAGCTGTTTTTGCGCGTATACAACTCTCTGTGAACTCATCCTTGCTGAGTGAGAGGTAGAGAGAGAAATAAACATAATTAGGCACAATCCCTTGCAGGTGGGCAGCCTTCTTAGTCCAGAAAACAGTGGACGCTGATCATCTCCCTGGTCAGGTAGATCAAGTAACGACGGGGCGAACTTGAAACCTGGGCTCCTCAATGTGCTCGAGTCCACTGCCTTGTTACAAGCGATGGCTGCAGGCTACCTTGTGATAGGCAAGGTGAAGCAGGTTAATCGGAAACTGAAGTGAGAATCTATTTTAGCTGTCCTGCCTCGGCACAACTGAAATACTCGACACTTCAGCGCAGTCATCAACTCACAACAGCTGGGACATGGAGCAGCGGCGATGCTATTCGTTTTCAAGGAAAGAAAATAAATTTCCTGATCGGGCTGTAAAACGTTTACTGGTGCCCGCGCGTATTTGCGTCGCGGATTACGTAAATTTCAGGCCAAGCAGAACAAAATAAAATCATGACAGATGTTATAGAGCCCCTGCTGAGCGGTAGCCTCCTCTGCAATGCTCGAGCGCAAGGCGCGGAGGCGTCGCATAGGCAGCCCGCACCGCAGCGCGCCTACAGTGTGTGGTCATGAAACACGGAGGACAGTTGTCACAGCAGGTTCGCAGGACAAACTTTATGGCATAATTACGTGATTGCTGCGTTTAAGTAAAACTTTGCCTTACTCGTTGGTTTCCCAATCTGCAGCCGACAATGACCATTGTCGAAAGTAGGGGGGCTCCGGCCCGCTATCTTTTCTAGCGCCCGGTAGATAAGCCTATGTCGTCGCCCCGCTCGTTGCAGTGCGCGCGCTCCGCTAAGACCCTACAGGCTCCCCAAGCATCGCTTAGTGGTGCTGCTGCTCTTAGAGTTACTGTATATGCTACCTTTAGGTAGCATAGCTGCTCTTGACAGGCAGCGCCATCTCTGGCATAAAAATACAAACTGGGTTCAAACAACGCGCGTTTTCCCTTCAATGCGCAGCCGCTCGCTTCCGTGCACGTGCAGAGATCTCGCGGTGCACATGCGGCGCCTCACAATGTACCGCTTGCAGTGCGGCTTCAAAAGGATCTTCAAGCTTGACTGGTACTTCCGAAAAGCGAACTTGATAAACGGAGCAAAGCTCGTCAATCACGTTTACGCTGAAGAGCAGACGATCGACGACAACGACGGCCGACTCAAAGCGAAATGCATTTCCCAAGTCGCGATTACACCGTGTAGGACGTATACCTCGAGGTAAGGCTCATTCTGTCATGTTAAAGATGAATAATGGTTCACATGCACTCCGAAATGAAGCCGTACACGCTATCAATGTTCTGCGGTGTGGACTACGAATGATATGATTGTTGTTTTGATATGGCATGCTTACAGTAGCAGCCGTGTACTTTCGTGAACAAGCGTTTGCGGCGTGCGAAAAAAAAGAAGTTTTACGGCCATGGCACTGTTCCCTGAGAAGGTTAGAGTCAAGTCCTCCGTGTCGCTGGAGAATCATAGGACGCGAGGAAGCTAGCTGAGTGAGCTTTAACCACTGTGAAGCAAGATGAACCGCTCGCCTGCTTTTTTTCGGCTCTCGCGTCATGCTTGCACTCTCTTTTTATATCGACTTGAGAGGCGTATAAAACCTGCTGCGCGATGCAAGACTTGTGTTTGGGCAAGTTGGTTCATACATGATACGGACATACGAGCGCTATGGGACGGGGACATAGACAAGAGGTACACAGGACAGGCGCTCAACTTTCAACTGAGGTTTATTGAGCAGACATGTAAAATTTATACAAGCAACCAGCTAGGGCGATAACAATTGTGAATCATCCACCCGATAACAAAAGTGCCAATACCTCACCAAAAAACCGCGTCATGGCCACGCACCACGCCGAATCAAGTACCTACCGCTCAAAGGCGTTAGAAAACGTCCGATATTGAAGACCGCGACACACTTGCATATGAAAAAAAAAATATATATATATATATATATATATATATATATACCTGGAAAGACGCATGCGCACTCAAGAAACCTTAACATCAAAATCAAGCCTTGACATCGAAACCCAAAAGGAAGCAGGCGCCATCAAAACTGAACAGGCCATCAACGAACCATCCTAG
Source organism: Rhipicephalus sanguineus (assembly GCF_013339695.2). NCBI lineage: Eukaryota > Metazoa > Arthropoda > Arachnida > Ixodida > Ixodidae > Rhipicephalus > Rhipicephalus sanguineus. The sequence continues at coordinate 328,536,938 of NC_051176.1, read as the reverse complement.
CAATGAGGAAACAAACTACCCCACCGTCGGACAAAAAAGAAATGTGGTCTACAGAATCTGCACATATGCTCAACGGAACTCCTAAAAACCTAACCACGAGCCGCGTAAGTAAAATAAACAATTTTCCCCTAACACCATAAAAACCAAAACAAAACTTGAACACATAAGATCCGCGTCAAAAACCATAAGAAAACAATAGGTCATTAACAATGCTTAAAAACAAGGAGCTGCGTCAGAAAACAGTGGTAAACGAAGTTTAAAAAAACAAAACAAAACACTCAATCCTATAAACAAAGACAACAGCACAAAACATCTACGCCAAAGAATGGTAGCTTACAAATAACCTTCTAGGAAGGCGACTTCCTTGTCACAGAGTGTGATAGAAGGTACACTGATACACTTATCACCAGACTTGTGAATGTGGTATGCTTCCACGATTTCCCTTTCTGTTCTGTCATGAGAACGCTTAAGGAAATCAGTGCGCGCAAACTCCGGGCTGCACCCACACCTTTTACAATGCTCCGAAAGGTGGCCACCAGCGTTATTCTTGATTGACAAACTATGCTCTCTCGCCCTTTCATTGAAACATCTCCCCGTTTGCCCTATGTACACTTTATCGCAGCTCAAAGGAACGCGGTACACAACGTTCGCCGCGCATGCGGTGAACTGAGTGGCATGCCGCTTGGAACACTGCATGCGACCACCCTTAGAAGTGAGAGAGCAAATTTTTGATAGTTTGCACGGCGCTGAAAACACAACATTGACATGGTACTTCGAGATAACTTTTTTCAAATTATGGGAAATGCGATGGATATAAGGAACAGCTAGAGTTTTCTGTATTTCGTCAGTCCCATTGTTAGTTGTACGAGTGCGCTTCATCTTCTGCAGAAGGGACTCACAAACACTGCTGACCAACCACGGTGGGAACTTAGCTGCTTTTAGACGGTCAACCTGGATTTCAAGCGCTTTTTTCATTTCATGTTGACAGGATTTTTCCAAAGCCGCTTTTACACATGTCGTGGCGATCCCCCTTTTGATAAGCTTGGAGTGGGCACTGTCGAACGGCAACAAACCTTTCTTGGACCTGGGATTATACATCCAGCATAAATGATCTGGCTTGAAGATAAGTTTTAAATCTAAAAATTGAATGGAGTTCCGCTCTACCGATTCCCAGGTGAACTTAAGACCCTCTGCAGATCTTTCGAATAGGTTCAATATGCCTGCAGTAATATTGTCAGGAACCGGTCCTTCTACGTCACTGAATATCAGCAGGTAATCATCCACATATCTGAATGCTTTAACAACCTGAAAATCGCCAAGTTTAGGTGCGATACGCTTGTTTACACAGGATAGAAAAATGTCGCACAAAACAGGTGCGACTGAAGACCCAATACATATTCCTGATTTTTGCACAAAATGTTGACCTTTAAAGCTAATAGCGGTCGACTCAAGGTAAAACTCGAGAATTGAAAGGAAGCTGTCACTGCTCACCCCCGTTGCGTTCTGGAATCCAATCTCACCGGTCCCGTCAATCACATCACGTAACGCACAGAACAGTCCCGCGTGAGGGATGGAATAAAACAGTTCCTCGACGTCCACGGACAGCCCGGTGGAGCCGGACACATCACTGAGACCTTTGATGATGTCAAGTGAACTTCGCACTAGGAAGGGGTCTTCTATCACCAGAGAACTCAGGTGCTCCTGTAAATACCGGCTCACAAGGCCTTGCCAGGATCCCTTTTCTGTGACGATCGTCCTAAGCGGACATTCCGGCTTGTGCGTTTTGCCTGTGAAGAAGGCTTCCAAGGCACTTGTTTCAGTCTTCTCAACCTTTTTCAAGAGCGATTCCAGGTTTAGATTCTTCAGCAACCGTAGTGCCTTCCTTTTTTGAGACTTTGCGTTAAAATCACATAACTTGAAGTTCTTTGTTACCGCCGCTAAGGCCTTCTCTTCGAACATGCCCTGAGGCATCAGAATGAAACCTCCTTCTTTGTCAGCCTGGAGTACTACAAGTCCTCGCTCGTCCAGAGCATTGGCTACGTACCTTAAAGGGGGCTTCCTCGTGGAACCAGTGGCAGCCTTTGACATTACGCAGTTCACGGCGTCACTGGTAGCCCTTTCCCTTTCTTGAAAGCTAGTGCAAGTGGCTGCTCGTCGAGCCATGGCGAGGAGCTGGTGCCGTTGGGCACCAGGGTCGAAGCTGTATTTTGGACCTTTGTCCAAAATCTTGCGAACGTTGTTGGGAAGGCTGAAATTGCCTAAAACCGTCACATTGTTCGAGGCAGTCTTCGCTTGCTTCTGGACCATCGGGAAGCTGGTACGAGTACGCTGCCACAGGAATTCCGTAACCTGCCCTGCAAGCTTTCTGTACTCGTTGTAGCTTCTGTCGATGTATTTTTGATCCGTCCCCTCCGCCAGGATCACCCGCAGAAAATCTTGAAACAGTCGTACCTGCCGCCAGTACTCTGCCTTGATGATCTTCGCCATCCTTCGAACATGACCCCAAGAAGGGTAGACCACACCAAACAACGCTTGAAGTTCCAGAGGGATGATTTTTCTTCTTAGGCAAAAAGCCACTGCCCGAGACTGACAGGTTGCGACAGCTATGAGGTTGACGAGGGTGATGGCACCGTTGTGCTTGGTTGTTGCAGACAGAAAAGAGCCCAATGTAGGAGAAATTTGGCTTAGCAAGACTTGTGTTTGGGCAAGTTGGTTCATACATGATACGGACATACGAGCGCTATGGGACGGGGACATAGACAAGAGGTACACAGGACAGGCGCTCAACTGCTGCGCGAACGCGGCTAGAAACTCGCACAATGTCAGAAGGTGGTTACTTCAAGGTTGCAATTGCAAAGCATGTATTAAGTGCCAGTTATTTTTAGCGGCTTAAATATATGTCACCCTAATAAAGTGAAAAGAGCTAAGCAAACCTGCAGAACGATGTCAAAGCTTGCTAAAAATGCACAGACGTCCGTACCGGCTTGATAAAGCAGGCTGCCGGACGCGTGAATTGCAGGCGCTGAACTTCTGACAATGTGCCGAGTTCAGTTGAATTCAACCAACCGCGCAACGCTAACGGTATAACGCGAGTGTGAATGTTCAACGACAAGTGCTAGGTCTCACGAACGCGGGGAATCAAAACACAAAGTTGTTTCACCTACAACCGTAACTGGACTTTCACAATGTGAGAAGACAGCGAGTAATCATTACTAGAGACCCGAAGTTCAGGCACGAAAAAACAATGTTTTAGGCGCCTATAATAGGTCCTAAAAACCGTCATTTAGGCATAAATAGGCGTTAAAGACTATCGTTTAGGCATATATAGGCACAATTAATAATTAATTTAGCAGCGTGTTTCAGGACAAATCTTCGACTTCTAACAAACAGCAGACAAATCCTGTGCTCTGGGAAAGTCAATTTTATTTTTTTCACGAAAATGATTAGGAGAAGAATAACCATTTGAACAGATTTAGGTGAAAGCTAGGGTGATTGAACACTGTCAGAAAGGCTATGAAAGCAGAGGCAAACCAGCACCATCTCAAGGTTTTTGGGCTTGAAGTTGTGCCTTCTTTCAGTCAGTATTTGTTTGTATGCGGAAAAAGAAAGCCCGACATCCACTGAAGTTAGTGGAGCGTACTTGTAGTCCGGCACTTTTGATGCTCTAATTGCATCTGGAATCTTCGAATCTGCACCACTCAGAACTTTAGACACTTGTTTTAGCACATAAAATCCGGGATTCCTGTCCAAGACAAATTTAAGCTTCGTGGTGACCCTGTCAGCGACAGGTCCATTGGGGACGGTGGTGAACCTTTCTTGCACGTCCAAAATTATCTCAACACTCCGAGTCAGAGTGGTGCCCGAACTTGCAAGTTTCTGTATGCTTTCTGCAAGGAAAGTAAATTAGGCGCACAAATATGCCAAGTCAGATTCAAGTGTATCGTGGTGTAGAACAGTCTGGGCTCTTCTCACGGCGATGCTCTCGTCCGCTGCAAAGCTGTTAATAACAGCCTTAACACCAGCGAAGTGTTTATTGTAGTAGTCCACTGCCTTCAGCCAAATTCCTCCGTGGGATAAACAACGGGCTCTGGTGGAAGAGGCACATTCGGCAACTGCTCTTTAAAGCCACAAACGTGCGAAAGCGCCTGAAGGAACACTTCCTTACCTGCGGCTATTAGTTCGTTAACAGAACTGAACGGCTTTCTCAGCTCTTCACAGACCCGATGAATCCCATGGGCAAGACAAGTGACATGCAATAATTCTCGATAAAAGATCTGGAAAAGTGCAGCAGCCTTGTGCATATAAGCTGCCGCATCTGTGTAGAGCAGCAGTACTCGGTCGTCGTGGGATCCGAGGTGGTCCAGTACCCTCAAGGACGAGTTCACAAAGTAGGCGATGGTATCACCGCCCGTTTTTTCTAGTTGTTTCGAGCATACCAAGAAAGGTGTTGTTTTCTCTTTTACATCCAGCTTTCCAGCTACAAAATGTCTAAGTAATCGTCCGGTCGCATCTGTTGTCTCGCCCACTGAAAACCATATGTACGATTCACCGAGTTCTCGTCTGATTTTTGCTAACGTGTCCTCGTACATGGGCCGCAGGTACTGCTTGCGAAGAGTGGACTCTGATGGTACTAGCGCTAGCCTAGCCTCGCTTCCCCTCGCTAGAGTACAGTCTAGCCTCGCTCACGCAACCGCCGTGCTGCACTACTCTCGAACCAAGAGACTGAGATCTTTCAGGGGGGCCCACTAGCGCTAGCCTAGCCTCGCTTCCCCTCGCTAGAGTACAGTCTAGCCTCGCTCACGCAACCGCCGTGCTGCACTACTCTCGAACCAAGAGACTGAGATCTTTCAGGGGGGCCCACTAGCGCTAGCCTAGCCTCGCTTCCCCTCGCTAGAGTACAGTCTAGCCTCGCTCACGCAACCGCCGTGCTGCACTACTCTCGAACCAAGAGACTGAGATCTTTCAGGGGGGCCCACTAGCGCTAGCCTAGCCTCGCTTCCCCTCGCTAGAGTACAGTCTAGCCTCGCTCACGCAACCGCCGTGCTGCACTACTCTCGAACCAAGAGACGGAGATCTTTCAGGGGGGCCCACTAGCGCTAGGCTAGCCTCGCTTTACCTCGCTGAGGTACGCTCTAGTCCCACTCACGTAAAAGCGCGTTTATAGTCCGACGTTATCGGTGCGTTGGCGAGCGTCACATGCGTGGAGCGCATCGGCCGAGTCCAGTTATACGTTCGCTGTGGCATTGCGTCGAACTATGGCCTGTTTTCGCCGACGTGGCGCAGCGCATGCGCGCGTCTACCCTACGTCGAACTATAATCGCGCCTTAACAGGAGCTAACAACGTGAGCGAAATAAACATAACTAGGGCGTGTTCTAGTTAATATCGCCACACTAAGTGCTTCTCCTTTTCCTCCATATGAACAGCTCATTTAAGCAAAACGTGTACTCGACGAACGCGAAAAGGCATTTTTAGGCACTGAAAAGCTCATATAGGCACGAACCTCAAAATAAGCACTTATAGGCACAATAAATGTTTGATTAAAACGTTTCCCTTCCCCGGCCCCGCCACGGTGGTCTAGTGGTTATGGCGCTCGACTGCTGACCCGAAGGTCGCGGGATCAAATCCCGGCCGCGGCGGCTGCATTTTCGATGGAGGCGAAAATGTTTGAGGCCCATGTACTTAGATTTAGGTGGACGTTCAAGAACCCCAGGTTGTCGAAATTTCCTCCCTCGGTGTACAATAAAGATATCTATCTATCTATCTATCTATCTACAGGAAAGGGTTTGACGACGTACGTGACAGGATTTTCACGTTATTCATGTCATGACGCGACAGTCATATTCGTGAAATACCCTTATGATCCCATGCCAAATTTGGTCTACACCCGGTTAAGGAGGCGATCATGAGAGCACCAAGACGTAGGCGGCTAGATAGATATGTAGATTGAAACGCTCAAAGTGTCAAAGGTTCGCTAAGAAATACTTCGCATTTAAAAACGCTTCAACAAGTTCGCGTTCTTTCTTTGGCTCTTTTCAGAAATTTAGTACCGTTGAAATTTGGTGTGCAGCCGCAACGCTTGCAGTGCTCGGCTAGGAAGCCACGAGCGTTATCGCGTATATTAAGGTTAATTTTTCCGAGAGGGGTCGTTTCCGTCATCAAAGCCCCCTCTCGAAAAAATTTGCAGGGCCATCGAGGAACGCAACCTTATGGTTCTTCTTGATGATAAAGAAGGTGGGTTCTGGCTGCTTGCGACAGCCTTGCTCAAAGAAAAGGCTGGTATCGCAATCGGCAAGAATTTCGGGCAAGTTGATTTCAATCCCCAGAAACAAAAAAAGAAAGGCACTGAAAATCCTGGAAGGACTATACCTTGATAGCCTCGAAAAACAAGCAAAGAAGCAGCCGAAGGCATCTCTTGAAGTGTTCTTCACGATAAAGACACAAAAGGATGGAGCATCTCTTCGCGCCATTGTGTCCGAAAATGGTACGTGGAAACGCCTGGTCGCAAGATACCTACAGAAGCATCTTCCTCTGTCGCTGAGCGGGGATCCTTTTCTGGTTAGGAGTTCATCGGACTTTGTCAACTCTTTAGGAGGTTTGCCTCCTGGTTTGTACACTGGATTTTCCATTGACATTGAAGAGCTGTATTATTCTGTTGCGCATCAGGAATTGCTAAGCGCTTTAAAGGAAAAGATATCAGTCTTCGGAGAGTCTGAATTCCAGAACGCAGCAGGAATACGCAGTGATGACTTCTTAGACTTGTTGGAATTCTACCTGGAGTCAACGGCTATAAAATGTGAACAGAAATTCTTTATTCAAAAACGCGGTATTTGCACTGGGTCGTCAGTTGCTCCGGTTCTTTGCGATATTTTCTTGTCAGTCATAGGAAAGCGCATTCAAGCCCACATTCAGGACTCACGCGTGGTAGAAATTCTTGGATATGTAGACGACTTCTTTGTAATTCTAAAAGATGTATGCAGCAAAGATTTAGAAGGTGTTGCGAAGAACATTGTGTATATTTTCACAAAGCATGGCGCAGGTCTTAACTTCACGTGGGAGCTGCCGGAACACAACAGGCTTCAATTTCTGAACTTAAGCCTGCTGTTCAGTTCCGGAAAAATCTGCTGGAAATTCAGTCCGAGGTCAAAGAAAGGCCTACGTCCCTTCGAGAACGCGCATTGGAAACCCGTCAAGAGAGGAATAGTAACGAATTGTCTTCAGTCTGCGCTAACAATATCTTGTGAACATTGCATGTCTCAAAGCTTCAAAGGTCAGGTAACACGTTTGAGCAGCGCAGGGTACCCGTCTTTCCTGGCATCTGAAGTGTCCGAGTCGTTTCTTCAGAAGATTAAGTGGTCTGAAAGGGTGAAAGAACGGCAGAATCAAAAGAAGCAGGTACAAGTGATTACCCGCATCCATAGAATTTCGCACACTATCAAGAGGGTGGCGTCGAAACACGATGTTCAGTTAGTATTCTCAGCCCCTTGTAAGTTGCCGAAATTGTACAGCATTATTAATCGGCAAGGGCTACCCCAGTGCACGAATCAGCACAAAAACAGGTTCACAGAATGTGTTGCAAATCTCGTTTACGACATTCCCCTGAGCTGTGGCCGCCGGTGCATAGGACAAAGGGGCGGATGTTTTAATGAGCGCGCAAAAGAGCACAAAACTAACGCTGGTGGCTTCCTAGCCGAGCAGTGCAAGCGTTGCGGCTGCACACCAAATTTCAACGGTACTAAATATCTGAACGAGCCAAAGACAGAACGCGAACTTGTTGAAGCGTTTTTTATTAGGAAAGCTGCCGATCAGTGTGTAAGCATGCCTTCAGTCACGCTAACGGACGCTGAGGTTGGCTTTTTAGATGGTTTTGTTTGACGTGTCGTTTCGCCCTCACCTGCTTTTCCGTGTTTTTTTGGTCATTTGTTCATCTTGACGCTTGTTTTCCATGACACAAATGAGGTAAATAGTTCGTTTTTCACAAAAGTTCGTTTGTCACCTCGGCGCCGGGTTGCTCTGAATTATCTTGGTCCGTCCATAGTTGTCTTTTATTGATTCTGTGTGCTTTTGGTTTTGTATTGCTCGGTTTGCGCTAAGAGCGCAAGCAGGCTGTTGGTTTCACTAACTGACGCCGATTTCTGATCTCTAGGTTGTCATATGAGTGGTTCATCCTCACGTGCTTTTCCATTGTTGGTTGATCATTGTTCTTTTAGATACCTACTTCACTCTTCACCAGGACAAGTTAGATATTTCACGCCCTGCGCGTGTTCGGCTTGGCTTTTGTGGGCGCGTTTTCTGAAGTGAAATTGCTTGTGGGGGCCGTCTTGTCATCAAAAAAGTCAGTTCGCCTTATGTGATATAGGTGCGCATACACGTTGGCATTTCGTACTTGTAAGCATGTGAAAAAAAATTTTGTTTGTTTTTTGTTTTCCTACAGCATCATTGTGCCCTTTCTCGTCGTCGTTTATCTCTGTGTGATGGTTGATGTAGGTTGGTTTGGTGCATGCAAAAAGGCCTGTCGAAGTGCAAATAAACTCAGTTGTAAGTCGGCGCTCGTCTGTGTCTCCTGTCTTCGTCCAAGGCGCGCTGCATGTATCCCAGAAGGATAATGTGTCACTGTCAAAGAATAACAGCGTAGCAAAAACAGCACCAGCTAAGGAACTGCAGCAAGTGGAACGCCATTTCATTGTCAGGCAGGGGACACACCCGTTTCCCTTGCGCCTGATCTTGTGGTGCTTCACCGCGGTTTCTTATAATATTAGGCATTTTGAAGGACGCCGAAATTGGTCATCATTAGGGCTCCGTGTTTTCGGATAAATCTAAAAAAATCGGATAGACACTCGCCGGTAAAGTTTTTGAGAATTTGGGTTTATCCGACTTTACCGGCCCATATCGAAAGGTTATTATCGATGCGTGGGTGGTTTGGCCGCTATAAGCTTTGCGTCAACAGTATCATTACACACTTAACCAAGGTCTTGTCGAGCACGGAGTGAGAAGCGTCAACACACCTTGCAGGGGCGTAGCCAGAAATTTTTTCCGGGGGGGGGAGGTGGTTCAACCATACTTTATGTATTTTCGTGCGTGCGTTTGTATGTGTGCGTGCCTATATACGCAAGCAAAACTGAAAAATTTCGGGGGGGGGGTTCGGACCCCCCAACCCCCCCCTTGGCTACGCCCCTGACACCTTGACATACAGTCCCCTGGCGGCACTGGGGAGCGCCAGGCAACATCGAATATACGGACCTCGTGAAGTATGCTTGCGTCTGTAACAACAAGCGTTAAGGTTGTAATACGCACAAACGTATTCTATTCGAACCTTCTTGACAACTAAAATACGTTTCGTGTTCTCAGGTGGGCTAGTCGGTTCATGAAGATTGTGGCGGAACAGCGCCACAACGCTTTGTGTGTTCTGATGTTTTCGTGTTCAGATATCATTTCATCGCAGGTGTCGGTGTTTGAGAATTATGCAAAATGAAAGTGCGAATTTGGGAGAATTGGAAATTGATGCAAAACAAACTCGGATAAACGTCGCATTTCCGAAAAAAAAGTGAACTCCGAAAAACACCCTCTGAATTTCAAGAAAAAGAAACTCCGAAAACACTGAGCCCTGAGACGCATATCAATGTCGCTACCATTAAATGCACGATACGTGAGGGCATTTACGATTCATTTTCGATATCGTCCGATAGAAAGCTACTAATTAAAGCCACGAAGAAAAATTTTGCTGTCAGTGCTCTGGCGTGCACTTGCCATTAGCAGGCCAGACATGCACGGAGGCGCTTTCTCTCCTCCTGCGAGGGAAAGCCTGTCCTCGGGGGGATAACCCCTAAATTTGCATGTAGATGTGTAAACGCGTAGACTCTGCCGCGGTTATTGTTTGTTATTGATTAAAGTGACGCACTTATTGGTAGGAGCGACGAGGTAGGCGTTGTCTCCCCTAAACTTTCGATGCATTCTGTCAAGCAATTCAATGCCTCGGAATGCTTTAGATAATCCCGATCGAAGGTGCCTCGTGGGAAAAGCGACCCCTTGTAGGTCGCGCATTTCAGCTCATGTCTAGTGGCGAACAGCACTGCCTCCTGCCATTGGGGAAACAATGCTGCACAGGAGGCCTCCATAAGGCCTTTCGCATTGTCCGCTTTTTCTCTGTTCAGGTTCACCTACTCGGCCACACAGGGTGCCAGCGTTTTTTGCTTTGTTGCTGAATTTATATGGTTGTTCTCTTTAGGAACAACATTTAATTCAGGCAGGGTATAAAAATTGAGCTCGCACTTGTAGAGGGCATATCCTTGCATTCATCCATCCGTACACGCTGGCGCGAAAAATTTCTACTGCTGTTCCAATAACAGCATCGCTGCAGTAATAATAAAAAACCGGATTCTGTGCGATGTTGTCTAACCAGGCGAACAAACAGCGATGCCATGTACGAAAAGGTGCAACAAGCTGCTGTCCATTCAAGGGTTCAGAGATGAGATTGTTAGATTAGTGAAAATTTCGTCTGTCTTGCTTACTCTGTGCCAGATATGCCAGCAGTTTATAACCAGAGAGAAAAGGCGTTGAATGCCATGCATGCAGTCATGCTACGTACCGTCGATCACTTGTGAGCAGTGGGATCTTTTTTACGCATCCTTGAAGAGTCTTATCAAAGCATGTTTGCTTTTTCTTTTGCCATTGATCCTTCATGACATGGCTAAAGCAAGGAAGGCCCAGATTATCGACTTTCCGATTTGATCTGACTTATTGATTGGTTCTGATGAGGTTCTCAACCCACCCGCACTAGAGAGAAACAAAATCCCTTCATCATTGTCAAGGTCCACCATTCACAGCCTTCACATTAAATGAACACAAGGGACAAGCAAGGGTTTATGCCAGAGTGAAAAGTTTAATGCTTGAGAACGTTACTAATTTCTTGATTAGTAAAGCAGCGCTTTGGGAAGTCGAGAAGTGTAGGAAACTGTTTGCACAATCTATGACTAGCCCAATGTGACGTAGTATGGCTTCAGCGTATAATCTACCGAAGAGAAATATCACTGCAGTGAATCAGAATGCTACTTGAGCATTTCTGTTTGATTCACAGGAAAAAATACCTCGTTGACCTTGAGTGGTCGGAACGTTTCGCCGGCCTGTGCTCTGCTGGCGTCTCGAATCATTATTGCTGCGCGCTCTTTGCTGGCTGTCGCTCACGAGATGTCCGATGGGCGTCACGGAGTGAACTTGTGCGAGAGCGCGACGAGCGTGCAGCGAGCGCAGGCAACCGACCGTGACGTCAAGTAACGCGCTTGAAGGCTACAGCGCAGTCTCCTCAGGATGCGGTTTCAAGGTTTTTTTAAAAAAAACTTGAGCTGTATTAATAGGAAGGGCTACATATCATTCTCGTGAACCGTCCAAACGATTCGTCAGGCGTCTTTCCTCCGCGGAGGCGATGAATGCGACGTGCATCACACAAGTTCAGGCGCACATTTCACGGCATGCATAGGTTGATCGTGTCGCATTTTGGCGCCTCCACGCACTCCGGCGTCACATGCAGCTTCCCGACACTGCACAGCCACGTATCGCCATAGACACTCCGCGAGAAACGTCGGATGCAAGACGACACATACGAAAACAAGCTCAAGTATTCTTGCGTACTCTTGCGGTGCAGGCACAAAGTTGCCAGAGAACTGAGGGCGCGTCCGCTAAAGGCGGCTATGGGTAATGCTTACGTCAACACTTCGGAGGCAAGCGGTTTTAATTGCGCTAACGTTATGCGGGCGACGTGATGATCTTTCAAACTAAGCAGTTCCTTGGCAAGCACTATGAGGTTTCTGGAAGGGTCGTTATGTGCCTTTAGTGTTCCTCTCTGTGAAGGTGGGCGACCAGAGGCGCACTGCCGTCGGGCTTTGTTGCAATGCCCGGTCGACCCATACTTGCCGCGCCAACGCAGCGCCATAGAACTTTGCTTGCGGGTGGCCTCGGCGTAGCTTCGGCCTCTGGAATGGCCCATCCCAACATTCTCGAAACGCGTGTTTGGCCGGGCTAGAGGGGAGACGCGATTTGCGCGCGCGTCTGTCCTGTAGCCCGGCCGTGGCTTGGCATCATAATTTCGCAAAGTCGGAATTTTCCGGATTTAGGCAATGCTTGATGTCGACATTAACCCATAGAGCACTTATATTACGCCATTACCAACTATTTCAACAAGTCGGCAATAGCGAAAGAAAACGGGTCCAGTGGTTCAAAGCCAGCAGGAAAGGTTATTCTGTTTGATGCATGTACTTCTTTATAGCGTGTCACGCGAGGGACACACAGCTTTCTACGTATGAATGCTTGCGCATTTAACACACCACTTTTCCTTAGGCGTTTTGGTACGTGGACGCACGCCGCAAAATGAAGAAGGTGTGTCATTTACACCTATGATGTAAATATGGAGCGCTAACTTGTTTTTCATTTATAATCTTTGCAATTGCACGTGTTGCTCTCTTTTATATTCACCGTAGAATTAAAGAAGCGCCCGCTGGGCACACACAATAATGTCAGGACGCACATAGTTCATGACTGTGTCCAGCCTGCGCCTCTTTAACTGCATTCGCTCAACAGAACAAGTGCCATCTATTCTCGATCATTTGAACATTTCGTTGCTTATCGGTCGAGCCTCAGTTTCTTCACCTTTATATTGTAATTACTACAATATACTTAAAAGACTAGAATTAACGTCCCCTATACCGGCCTCATTTCAGAATGAAGGTTTTTCACACTTGCTGCTATCGAAGCGACGTCGCGTGTTGTTCCTTCAATGTTGCTCTCTGCCATCCGGAGTGAAGCTAAAGTGAACCACTTGGTTACGGGTCTGAACACCTTGCTGTTTATCTTGCTGTGTGCCGCCTGAATTCACGCCGTTAGAATCGTGTTCTGTAATTCGTAATACGCATTAATAAAAAAAAACACAAGCATGCTGACACCGGCCGTCTGGAACATTTCGTCACCACTGCTTGGCTTGCCTAAAGTTTTTAGTAGAAATATGATGTATAACAAAATACTCATCAGCTTGCGTTTTAATTGGGAAACGACCAAGGAGCTTGCCACCTACCTGTTCTCAGAGTACAGAAATTGAGAAATTGGCGGAGAAATGTTTTTGGCGGCCGAAATTTCTATATTTTTTTCAGGCAGAATTTCTCCACGAAACTAACTTGCGAATTATTGTTCTGGGTCCAAAACCGGCGCCTAAAGAAAATTTCAGCAAAATCGAGGATGGTGGTCAGGGCCAGCTCTGATGTATCCACCACTTTGCTAACGTCAGACTAATTTAGTTACCTTACACTTTTAGCAGATATATGGCACTTGTACAGCTCTATGATCGAGCAAAAAACAAGAAATGCTACGCATGTGAGGCAGATGTCCAGCAGAAGATTTTGAGAAATCCTTCAATTTAACTGTTTTTCAGCCCTAATTGACAATGATTTTTCAATATAGGTCTTACTTTTGCTTCATGATAATTTTTGGGCGATATGATGTATCTGAATCCTGATCTAAGAATCGACACGAATGGAGGGTCATTTAGGTTTCGACTCGTTTTTCGGAACAGCACGTTGCGCTCAATGCTCAAGGTGTTAGGCGCAATTGTTAAGCCACAAAATAGAGGACACAGGGAGCGGCAATATTAAAGTCTGTCGGAAACCTGCAACACACGTTGACCGTGTTTGCAAATTACTGAACACGTATATCGAGTCAAGATAATGTTCTCTCAAGTGCAGCGTCCGCAAATTAGGCATTTAGCGCACGCCACCACAAAAGCGCGCTTACGTCCAGCTGCAAGCACTGTCATTCGTGCACAAGTCGAGTCATGCAAGATGGCGGCGGAGGACCGCTCTAGAATACGCAGTCGTTTTTGTTGCTGTCTTCCTAATTCGTTGACACCAAGTCTCCTAGTTTGTCTCTTGCTTTCGCTTTTCAGGAATGTAGTTTCAGGCTTATCCCGTGAAATTTTTATCATTCCAAGGCCGGAGGTCAAAATCTCGAGATCGATTGACCAACGGCTTCTTCAGAAGGCATGCCATCAAGGTTGTAATGAGCGCTTTCATTTTAGCCTTGAGTAGCCTCCTGCGAATCTTTGCAATTACTAGTTGGCGATATAATCCTCAGTCAGGGCGTGCTTAATAGTGGTCATATTCCTGTTTATTACTTGCGTAGTGAATCCGATTTATATACGGACCACCCATTTAAGTCCATACGTATACGCGGCATAGGTGCTGCTTCAGGAAAGTGCACATAGTCAAAGATGAGCAATCGTCAAGCAAGGAATGCCGGTGGAGCTCTGTGCGAGATTTCCCGTTGAACAATCGCCTTGAACTTGTGTCACAGACTAGATGCTATCATGTGACTGCCGGGAACATCAGATCGCATACCTGACGTTTCAACAACTTTGCCTTCACGTCACCTCATTTTTTTGTTTTTGTTTGTTTGCCGTGGTATTTTTGCGGCTACGATGTTGCGCTGCTCGGGTGTAGGACGCCTTACGATGTAGAACGTTACCTTTCAAAAACGAACTGTTCGGATCGGTAGCCAGAGGCATAGGCGTGCGCAGGGTTCCCCATTAGAGGGGGCAAAGGGTCGTCGCAGCGCCCCCCCCCCCCCCCACCCTTCTAAGTCAATGTATGGGGCAGATTTTGCGCCCCCCCCCCTCTTAGGTGACTAGAAGGGTCAATGTACGGGGAAGATTTTGCGCCCCCCCTCTTAGGTGATTAGCCGCCCCCCCTGCCCCCCCTGTGCGCACGCCTATGGCCAGAGGCGAGTAATGGGTAGAAGGTACGCGTGCGCACTGATTGACAATTTCATGATGAATACAACCCATTTTATTCCCCACTGCAGGAGTTTGCCCTATTTACATTTTATCTCTGCGAACTTGTTAATCGAGTCACTTGACCAAATTCGCTGACGTCGTCGGCTGCGTTTGCCTTTCCCCGCTAACCACCGGTTCTCCTGTCGTACGATTCTCTCAGTCACAAGTCTTTCGCCTAGAGATGTCGGTTGCCCCCTTTGGTTCAATTCTGCTGTCTTCCGATCTCGTAATATTGCATCGATCATTTTCTGTTCCATGTTTTTTCTCGAGTTTGTCCGGCAAGTTCTTGCCCCGTATTTTAGGGTCGGCCATTTGTGATGATTATAAACTTTTCGCTTAAGCGGCCATTGTTTGACACGATTTAGGAACACCTCCGCTGGCCAGGCCATCTTTATGCCTCGTTGAAGTGGCTAGCTTGTCCAGAAGGGCAAATGCCGATGCACGATACCGAGCAGTATACTGTTTTCGCTGTGTTCCGTTACTTTCCTGACGGGATGGGGTGGTAGTGATGACGTAGCGGAATGCCTTCAGTAAGTAATAAAGCAACTTTGCAGTCGCCATTGAATGAATGCCCCACTGCTCCCAAACTGATTCGACACCAGGCGGCCGCATTTCGATGGGGCCAATACACCCGTGCGCTTAGATTGAAGCACACGTAGGGTGGTCAACATTGTTTCAAAGTCCGCCACTACGGCGTGCCTCTTAAAGGCCAACTCCGGCGATTTTTCGAGGTCAATGGATCTCAATAAAATTCGCTGGGTACGTTCCTTTTAATGTTCCCGTTACTTATGCCAAATTACAAGCTGGAGACGTACGTAGATTCATTACAAATGAATTTTATTGATTGCCCCGACTCTCCCCAGCTCGCTTCCCAGAATTATTGGCAACATTGTGTGCGTGACGTCATTTTTGTTGAAGCGGAAGTGACGGAACCGAGGGGCCACTAGAGCGTCTGCTATCCGCAAGGCAACTATCGCGTGTGTTTGGCGAGCGCTTCGTTGGCTGGGCGTGTGAATTTCAATTCCTTGTGGTAATGCGTGCAATGGGTGGCAAGTGGTGTTGCGTTGTGGGCTGCACACGTTGGTAGTCACGAAACACTCGCACCTAACGATTACCCTGCGTCTTTATATTAGAGCTAGTAATGCCGGCTTACCGCACGTTCCGTGCGGTAAGCCGGCATTAGTGGGGTGAGGGCGAGTAGTGGGGTGAGGGCGAGCTCTCCGGTGAAGCCACTTGCATCGACGACCGAAGATGGCGCAACTGCGACTTTCACCTGGGCGCCGCAAGCGCGCTGGGCCGGTCGCCTACCAACCTATTGATGCACCTGCGCTCTTATCCAGTCTTGGAAGTGAATCCGCGTACTTTTTAACAATTCAGTCTGCCAAAACTGCTTATTGTATTTGAAAACAAGCAGGAACATTTTATTTACAACAGGATACATCGGCAACAAATGCACGTGAGCGAGTTGAAGGGTCATAAATTTGCGCACAATTTTCATCTAAGATGTCCTGCTCAGTTTAAGGTGCTTGGCCCTCTGACGCTTAGTGCTGTTAGCACTGTTCAGGCCTTTGAGCAAAAAGTGCAGGCGCGTAAGAACATAAAAAGAAACAACTTTGAGACTAATTTCCTCACTGGGAATTGTGGCGAAAATATTTTGAGGCCCGTGTACTTAGATTTAGGTGCACGTTAAAGAACCCCAGGTGGTCGAAATTTCTGAAGCACTCCACTACGGCGTCTCTCATAATCATATCGTGGTTTTGGGACGTTAAATCCCGCGTATTATTATTATTATTATTAATATTATTATTATTATTATTATTATTAATATTATTATTATTATTATTATTATTATTATTATTATTATTATTATTATTATTATTATTATTATATTATTATTATTCACTGTGAATTGTGCAGCCCACGGTGCTGGAAGGGAGAAAGTTCTTGCTCACAAGGGCCACAACATCGGATATGCTGTTTGTGTGAAGCTTGCTGACACTAAAACATTCTGTGAATAAGTCCTCAAGTGTAGAGATGAAAATGTAAAGCGCCTTTGATGGATATAGAAGACCGCCCCAGTCACACTGCTCTGTGAACCCTGACGGGAGCCGATTCTCTGCTGCCTCACTTGGATTTATAAGAAGGTCCCTGCATGATGAACAGACAAACTTCAAAACACATTTCCTGGCTGCACAACCTGCCATGTAGTAGACCAGTCGTGAGTCACTCTTTCCCATAACTAAAGACAAGTGGTGACTGCAAGGAGCTGGGGTTGAAACCAAACATTTCTGTGCTCCATACAACTTGCCTTGTACGAGCAGGTCATTGATTTTCTTTGGTGTGTCCTGTCGTGCGCATTAAGCAGTGAACTGACGATGTCGGGAGTGGCATTGGCACCACCAACACTTCTGGCAATATTGTAGAATGAAAGGCAGTTCACAGTGATCAGAAACTGCTCTGGCCACGGGTGAGGGTTACAGCCACTGGGCTGTCGAACAATACCGAAGTGGTGCTCTATGGGGTCTGTACTGAGACGCGAAGTCAATATGTACTTGAATCCAAGTGATTTTGTAAGGTGTTGAAGTAATGAGAGAGTGCTGGCAATGGTAACTCTCAGTCCTGTCGCCGTGGAGTCACTTATAAATCCCGTCTTTCCAGGGCTGCAGGCTTCCCATTTGCCCAGGTAATCGAGATAGTTAACTAGGTCTGCAGCAGTGGGGGAAGCAGGCCTTCGCGATAACGCGAAGAATATTGAACGAAGAAACAGCGCTAGAACAGCACGAAGACGAGAGGACACAAACACGGCGCTGACTAACAACCATATTTTATTGCGTTTGCACGTCAATATACACCGGGAAAAACACATTCAGTATACACATTGGGGAACAAGATAGCGCTGTAACATTGCCAAATCAGCGTTTCGAAAGATACATTTCATTTTTGCAAAGTGATAGCGAAGCTGCGCTGACACAACAGTCTCCACTTATCTGGATGCAAAAAGCCTCAAGGATTTCACGTTGGCGTTGCTCTACATAAGTGCTTAGAACTTCACAATCTTTAAAAACTGGTTCGCAATCACATTTCCTACAGTGAGCTACCAGATGACTGCTCACGGTCCCCGATGTGTATACTGATTGTGTTTTCCCCTGTATATATTGACGTGCAAACGCAATAGAATATGGTTGTTAGTCAGCGCTGTGTTTGTGTCCTCTCGTCTTCGTCCTGTTCTAGCGCTGTCTCTTCGTTCAAAATTCAGTATGTACCAACCAGCCCCCATTCAAGACGCTAACGCTAAGAAGTTCAGCAGAACATGTCCAGGCGCGCCAAACATTCCAAATGACCGCGCCCGGCATGCGCGCCGCCAGTGCCAGGGGAAAGGCACACCCTTACAAAAAATTTGTACCAACCGTCAATAGACAGTTTATTGGGAAAAGTCGATAGAACCTACCGACAGTATATTGAAAGTCGTTAGACCGTCTTATATACCAGCAACCAACATTCCGTCGACTATTGGCCACCGATAACCAATATAAATTTCCTTAATAACTTTCAATAGACGCTAAAGGAACGTTCAATTGAAAGTTGTTTGACCGTTTTTAAACGTCTTATATACCAGCAACCAACATTTAGTCGACTATTGGCCTCCGATAACCAATTGAAATTTCCTTTATAACTTTCAATAGATGCTAACCAAACGTTAAATTGAAAATTAGACTGTTTTTAAGCGTCCTAAATATTTGTTACCAATGTTTCTTTGACTACTGGTCATTGAAGCTTGGTTGATGCATCTTGCCTAATGCAGATTACTCTTACTTTAGCAGAACGGCCGAATGTAAATACAGGCCCTTCTGTGCTGCATGCCCTAGTCACCCTGGCTTGCGTTACAGAAGGTCCTACACTTACACTTGGCCATCGTCCCAAAGTGGGATGATCTCAAGCAGGAGATATAGCTGTAATAAATGTTGCTGTAATGTGCAATAAAGCTTTTCATAATGTAGTTCTTCAATGCACCACATGCTTAAAATTGTGTTAGGTACATCAAGTTTACTGTAAACATTAAATTATATGTAAAGTCCACAAATGTTCACACAGGAAATATTTTGACAGTGTGCCAGCACATCTGAGTAAACATTCAACTATAGTGATGCCTGAAGTTAGTGACTGAAGTTCTGACGCATATTAGCAAAGTTTGTGCCCAACTGATCAAAATAAGTGAACACAACTTTCAAACAACGGTGTTTATTTTTTAGCACAACATGTGTTTACATCTATAAATATTAGTGTCTTAATAGAGCACAGAACTTCGAAAAAGGTACTTAATGTGTAAAATGCCTACAGCGTGGCAAAAAGACAATACTAAGGAAAAGATCACTCGCATAAATAAAAAATATTTGTAAGATAATCAGATGTATATATACGAGGGGAAGTCAAAAAGTAAAGCGACTTTTGCTATCTCTCCCACTAAGGCTTGTTAACACTGCTACACTCGGCGACAACTTTTCTTGCCAGCACTGTGGAAGCTACAGAACCGAAACGCATGCCTTCTACCGCGCTAAAAAATAGTACTTAAGTTTGCTGATAATTTTCTCATTTGCCTTGCTGAAATAAATGCTGCTTTATTTATTATGAGACTGAAACAGTAGCGGAAAGTCATAGGTAAAATACAGTTATCGCTAACTTTGCAAGAATGTCGTCCAGTTCTTTCCATTTCATAGACAGCACCATCTTTTCAGCATGCCCATTTCCCGAAGTAAACAAGGTGTCCATGATGTAGTGAGTCAGTGTGCGGCCGCAAACGCATTGTTTAGTTCTCCAAGAAAGATATACTCGTAATATGACACTAAAACGTACATTGAACAATCAAAATGTCTCTCCCATTCACATTTCTCGTGTATATGTTTTTTTAAACGCGTGAACGATGCGAGCGGGCAAAACTGAAATAAGCCGCAAGCTGCTGTACTACTTGCGGAGCCACACGAATGTGCGGAAGCCCCGGCTCCGTAGCCTTGGCTTCACTGTCGAGATAAGTTGTCGCCGAGTGTAGTATTCAGCACTGGATTAGCGTCGTCTGCAACACTTCTCTAGAATGTGTCACTCTTATTTCCGCTTTAGTCAGAGTGTAGCAGACCGTTAAACATGGCACTCCCATTGTCGATCTTCACCAGGGAGGAAATGAGGGCAGTGATTCGCTTTTCTCTGTGGAACGTGTTAAACCTGCAGAAATTATTCGTCGAATGCAAGTACACTATGGTGACATTTGTTTATCACGAAGCAAGATCTCTGAATCGATAATGCGTGTCGAACATGGAATAACTTTATGTGACGTGGAAAGATCGAGCAGGCCATCAACGTTTGGGTATCGTGATGGAAAACAGGCGAATCACAGCGGACGAAATCGCAAATACTTTAGATATCAGTTTTGGTTCACCGTATTCCATCTTACAAAACAGGCTAAATTTTTCTAAAGTGTGTGCAAGGTGGGTCCCAATTGAATTATCAGCACATCATAAGGCACAAAGTTTTGACATATCTCTCATAAACACCCGTTATCATCATGAGGGAGATGGGATTTTTTTAGAGCAAATTGTTGCTGTATATGAAACTTGGGTACATCGTCACAAACCGGAAGGTAAAGCTGCGAGCATAATTTAGAAACGCTCATCACCAGAATTTAAAGAATCTGAACGTCAACCATGAGCTCATAAGATTATGCTAACACTATTCTGGAACAAGGACGGTGTCGTAGCCGTTCATTTCACCCCAAGAGGCGAAACTGTGAAGTGTGAACTAATGTGATGTGTTGCGAACCAAACTGAAACCTCCAATCAGATCCAAATGTCATGGAAAACTGCGAAAAGGTGTCATTCTGCAGCAAGATAATGCTCGGCCACATTCTGCCAAGCGGATTGCCAAAACAATAAAGAAGTTGGGCTTTGAATTGCTGGAATACCCACTACACAGTCCAAACCTGGCTCCAAGCGATTTTTTTTTCGTTTGGACCATTGAAAGAAGCACTCGTGGGAAGAAGATTCGCTATTGACGCAGAAGTCATGATGCTGTGCAAAATTGGTTACAGGTGCAACCAAAAAACTTTTTTTTCTGACGGAATCAAGAAACTTGTGAAACGTTGCACAAAGTGCGTTGAAGTGCAGGCAGGTAATGTAGCTAAAATAATGTATGCGTCAGTTTTCTATCATTAGAATAAGTGTACCGTTTCTCAAATGTGCCTTTACTTCTTGACTTCCCCTCATACATAGTAGTTAACAAGTAAACTATCTGGAACCATATAAATTTACATTAGAGGCATCAGAAGTTAAAAAAAAGCATATTGACGCTGTTGACAGTGCAGATACACAACTGAAAAAAAGGAAAGAAAAGTAAGAGAGTGTGATAATATTTGTAAAACGCATGTGCTGTAAAAACTGCCAAACTGCATGATCACAAACTTGCCCAAGGCTTATTTACAGCTCACTCTATGTAACTGCGTATAAACTTGCGCATTACAAAATCACAAAATTTGACAAGGTAATGTAATTGGTGTTAGATTAACTTAACGTGACTGTTCATACACTTGCACATTACAAGATCACAGCTCTTCACTGCTGGTTGCACAATCCATCTTCAGCTGCCCAGGCGACTCTGATTCCTTCGACAGAAGTGGGGCCACGGTGTTCCTTCTCTACAGTAGATTCATACCCGGAAGCCTAAAACAAAAACAGGAGTAATGACCAAAAGTTTCACAAGAGTGTAACATACAGTATGCTCCTGTTATACTGGAATTTTCTTAGTTCTGTGTGGGTATAAATGCAGTGCACGGCTAACATATTCAGTAAAATCTGACTCCACCCAATGATAAATGCAAGAAGGGCATGCTGAAGAATAAATGCAAGAAAAAGCGTATTGTGGCAGAACTTTTTATACATTTGATATCAAAGATCTGAACTTTACATGATGTGTTTCTTAAAGGGAATGCAATGCAATATGCATCATATGAAATTTTATTTACTGCACAAAAGCACAATACCACTGCACATACATGACGGTATGCACATTCATCATGCATCCATTGCAGGTAACATCTAAAATTAAATTACGTGTTAACTTGTGAATACAACTAATGTAGCTTTTTTCAGGCTGCTCACAATGGGACGATTATATAATGTCAGAAATTCAGTTCGCTAAATGACTATTGTGTACTGCCAAATAGTGGTTATTAGTTTCCATGATTCTGGTTGGCTAAAAAAGGCAATACTCCTCACCAATGCAGCACAGGCCGTATGGGGAAAAAGGTGGAAATGCTAAGACTTACAAGGCATCAATCTTGAACCACATGCCATCACAATAAAGCACTCAACCTTTAGCAACCCCCGGCGCCGAGAATCCTGGAAGCTACTGACCGCAATTTAGCAATACACAATAAGCATTCGGTGAAACTGGTGCTTGAAGTTGTATAATTGTTCCAATGCCAACAGCTTGAAAAAAGGCAGTCTAGATCTGTTGTGTGCTCACATAAATTCATTGTCTAATTTTACATTTGAGCAGCAACACAGGCATGATTAGCATGCATACTGTGAAGTATGCATAACTTTATTGAGTTTTCACCAATAAATAAAATATTCATATGCTGCACATACCACAGACCCCTTTAACATCTGTAGAGTATGCCTAGAGAATTTACTATATCAGATAGACCGTTAGCCTTGTCATCATCGGAAAATGTCATTGGAGGTGGTGCTACAAACTGTGTTTTATAACGTTCGTACACGTAAAGCTATTTAGCGAAGTTTTTACGCCAAAGCGGGGCGACGTGCATACAATTCTTAATAACGAGAACAAAATCATTAAAGCTAAATATGGTGGAAACAAGCAGAACCAAATAAATTGTGCTTGAACGCATGCCCTAATGCTCAACCTAGCGCTTGCACAGTTAAGATACCGCTATTCGGCCGCACATAGACAAGGATCCGTTCGACTACAGTTCAAGTTTAACTAACGACTCAACAGGCACGGGTGCCGGCCGCATCAGGCAACCTATCGGTACCTATGCTGCGGGTGAATTAAAACGTCGGTCCGAATTTAACTAGACTGGCTGTATTAACACCTAAGCTTAAGCACACGCATTAACACGAATATCACGGTGAAGACGTGCCTTTGCGGATGCATACACATACACACGTTTTGTCACACGCAAGGAAAACACGTCTCTGACGGTAGTGACATAAAGATCTTGTAGCTGTTGAAAAGAGGACGCGCAGCGTATGGAACTTTCTTAGACACGTTCACTTTTTTAGCGCTCAAAACGAACAAGGAAGCAAAAAAAAAAAAAACGCGGACACCACGTCATTCTTTTCAGACCTTGTTCGTTTTGTGCGCAAGAAAATTCACCACGAATTACCAACATGCTCAAGCGTACGCGCTTTAGACACGGTCGACGCTTACACGCAGGCGCCGTCCCCGCCATACAATTATTAAACCAAAATAGTGATTCATCGCGAGCAGCCCCCCCCCTTTCCAACACCACTGATGATGATGATGATGATGATGACTTGGGGCTATTCCCTTTGTATCGGGCGGGCAAGATTAATTTGCCCTAGCCAGCGAACAAAAAAAAAAAGAAGAAAAAAAAACCACACACACACACACACACACACACACACACACTCACAGCACCGTAAATAAGTCTCTACGGCTAATTCACTGCCGCTGCGTCGCTCGCCACCACCGCACCAGCCTTGCTTTGGTGGAGCGAACTGCTGCATAGTTCACTGCACCAGCCGTTTCATCGCCTGCGTGCAGCACCGTGTCACTCGTGCGCGCAAACCCCAGTCTGCCGACAGAGGAGAGCGCCACCACAACTCTGTTCAAATCCCCCGCCGAAACACAGCCGCGCATGCGCACACTTTACACTCCAAACAAAAAGAAAAAAGTTCGACTTTTTGCCTTGATCCTGATGAAATGATACACACCAACAGGCTCGCTACGTTAACAACAGCTCACTTATCGTCTACTAGTCAAGAAAAACATAGTTAACAGCGTTATTCCGCTCACGGTGTAAACAAAGCGCTTACAACAGCAACGTCCACGTACCTGTTTTCGTTCGGCGACGGCTCAACGATATGAAGCAGCAGGTCTTCGTTTGAGTCTTCGTAGTAAGCAGCACTGGCAGAACCCACAACACGAGCACAGAGCGCAAGCACCATTCACACAAGAGGAACTTCAACTTCAAACTCGGCCCTTGGGAAGTGGCATGAACGCGACGAGCAACAAACAAGCAAAGGAATCTTCAGTCCCGCAGACGTCAACGGGTCCGCATTCGTGCACTATTATTTTTTAATCCTAACTAAAAATATTCATTCTTGCTTGTAAATACTTAGAAAAACATTTATGTAAATACAAAATATATTTGATGCGTACAATAGCTCGACTTTTGCAAAAAAAGCAGAAAATTGGAATGTAAGCGCGCGAAATTTGAAATGTCTGGCGCAGCTACAGGGAACGTTATTTTGAACAAGTGAGCAAGAACGCTAATAATTGCTACAAAACGTATATATCTTGTGAATTAAAGTTATTCAATTGGTGCACACGTATACACGCGAGATTTTAATGTAATGATTCATTACAATAGATACCAAATACAACTTTTATTCAGACAGTGGTAGGAGAAAAAAATACTCGGGGGTCTGAGCACGGTGCATGAAAGCTTTACACGTAATTTGTGTGTGTGTGTGTGTGTGTGTGTGTGTGTGTGTGTGCGTGCGCGCGCGCGCGCATATATTATGAGACGATATATATATCCGCCACGGTCCAGTGGTTATGGTGCTCGACTGTTGACCCGAAAGTCACGGGATCGAATCCCGGTCGCGGCTGCCGCATGGATCATCTCATTCATTTTCATTTATTAATACTGTCAGCCCTGTTGTAGGGCTATTACGTACAGGAGTGGAAGGTACATTGTAATATTATCATGCACTGAATGTACGTAGATTATGCATTATTATATAGATCCCCGGGCATATATACATGCATATATATATAAAGGTTAATATAATTAAGTACACAATCACAGGTAGAATGTACAATTGATCGCAATGAAGTAAAAACATGACCGTCACCAAGGGCGTATACCACAGGTTCTTTTTTTTTCAGGGGCGGGGGGGGAGGGGTCGAAGACCTTTACGTCTGCTTGTATATGAGCGCGTACAAAATGCAAGATGTAAAAGTTGCGGTGCATGGGGCAGTGGCGTAGGCAGAAATTTGTTTTTTTGGGGGGGGGGGGGTACGCCCTTGATCCGACATTGAGTCCGGGCAGGTAGGTGTGGTCAAGTGTCATTTTGTGAGCTCTATCCCATCGGAGAAAAAAAATTTCGAAGGGGGGGGGGCACGGGCCCGATGTGCCACCCCCTGGCTACGCCACTGGCGTGGGGGCCCGGTGGGGGAGGCGCGTACACACATGGACAATGTAAAAGTTGCAATGCTTGTGGGGGGGGCGGGGGGGGGGGTTGAAACCCCCAGCACACCTCCACGCCACTGAGATCTTTTTAACACACATTATTTTCACATTCTTTAGAGAAAATGTCTTTAGACTAAAGTAAAGCAACTGTCTTTAGAGAAATTGTCTTTAGACTAAAGTAAATCAACTTTCTTTTAACGGTATGTTAATAGAACGTGAAAGTCCATAGCCCGTCAGTAAAGTTGGTAGATCGTTGGTTAAACGTTTAAAGACCGTCAATGTCCATTTTTGTAAGGGCAGCAACGCCACCACGCGGCAGGTTAAAATTTCCGTACTTGGAGCTTCACTCCACGCCATTGCCGCCAGCTCTCCATCGCCCCACTACTCCTATCTAGTACACTCCACTGCTGGGACTTTGAACTTTAGTTGGTGGATTTATGGACCCAAGATGTGGTTGGTGGTAGCAGCTATATTCCAGTTGTGCTCTGGTAACGTCCGGCAGGCCCGAGAATGGCCCCTCATGAGGAGCAACCCTTCTGGCCCAGGCGACGAGGGCTTGCTGTATTCTCTGATTTGAGAAGCCTTTGCCACGTCTGCTGTGAGGAAGGAGTGACCTAGGAGGAGGCGCACCCCCCAAAGAATGTGACAGCGAATGTTTTCACATATTGTACTCCATTGAGCTTTGGTAATTACGGCCAGCCGATGTGGGCAGAGCAATGAATCGGTTTTGACCGAGGCCTGTGCTCTCGTGAGGCTTGTGTGCGGAGGCGGATGAATTCGCCTGCGTGATTTCGTGGTATGTCGCCTCATCCGTGAGACCCAGGTCTGAGGGGCACGTTTGATTAGACCTCCGGTTACCCAGTGCGCCTTCTCATTCCCTTGGTTCCCATATGGGCAGGGACCAGGTCAATCGTCTTATCACTTTTCAAGTCCCGCAAGATTCGCTCCGCGCAGACGATTATGCTTCCTCGCGAAAAGTTAGCAATGGCCCTTTTGGAGTCGCAGAGGACGGATTGTACGGAGGGCTACGTGATGGCCAGTGCAATGGCAGTTTCTTCCGCTTACATGGTAGACGGTGTTTTTATTGAGAATTGTGCTTGCCTGAGCTCGTTGGTTCCGCGTTGTGAGGAGGGTTCCAGCCAACTACTCGGACAGAAAGACGTGGGGCATACCGCAGGTTTTGTAGTAACTGAACCTTTCTTTCATATTTATAGTTGCTGTTAGCGAATGCCTTGCTCACTGATGACCAGATTGTTTAATTCTGCGCGGGAATCTTTTTTAAAGCGCAGCTCTTAGGCGCCCATTCTTGGGATGAGCGGCGTCGCCGTTGCCGTCGGTGGCGTAACCGAGAGAGAGAGAAATAAACGTTTATTTGTGAAACAGTGTTCCGAGCGATGCTCGGTATCACCCTAAGGTGGGAGGACTCCCTAGTCCAGGAACCCTCTGGCTTCAACTGCCCTCTTGGCCCTGATGACAAGTTGTCGCTGGTCTTCCAGGTCCTCGAGGGCGAGCTTGGCCTCCCACGTTTCGGTTAGGTGGTCGTCGTTCGTGTTTAATGCTGGATTGACGTCCGTCTCGGGTTGCATACTGAGGTCTACATGACACGGGCATTCCAGGAGCAAATGTGCCAGGGTGTCCGGTACGCCGCAGAGCGGGCACATGTAGCTATGTTTCGTTGGGTAGAGGCGGTGCATTAATATTCCATGTATGTGTGTGTTGCATTGCAGGCGTCTGATGATCACGCTTTCTTCTTTAGTCAGTTTTGGATGTGGTGGAGGGTACACCCGTCGCTCCAGTCTGTAGTGTTGAAGTAGCGACGAATAGGTGTTCTGTACCGCCTCCACCTCTTCAGCCATGGGTCGGGTATCCTGTGGGTCAAGGACAGCCCGGCTGACGTGCTCGCGGGCAGCGGCATGGGCCGCTTCATTTCCCTGTAGACCCTCATGTCCTGGCACCCATATTATACAGGCGTATGATATACGTGAAAAAGTAACCGATAGATCGAATGGCATTTGAATCCGGGCCCTCTGCCCCTATACACCCTATACACCCTATACAAAAAGACCCTATACAGACGTCATGTCGGGCAAGGAATCGCGTTAACCTATGTATTATAGCTTGGCAGAAGAGGAAAATAGCAACCAGTCATCACACACTGCTAATTGCGCAACCAGTGTGTGGTTTAATGCTTCCCACCGACTGCAAAGTGCTCAGCCATATTTCGTCATGGCCATCAGCCACATGCAGCATCAACAAAGTGTACATAATACCTTACGGATGTGTAGTGGGTACCTCGCCTATCCGCAGAATGACGAATAATGGCGTAGTGGGCGCTGTCCTACGTCACAGAAATTATGGTTTATGGCGTGGTCGATACCTAGCAGAAAGCCAAAACATCAAACACATTTGGCGTGCCCCAACTCAGAATTCGCATTAGGCAGTATCCTAATCGTTGGAGAATTTTCTGTTCCTGTTAGTAGTATGGATGGCGCACTGGTACATGATTGTCCACTTTCGTCGATGGCCATGGCTTCGCGCGTCCGCGTGTCTTTATTTCTTGTTAAAATCTTGATGTCGTGAAACTTGACAGTGCACTGACAGTGGCGATTGTGGAAGGCGGGGGTTCTTTCTAGCCATGCCGCATGCTCTCTTGTCCTGTCATTGAGGCATCTGCCCGTTTGTCCTATGTGTCCTTGGCCGCATGATAATGGCATGTCGTAGATGACCCCGGTGCTGCGCGCGCTGCACGTTGCTTGGTGTTCTTTGCTGCATTGATTCATTTCACTGCTATCATTGACTTGTGCACACATTGAATAAGCCTTGTTCGGTGCAGAAGATACAGTTGTGATACCTTGTTTCCCGGCTATTTTGTTTAGTTTGTGGGTCAAGCCATGTAGATAGGTTATGAAGACCGCGTTTTTCTTGTTCTGTTAAGCTTTTTCTTCTTGAGCAGTGTTTCTCCGTGCTTGGATTTTCTTCTGTAGACCTTCGGCGACTGCTTTGACGAGGCCACTGGTAAAGCACTGCACGGGCCTGACTTTTCGGCCCGGGCCCGCTTTATGAAGCCCGAGCCCAGCCCGGGGCCGTGGTTCCAAGCCTGGGCCCGGCCCGGGCCCGGGCGTGCATGACCGAACCCAGCCCAAGCCCGGTCCATACCCGTGGTTCTAAGCCTGGGCCCGGCCCGCGCCCGGGCGTACATTACTAAACTTATCCAGAGCGCGCGTGTTCATGACCAGGCCCGGCCGGGCCCGCTAGAAGATATTAGTTGTTGATGATGATGATTAATGATGCCTTGGGCTTTGTTTAAAGGGACAAGTTATGTCCCTTTAATTCCCTGACTGCCCAAGCAAAAATTAATATAACGCTTTGAAGGTGACTTAAAGCTTACACACGCCTTAACATGAGCAATTCGACCAGAAGGATAGCCACATATAATTCGGTCTACACCACTATAGGTGCAACGAAGGACGCGAGCATCTAATACCTGTGTAACTGGCAGATTGTACCGTATGTGTCAACCTCAAATAAAAGAACGAAATATTTATTCCTCTCATGGGAAAAACCGTGATCTTGCCCATTGTTAGTGCTGTTATTTTTACGCTGATGCACATGTAGTTGCCTTGATCGTACGATTTTGTCCTATCAGGTCATCCAGCAAGCATACCAATATATATAATATATATATATATATATATATATATATATATATATATATATATATATATATATATATATATATATATATATTTAGTTTCGAAGGAATGTTCCTGGCTATTGGTTTAATTATATGAAAGAAAACTCGTCACAGTGGAAAACATAACAACATTTATTCTGAGCTTTCGGCCGGTCCCCGGCCGACAGCTCAGAATAAATGTTGTTATGTTTTTCACTGTGACGAGTTTTCTTTCATATATATATATATATATATATATATATATATATATATATATATATATATATATATATATATATATATATATATATATATATATATATAGGGGTATTAATGAGCACGCAGCATAATATAAACGCATCAGTATAGATATATCTATACTGGTAAAAAATAGAACTTCAACTGTTTTTCTATTTTCTTTGCTAAGCTTTACTTTGCACGTGTCACTTCAGCTTGGCACAAAATGCCTTAGACCATGCAGTGCATAACTTTCGCGTTTGGCCCCGCCCGCCACGGTGGTCTAGTGCTTATGGCGCTCGACTACTGACCCGAAGGTCGCGGGATCGAATCTCGGCCGCGGCGGCTGCATTTTCGATGGAGGTGAAAATGTTTGAGGCCCGTGTACTTAGATTGTGACGTTAAAGAACCCCAGGTGGTCGAAATTTCCGGAGCCCTCCACTACGGCGTCTCTCATAATCATATCGTGGTTTTGGGACGTTAAACCCCAGATATTATTATTATTAACTTTCGCGTGTGCTCGAAGGCCTGACTTAGGCCCTTTATTGAGCGGGCCCGAGTACGACTCGGCCCGCAGCCTCAAGCCCGGGCCTGGCCCAGGCCCGCGGCTTGTAGCCCGAGCCTGGCCCGCACTTTGAAGCCCGAGCCCAGCCCGGGCCCGCCGAAAAACGCTTCGAACGGCCCAGCCCGGCTTTCGGGTCGGCCCGGGCCCGTGCAGTGCTTTAGCCACTGGTGTAGCCAGCATTGTTTAGACGGGTGATCTGGTGCAAAAAACTTGCCTGCATCGCGTGGTGGCATGACTTTATTAATGCATAGTCTATAATCATCGTCAGGATGGCTGGTTTAACGTTCTTGTAGTGATCGGAATCACAGTGCGAAAACTACTGCAAGAGCTTATTTCATACCTCTAGCATGCATGACCTTCTTTGAAAGTGAGATTTAGATCAAGGAACCTGATCTCCTTTCTTTCCGACATTTTGTACGTGAAATTTAACAAGTGCCGAGCAAGTCTTCCCGGCACTTGGTTAATTCAGTCTGATCGGCGGGGTTGCACAACACCATAAGATCATCTGCGTAGCGAAGTAAGCGCAGAATTGCATTGTTGTTCAAGGTTTTTTGAAATACGCTGCCGCGAGGTACAACTCGGTGCCAGTATTGAGCCGAAGCACACTGCGCTTCTCTGAATGCAGTGCTGCTCCTCGAAGCAAATGACAGTCCCACTGAGGTAGGTGCCCAGTAGCTCTGGGATAATATCCACGGCACTGTTTTGTAAAGAACCAGCCTCTTCGACTGCTGCTCGTGCAGCTGATGACGCACTGTATCGAGGAACAGAGTAGTACATGTCCTGGACACCAACTCAGAACCCCCCGATCCTTTCTGATGAAGAGACTCTATGAATGCTTCCGAGTTTTTTATCCTGCACGGGTCGTTGAGTAGCGATAACTGCGTGGATAGGTACGTAGAAACGTGGGCCTGCCAGGTGTTTCTTTCTGACACGATGACTGTGAATGGGATGCCTTCCGTATGAGTCTTCGCTGTGAAGAGGATGGAAAGAGTGTCGCCTTTTCCTTTTCTCCATCTTTTTTTCGAAGCAGCCATAGAGTATCCTCAGCTGATCGATAATCTTGGCGGCTTCTCAGTTGGTGTCCTGGACATGCTGTTCCTCAAGACAGTGCTTTATCAGTTCTACGAGCACCAGTCCAAGAGATAGTGCAGGCCCTTCCTGGAGCTTACCTTACTCGGACTGTCATTTGCTTCGAGGAACAGAACTACATTCAAAGAAGCGTCGACTTCAGAGTGACACCGAGTTTGCGTGAACTGCACCTGGCGGCCGTAGGTAGAAGGATTGAAAAATACCTTAAACGAGAGCAAAGTTTTGCGCATCTATCACTACGCATATAATTTTTTGGTGCTGTGCAGCACAGATGGAAATAACGAGGACAATGATGTAATAATATGTGGGGTTTTACGTGCCAAAACCACGTTGTGATTATTTGGCACGCCGTAGTGGAGGGCTCCGTAAATTTAGACCATCTGGTGTTCTTCAACGTGCACTGACATCGCATAATACATGGGTCGCTACAATCGCGCCTCCACCGAAATGCGACCGCCGCGACCGCGATCGAACCCGCGACCTTCGGGTCAGCAGCGGAGCACCGTAGCCACTCATCCACCGAGCGGACGGCATTAACGAAGAGGTGGGGAGTTTTGCTGGGCACTTTCCACGAAGCAACGCCGCAGTTAAAATTCACGTGTCGAAAATAAAGCAGACCAGGTTCCTTGTCCTAAACATAACCTTCAAAGAAGGACATGAAACACGCCCATGGAGTAGTCTTTTGCTCTATAATTCTGATCACTCAAAGAATGCAAAACGAGCCATCATGACGATGGTTCTTAACTCTGCATTAAGATAGCCAATCAACCACGGGATTGGATGCAGGAAACCTTTATGCACCAGGTCACCCGACTAAACAAGGCTGGTTACCCCAGTGGCCTACTGAAGAAAATCCAAGCCCGGAGGAACACTGGTCAAGAAGAAAGAGAAGAAAAATTACGGCAGCTTCGCGCTAGTGGCCTGAAGCAAGAGTGCAGCTTGTCCTTACTTGTGTCGCTTTATTTTTTAACGTCAAGTGCCGGCTTTCGCAGAAATTCCGGTGTGAGCGTCGTCATTGGTTGTGAGCGGCAAATCGTCATCTTGTCCGTGACCGAAAACTCGAAAAAGAATAAAATAGCTTCGGTTCGAAGCGAACCCAGGCCGTCTGCGTGGCAAGCTGGTGTTCTACCACAGAGTCACGCTAGTGCTTGAAACTGCTTCGGAAAAAAAAAAACAGCATATGAATGTCATGCAGTGGAAGGAGTCTCCTTAACGCATGTAATTGGCAGAAGCGTAGAATGGCGCCAGGCATCAAAACATGTGACTTGCGCAACGAGTGGGCGTTTTAAAGGCCCACCCATGACAAAGCGCTCACACATGTTTAATCATCATCAGCTGTAAAAGCGCTAACAAAGGAAGCAGCTGTGTAGGCTCGCGTGTTGGCTTACGGACGCGTAGTAGGCCCTTCGCAAAAGGTAGAATTATGGCGTAGTGTATTTGCAGTTGGCATTCGAGTATAGCTGGAAGCGGCCAATGTTACGCGCACAGTCGTTCGTTCCCTTGCGGCACGGTTGAGGCATGCAGCGAGAACAGAAGCCACGCTAGCATTTGGGAAGGCGATGGGCATGGGGCCCAATCACGCCCTACTCTTGAAGGCGAAGCAAGTTTTTCCTTTGCTGCTTGCACCTGTTGCTTTCTTTCTTTCTTTCTATTTTGAATTGAATTGAATCTTTACACATAATGGTGCAATAGTAGCGCAAGAAAAAAAACCAAGACAAGAAAGTGAACACCACAAGCGCTTGTGGTGTTCACTTTCTTGTCTTCGTCTTTTTTTTTGCGCTACTATTACACCATTATGAATCAGTAGCAACTAGCTCGCCTTTCTGTTTTTTTAATGCGATAGCAATTATATGGACAGTCTCGGCTGGTTTTTGTCCGTCCCCGTCGCCGTCATTCGCCGTATATGTATAAGTATGTATATATATATATATATATATATATATATATATATATATATATATATATATATT
This sequence comes from Rhipicephalus sanguineus, assembly GCF_013339695.2. Lineage (NCBI taxonomy): Eukaryota > Metazoa > Arthropoda > Arachnida > Ixodida > Ixodidae > Rhipicephalus > Rhipicephalus sanguineus. The sequence continues at coordinate 328,504,147 of NC_051176.1, read as the reverse complement.
ATATAATATATATATATATATATATATATATATGTATATAAAAGTCCCAAAGAAAAATAATGCAGAAAATGCTTCCGAGGCGCGGAATCGAACCACGGACCTCGCTCAGCAGCGCGTGCGCTAACCACTGCGCCACCAAACGCAGGTCCTTCAGGTAGCTAACGGCGAGCGTTATATACACACCCTTTATCGCTGACCAGACTCAGAGACGGCAGGCGCTTATAAGCGTTTCTTCATTACCAGCGAGATGGCGCGAGGAGTGCAGCCGGTGCGTTTAAAAGTCGTCGGCCAGCTCGTTCATTTCTTGCATGGCACGCTTTAAAGATCGTCTCCCCGCTCCTGCGAACGCCGTTGCTCTTCGCCCTACAGGGCGTGGTCGCCTTCGTGCGCTCATCTCGAGGAAAGAAGGGGCGGCCGTTGGGTGGAGCGGGGGGTACGAATGTCACTTCGGTCGCTGCAGCGGCCGCGTTTGCGAAAGGAGCGCGCTGTTCAAATAGAAATAAGTAACAACTGTCACAATTAGTTCGCGCTCGTCCTGTGTGTACCTGTTCGTTCGTTTCGTGCGTCCTGCTTTATGTTTGAGCAGTGCGCTTCAATTGTCGAGCTGTGACGCATTAGTTCGCGCTCGTCCTGTGTGCGTTCTTTTCGTGCGTCCTTTGGGCTCGAGCGATTCGAGCTTCTTTCCGTTCTTCGCGTTACATTCCAATTTATTGCTATCGCATTCATTGCTTTGCCGTTGCGGCGAAACTGTGACTTTTTGAATCTTTATTTTCGTGTTGGGTACTACATAAAGGATGGCGAGAGTAAAAGCTGCACTAAAGCAGCGTGACCTAATTTCTTTCTATCTTGATCTTTCTTTCTTCCAGTTGTTTCTCTCTCCCTTCTGTCTTGCTCTCTGTTCTTCGATCGATTTTTCGTGCATCTCTATTTCCCTCTACTTTTGCCTCTATCTTCTTGCTCTATCACTTTCTCCTTTTCCCCGTTTTTCTCTCTCTGTCTTTTTTTCACGTGTTTCACGTGCTCGACATTGCCGAGCAGAGTTTCCGCTCGCACCTGCTGTACTCGGTGGTGGGGCTTGCCCACTTCCTTTGGCGCATGTCCACCAAAGTTCTTACGGCCGGCTTAAGCAGCTGCGCGGTCGTCATCCCACATTGCCTGACCCACAAGCTAAAGCATATAGCCGGGAAAGAAAGGTGTCACAATTGTGCGCTCTGCGCCGAACATGGCTTATCAAATGTGTGCGCAAGTCAATGATTGCGTAGAAAGGAGGGTCATTCCACGCCAACTGTCCCAGCCGGGGCGCTCGACAAAAATGAATTTCTCTAAAAAGATCTGAGAAAATTACGTACATATAGGCATTAGTTCTACAGTATTTTCCCAAAATATTTTGACCGGCAAAAATATTTCGGGCACGTGAGCGCCATTTGAACTTCTCGAAATGGTGGAAAACCAGGTACGAAAGAAAAATTCGCTATAAATGGACCGTTTCACACATTAATTCGAAACTTGCTTTTTTGTGTCTTCAGAGCATCGCGCTTTTATTATAGGACAGTTGCTTAGAGTAGCTTTATATTTTTCACTCCTTAGCGCTTAGGTAAAATTGAGTAAATTGCAGCGTTTTCAGCAAGCAATGTTTTTACAAAAGACGATTGTAGAGCAAATACATCAATTATTTTTATAGAACTCTCCATAAAACGTACTATCTCCTAAAGTTCTTGTTTTGCCTGTGTGCGGCGCACAGGCCCTAAAATAAAATCCTGAACTAGGAAAAAACGCTACATTGGCCTATGTTCAGACGTCTGTAGCACCCTAAGGCGGTCCAAGAAAAAATAAGCAGAAAAGTGCATACGATTGAGTATCATAACGACTTTATCCACAGAAAGTTTAATCGAAGTAGTTTTTGTTTTAGTCAAGAAAAATTTTTTTGAAGTTTAGTCCCACCATTGCATTAGTTTGCTATGGGGGCAATACAAACCGACTCAATTTACTGCATAAAAAAAGAGGTAGTGTATTCGTAGCACATGGTTCTCAGTTCCTATTGTTAGTACTTTATAATGTATATTACATATCAAGGACATAATAAACAGAGGTAAAAATATAACAATACCATTGGCTTAGATGCCAAAATTCCCCAATAATGAATCGTGTTACTTATTGCATTGTTTACGCACACCGGAGGCGGCGCCGCCGGACAACTGCGCCACAAATATAGGCTGTTGTGATCTTATAACAGCTGTAAAACAGTGCATGTTACCAGACAGGCAAATTCTACTTTAACCAAAATCTGCAGCGAGCAACCATCCAAATAAGGATGCGAAAAATAGCTTGGCATATCCCGTGCGTAGTGTCGCGGACGACGGACGCGCCGCGTGCGTTGCGGAATACATAGATGAGCTCCATTTGGATCCGCTATAAATCGCCACGCTCAAGCCTCCTTTCTCCGGTTTACATGAACTTTGAGACTTAACTTATTTTGATGCCAATTGATTCTCAGAGCCACATACAATAAGTAACGCGATTCATTATTGGGGAATTTTGGCATCTAAGCCAATGGTTTTGTTATATTTTTACCTCTGTTTATTATGTCCTTGATAGTAATATACATTATAAAGTACTAACAATAAGAACTGCCTCAATACACTACCTCTTTTTTTTGTGCAGTAAATTCAGTCAGTTTGTATTGCCCCCATGGCAAAATAATGCAATGGTGGGACTAAACTTCAAAAAAGTTTTTCTTGGCTAAAACAAAAACTACTTCGATTAAACTTTCTGTGGACAAAGTTGTTATGATTCTCAATCGTATGCGCTTTTCTGCTTATTTTTTCTTGGAACACCTTAGGGTGCTGCAGACGTCTGAACATAGGCCAATGTAGCGTTTTTTCCTAGTTCAGGATTTTATTTTAGGGCCTGTGCGCCGCACACAGGCAAAAAAAAATTTAGGAGAGAGTACGTTTTATGGAGAGTTCTATAAAAATAATTGATGTATTTGGTCTACAATCGTCTTTTGTAAAAAAAAATTCTGAAAACGCTGCAATTTACTCAATTTTACCTAAGCGCTAAGGAGTGATAAATATAAAGCTACTGTAAGCAACTGTCCTATAATAAAAGCGCGATGCTCTAAAAACACAAAAAAGCAAGTTTCGAAAAGAATTTGTGAAACGGTCCATTTATAGCGAATTTTTCTTTCGTACCTGGTTTTCCACCATATCGAGAAGTTCAAGCGGCGCTCACGTGCGCGAAAATTTTTGCCGGTCAAAATATTTTGGGAAAATACTGTAGAACTAATGCCTATATGTACGTAATTTTCTCAGATCTTTTTAGAGAAATTCATTTTTGTCGAGCGCCCCGACTGGGACAGTTGGCGTGAATGACCCAGGAATCAGTGCAGCAAACAACACCAAGAAAAGTTCAGCTCGTGCAGACCATCACAACGCGGCCAACGACACAGAGGATAAATGGGCAGATGCTCAATGACAGGAGAAGAGAGCATGCGGCATCGTTAGAAAGACTTGTCGCCTATGGACTGTCAAATTTCACAACAAGATTTTAGCGAGAACTAAAGACACCCGGACGCGTGAGAGTTTAGAAGCCATGGCCATCGACGGAACTGGACACTTATGCATCAGTGCGCCATCCGTACTACGAACAGAAAACGAAAAAAAAAATCAAGCGCTGAAATGAACAATCTGGTAATCAGTGAAGAATGCATTCGCCAGTGAAAATGAGAGAAAACTTTCAATAAGCGCTCAGTCTTTCTTCCCTCGCCCAAGCTGAAACCCTCTTCGCGTTCAAGTGAGGACACGCCCTTCCCCGGTTACGAAGCTCCCTACGGTTTTGATTGGCCGCATCGACGTACGCCGCGTGCCGGTTGTACTCTTCTTGAAGGGCTCTGACGCTCTGGGCGCGTCTCCCAGAAAGCATGTTCTCGGGTAGCAGTCTGATCACCAACTTGCGTTTGACCACACCGGCTAGTGCGGTTCATCCTGCTGAATTCAGCCCGAGCTTATGCAGAGTTACCCTGCGAGTTGCAGCGCTAGAGAGCCGTTCGAGTCGTCTATTGGTAATCCATCTGCAAGAAACAGCGAAGGAAGTAAAGACCAGCTCTGCAACGGTGTTCCCTTCTTCGTACGCTGTTTCTTAAAGATGGGGTTCAAAAGTCCTCAAGGAACTCATTCTCGGAGGGGGCTCTGGATAATTTGACCACTTCAACGCGCTCTTACATCGCACAGTAGAGGGCGACTAGCATTCGCCTCCATCGAAAGGGGACGATCGAACGAGCGTCGTTCGGCACAGATTAGCTGAGTTCTCGTGCAACATTATTTTTGTGCTCACCTCAGTGTTCGCACAGCGCACACTCTAATGCTACAGAAGGCCGTCGAACAAACGTTGCAGGGCACCTCTAACCATAGCATGGGTTTTGGCACGTAAAACATGAAAATTTACTTTGATATTTTTCTTGTTTGCATCTGAAGATATTGAAGCTAACCACAATATTCTTGCATTTCCTTATGAATTATGAACGTATGTCTGAATTAGAGTCAAGTATTGAGTGAACTTCAACCTAATGATATGAAATGACAGCACAGTAATGACGTCACTACCGCCTCGTCCATTTCAGACCTTTTATCGTCTGAAGTGGCACGCTATGTGGTGGGATTTGGTTGAGGCTTTCGATCAAGAAACATCATGACGCCAACTAGAACACTTCCCTAATAGCAGGTAACCTGGCTTGGAAACGTGAGGCACCCTGCGTAGCCTACTTCGCTCAAAGTAAACATATTTTCACCCTGTGTTCTGCTTTGCCCACACTGGCACCCAAGAAAAAGAGACATTTCTGCAAACAAGGACGTGGAAATCCTCGATGTGAGCCGATTTCCTTTCGTGCCTGCAATTGGTCATTTCGCCAGCCCACCTAACTCGCCCTGGGCGGCGCTCTCGGTACCGATTCCTTCGCTCTGGCGTAGCGCCTGTCAACATTTCGAGGGAAAACTCATTAATCAATCCCGACGGTCTTCCTTCCGGCCAGCTGGCAATAACGGCATCCTTCCGTATATTGCTCGCCGTCTATTGTTTCATGATCGTCTCCTCTGTTCGCTTGCTTTCACTCCGAAGAAAGTGCCATATGAGACGTCACTGTTCTCTCTTCGTGGTGCGTTTTTAGTCGGCGTGCGTTTTACCATTCCTAACAGTTGGAAAAGGAGTTACGGCCATTGCTGAGAAGCCCCATGTGGACTTTGCCATTGCAAATGCGTCCGATGCACACATCCGAGCAAACTCAGCACATACGATGCACGTTCGCTGGACTGGATGTACTGCTTATGTGGTTTAGAGCAACATATATCAGTTTACATCGATATCATGTTTGACCGGGTATGCATCTCTCATCTGCGTAATCAAATATCGCATTTTATGTATCCGATAATAGGGACGCGGAAGGGACGGACTATTGACGGCCTCGCAAACGTGTGTTTTGACAGCACACCCTTGGAGTGCGCTTTAGGGAACCATTATACGGAAAGGTTCCTTCGGTCACAGATTTTTCCTATATCTCTCTTTGGTGGTCGAAACCAGTGTTCTTGGCATCGAATAAGGGATTGCCTTATCAGTGTCACGGTCCGTAAAGCAACGTCTGACGAAAGAATGTCTCTTTGTCGACATAACCCCGCTGTTCCTCCACCGAACTTGTCGTTTAAAGAAACGCCTGTTGGACCAGTGTGATTGGCCGTCACGCCTTTCCAGTAACCGTCTCATCTGAGCCAGGGAATAAAGCACAGTAGTAAAGAAAATATATTGCCGGCGTTCCTCGTGGCAGCAGTTTCTTGCCGTTGACATTTTGCTATTCCAAATCAAAATACAAGAAGCACTCGCCTCGTTCAAAAGGAGGTGGACACTCTCTGTTGGACGATATGTTGAGGCCTTTTCCCGTACTGTTCGAGTTTCCTGCAACATAGACACTGCGACTAGGGATTTTTTTTCATGTCTCACGTATAGTGCACATCTGTCGGCCACTTATTTGTGTTTCATTTTTTCTACGTGCCTCATGGTGTTTCTTCCTCTTTCGTTAAATCTAATAACGTGCTTACATTATGCTATCGTATCATGCTGTCTGCCTTGCACTGAGGATTCACTTTTCGCGAGGCTATGTGAGTGTGAATGAATGAGCTTTCCTCACTGGCACACTCATTGGCCGAGGCCACACTTGAAGGACCTCTTGGCGCATTAAGTTTGGCTTAAGGACTAACTTGTTTATTGTTCAATATATCATCAGCCACAACTGGATGAACAAAAGGCAGAATAATGCGTGCCTGTTGCATAAGCAACAAAAGTTCACCAACAACGTTTCCATAGAGCCAAGACTTGCGCCAACTTGTTCGGGCAAGAATTGGAGAATGTAACTATTTTTGAATACGGTTTGCCTTGCAAAGATAATGGATGCAGTCACAGGGCTAAACAGATGCCATGGGCTTCGCACGCATCATGTTCAAAGTTGCATAACTCACAGGACTGCTTTTATTGTAAACCTAATTGTGGATTAAGGGGGTGACAGCGCGAACACCACCCCACAAGAGAGACGACACGGACACAAAAGCGCTGACTGACAACTGGTTTTAATGGCAAAATGATACACCTTATATATGCCAAAGTGAAGCATGAAAAAGAAAATGAAATAGAGGAATGGATAACAAAGATTAACAACGCAAAACAGCCAACCAAAAAAAAAAACCGCGGGAAAAGGTCACCTAAGACCCGACAGCCGCATTTAGAAGATAAAACTCACAGTCAAGGAGGGCAAGAGAAGGGGCGCTAACGCACTTGTTATCAAGTTTCTTAATATGATAGGCTTCTAAACTGACACGTGCAGTCTTGTCTTCGCTCCTACCAAGAATCATGGTCCCTTCAAATCGGGCCACACATCCTGTGCATTTAATGACGTGCGCAACTAATGTGCGTACTTATCATCTAGCTTTTTAATTTTTGCGCGTGTTCGCCCAAATGGTCGTTGACACAGCGCCCAGTTTCGCCAACGTAGAACATCCCACATGACATGGGAATGCAATAGACCACTCCCGTGGAACACTTGGCGAACGGCGTTTGGTGGTTCTTCTGGCAACCACGTTTGCTGACGTTGCAAATACGTGGGCACACTTTCCCAGGTTATTGGGGGCAGAGAACAAATTGTGACCCCGTGCCTACTTGCCACCTTCTTTAGATTGTGGGAAAGCTTGTGAACATACGGTACAACCTCAGGCCTAAGGGCCTTCAGGTGGTCCTCAGCCGTGTGTACGCCCCGTTCGACGTTTCAACTTTTGAAGGAGGGTCTCAGAAACAGCAGTCAAGACCGAGTTGGGGAACCCTGCAGCCGAAAGACGGCGTACCTGATTGTCGAAACTAGGTATCATTTGATGCGGGCCGATTTTTTGAGAGCCGATTCCAGACACATCAACGCTGTAACTCTCTAATCGTCTGAGAATGTGCCGAATCAAAGGGCAGCAATCCCTTCTTAGCCTTCGGTAGTAGCCCAGCAAGCGTGTCCATCGCAAAACGTTATTTTAAGGTCTAAAAACTGTAAAACCGAACATTCGGGGAGTTCATGAGTAAAATGCAACCCAAGTCTGTGCACTAAAAACTGATAAAACTTCACCTACTGTAGAGGGGTAGTGAAGGCTGGCTGTTTCTTTGAAACCACAAAAAAAAAAAAAAATATCGTCAACGTAGCTGAAAATTCTTAAAACCTCCCCCAATTAAAAACCTGTGCTAGAGTCTTGTCAACCTTAGCAAGAAAAATATCACATAAGATAGGGGCTACGCAAGAGCCTATGCAAACGCCATCGCGCTGAAAAAACGGCTGTTCGTCAAACATTATAAAAGTAGAGTTTAAATAAAACTGCAAAAAGTCAAGAAATTATCAATGGACAAGCCGACTGAGTTCTGGAATGACACGTCACCGTATCCTCTATGCATTCTTTCACTGAAACCATCAGTTGCTTCTGCGGAACAGAATAAAACAATCCTGAACGTCTACTGAAAACCATAAGAAACATCGTGATTACCCTCTAAAAACTTTGCGACATCAGCAGATTTTTTTACAAGAAACGGGTCGTCGACCACGAGCGTTTTGAGCTTCTTTAACAAGAACTGGCTAACATTCCTCTGCCACGATCCCACTTCACTACTATGGTCCTAAACGGAATTTTAGGCTTATGGGTCTTGGTAGTAAAACAAAATGCACCGCATATCCACGAAGTGAATGATGTTAGAGGAGCTTGCTTGGAGATGATCGGGTAACCCACGAATGCTCCGTGCACATTCCTCTACCATCATATAGATGTGACAGCGTTTGTTATACATACATTTCATCCACAATGTTTACTAATGTAAGGCTGGATGCACTATATACATTTTGATGAAGTATATATACATTTCGATGAACTATAAACGTTATATATACACAGATGTTGTTTTACCAAGTTCAAGAAGGGCGTCCCTCGATGAGTTCGCGGACTGGTTTCCCTTTAAAGATGATTTCTTTATGACGGATGAACTATTGCATTACATATACACAAGAGATGTTCTTTTACAAAGTACAAGAAGGGCGTCCCTCGATGAGCTTGGGGACTCGTTTCCCTTTAAAGATGATTGGTTTGTGATCAGTAAAGTATGTTGCCAAGGGGTCATCGATGATGGGACGCAATGGAAAGTTCGAGAAGCAACATCGATACAAGTGCCCCTGATGGTGGTGGGACGTTTGCAGTCGTACGATACGCATCGGAGAGCGTAACGTGACATCATGTGTTGGCTAGTTATTGGCAAGGCGAGATCTTCCCGAGCTGCTGCTGCGTGCGAGCCCGTCGCGCTGCTGCCGTTCATGCTGCGGAGCGGCAACGAAGAGAGTTCACTTAGTGAGCTCCCGGCGTAGAGAAAGGAAGACAGCGAAACGAGCGGTGCGGCCAGCGAGCAGTCACCTAACTAGCGCTTGCGCCGAGCGTGGTGTGTGCCGCCTGAGCGGCGGCGCCATCTAGTGAGCATTCTTGAAATCACCGGAGAGAGCGCAGCTGCGCCGAGCGTGGTGTGTGCCGCCGCGCCGACGGTCACAGAGGTGAGGACAAGGCGCAAGCATAAGAAGCTTGGCGAGCAAGCTCCTAAAACGCGTTCAGGCTATTACCTCTGCTGTTAGCTATGTCCCTCGCAAGCGTACTTAGATCTAACCGCTTACAAAACTCGACGAATTGTTGTGGCCTCTTCTTTTCTTCACGACTCAGCAGTCAGCATCCTGACACTTTCTCAGTATGGATTCTAGCAGTCCTTGGGCTGTCACTGAGAATGCCCACAGTTTGCATTTTCGCACGAGCTGGAGAGGCGTCCTTAAGGTTACCCTGCAGCGACATAGCTATTGGTGGTTGAGAACGCCAATATTGTTGGAAACGGTGCTTTCGCAATTCAGATGTTAAGGTAGGCGCCGGATATTCTAGTCCGAGCTAGGTCTTATGGTGAATGGCGCCGCTACGGTACTTGAGGTTCATAGGTAAATGGCGAATGGCGCTGCTACGGTACTTGAGGTTCAAGACTTCCAGGGCTGGTCGGTGTATCGGGGAGAAGTCACGATTGCTACTTGACAGCGAAGCTGTTATTCCGTATGACGTAAACTATCGTCGTCACGAATGGACTCTGCCTTTCGAGCGCGCAATAACTCGTTCTCCCCTTGTGCTTCGCTCCCGGCGTGCGCTCTCCCGATTTATCCAGCGTGGGATAACTCGGATGGGCGAGAGAAGGGAAGAGAAAAAGAAAAAGAAATTCTTGACGAGCGCGTTCCGAAGGCGAGCATCGCAACCACTCGGCTATCCAGGCACGCAAGCAGAGCCGTCTATTTATTTGTTTGCGCACGCTTCAATCACCATCCGGTGGTGATATTAGCAGGATGATGCATAGAGTTAGTGTTGAACAAACGGCGAGTACACGGACATATACAGGTTATAGAAGGCATAGGGCACGTACAAACTCTCACGGGCAAGAAAGATACAATAAAATACAAGATGACAATGATACAAGCACGTACAGTGGAATGCAATACGTTTCAGCTGTAAGCGCACCTTCTAAATCTTAGGTAAACAATGTCAATGAGGCGCGGAAAGAATAGCATTCCAGTCGACTATGGTACGAGGGAATACTAAAAGCAATTATTGCGTGTGCAAAAGGTGAGGTCATGCCTCTGCCCAGTAGAGTGGCGAGAAGAAAGAAAAAAAAAATCACGCCATATCCACCAAGTGAATGATGTTAGAGGAACTTGCTCGGAGATGATCGGGTAATCCGTGAATCTCAACTTCAACTGATGGCGCAAATGTTAAGACAGGAATGAACAAGACACGTTCCTGTCTTAACATTTGCGCCATCAATTGAAGTTCAGCTATGCACCAACTAGGCCGACAGCAAACGTTATTAACCCGTGAATCATCCGACAGGGGTGGAAGGGCTGCGCCATTAGCGCCACGCTGCGCCAATCCGCTTCTGCTGCGCCAGTCTGCTCCAGAACGCATTATTGCGCCGAAACTGCTCCCAGGCGGCCTTTGGTGCCTTCATGTGCTGCTGTAATCCTCGGCGTGGCGCACCCGAGCGAGCTCATATCAACCTGGCGCGCTCTCGGTGACATTCGTAACGGCACGAAAAAGCTAGCGAGCGGTAAAGGGCAGGAGAGAGCTAGCTGCTGGAAAGTAGCTGTCGCATTTCCGTTGTCACACCGGCGGTGACGGAATTTTGTGAAGATATCAGTTCTCTCGTCTTCTCATTTGTACATTTCAGCTGGTGTTTCGTTAATATGAACGTAAAAAGAAAATTCTCGGAAGTGTAGTCAGATTTAGCTACGCAGTGCATGCTTATCTATACTTCCCTCTGGGTTCTCACGTCGGCTGTGGGGCTTTAAGAGCATTAGCTTTATAAAGTTATTTTTGTCGAGTCTCGTTGTGTTTAGGATAACCTTTATTAGCTTAAATCTTGTCTTTCTTCAGTTGTTGTTCATGTCAGCTGCGAAACGTGAAGGTTTTCATTCGTCTGAGGTCTACCGTAAATTCAGAGCAAGCGCCTCGCCCCAACAAGCCAAAATACCGGCAAAGTGGAGGGAAGCGGGGGGGGGGGGGCAGATTCCCGGAACGGCACGTAAACTCAAGATGGCGGCGGCAAATATTGCTCCGAAAAAAGAAAAAAAAAAGGTGCAAGCGGACTTCCTCACAAGTCTTCCCGCTTTCCTTCGTGGCACGACGCATAACAACGGACCTCAAGCACAACAAACGCAATGGCAACGCAATGAAACCGCGGGAAGCGTGACATGGAAGCACCTCCGATGATGTGCCAACGCAGCAGCGATAAGCAACGAACACCGGTCTCGAAGGCCTTACATTAGCTGACCACATCGTCATAGTTATGATCTTGGAATACAGATCTCGAAGGCCATGCGTTTGCTCACGGGACCCTTAAAATCGTCATGGGTGTCTTGCGCTAAGTGCGGGGTGCGATCAGTATTCGGGAGAACAAAGAATGAAATTTTTACAACAAATTTCATCCGCAGGCGCTTAGAGATTGGGCTGCTAAGCAGGATTGGATGGGATTCAGGGAGGCTACTGTTGCATTGACGCGTACATAATCGGGGTACGAAGAAAGTGCTTGGGGGGGGGGGGGGGGGGCTGCGCTTTCTCGGAACGGCGTGAAAATGTGAAATTAGCAGTGAAATTTGATTGAAACGGCGCTTGCTCGAAA